>NC_089762.1:45585890-45693390 GCF_040412425.1 Macrobrachium rosenbergii | reverse complement strand
GAACTCAAAGAAAGCATTTTTTTGGGGATCAGTTTTTGAAAGCTGTTTAATGACCTTTATGTAACTTGGTGAGATGGTGAGGTTGGAAGATAATTAGGTGTTGAAAAGAAATTAATAATAAGTATTGGAAGGTAATTAGGTGTTGAAAAGAAATTAATAATAAGTCTTAGAAGATAATTAGGTGTTGAAAAGAAATTAATAATGAGTAATTATTAAGAGGAAGAAGGAAAATATCTAGGAGGTTTTGGAGAGATTTCGTGGCAGAAGTACTGGAATAGAATGGACTTAATACACAAAATGTATGCCTGCTAGTTTAAAAAAAAAAAAAAAAAAAAGAATGGTACAGCATGTTGACGCTTGACGATTTTAAGTGAGGGCTGACAAATCTTTTGCTAATTAGGTACATGAGAGAACTAACTCAACGTAAGTTTTCTACACAACAGGTTCATCTTGGATTCAGCAGTCATTCTCTCTCTCTCTCTCTCTCTCTCTCTCTCTCTCTCTCTCTCTCTCTCTCTCTCTCTCTCTCTCGATTCTACTGTTGAACGTATATATTTTAGCAATGTACTCTTCGACGACTGGACCCAAGAGGCATTGAGACTGCTTGAAACAGAACATTAACCGGGTGACAAACCAGGCCATTTATTATTTATCATCAGTATATCCCAGTATACTCGTAATTATATATCAGACTAGCAAGGGCCATCCTTCTATGGGAGACTAAGCTTCTGAGAGTTCCCACGTGTAATACTTTCGTTTTTCTTAACTTTATAATCTCTCGCTTGGAAATCCAGTTTTTTTTTTTTTTTTTTTTATTCTCCTCATTCGTAGTTAAAACCCCTCTTCCCTCTGCCTTTTTCTTCTAATATCCTTGTTATTTTGTTTGTTTTTTCTCGGGATTATGGCTGATACGCAACGTCTGAGTTTTGTACACGAAGAGGAAAAACCACCCAAAGCTGCTTATTGTAGAGTTGTTTTTATGACTCTTAAGAGCCGAACGATTGCGTGATACTGTTATATCATCGGAAATGAAAATAATCTACAGAATATGATCGTGTACGGTAATATTTTAAGTTTTTTTTATTGTATAATTACCCGCTAAAGATGTTTCAAGTTTGCATTTAAAAAAAAAAATTATCTTGAACAGAGTGCTATTCGTTATTCTTAGAATGGTCGTTTGCGAGATTTTTTTTAATGGATTGTATTTGTATATTTACCCGATAAAGATGTTTCAAGTTTCTTTTCCAATTATATCGGCTGTATATTAAAAAAAATAAGTTTTTGCTCATTTGCATATACCAACCTTGAATGATTTTTTTTATGCACTCAGTCTCAGGATACAAAAATGCGTTTTCAGAATATTGGAAAGAAAATAATTTCATCAAGAAATCGGATTGATTCCCGGCAATAAATACTTTACAGTATAGAGACATCTTGTATCAACAATAAATTATGACTGGCAAACGTACACAAAGAATATTATAGTGTAATGGAGTGTTAACAACTTAAGCATGTTATTTTTAACAAGTGTGCTTGGGAACATAATTATCAGTATAAAATAGACGTCTGTTTTCATATATGTTACGATGGATGCACAAGAAAAATCAATTCATCGAGATAATCAACATAATGAATGGATAATATCAGCACAATTACGACGGATGCACGAGATAAATTGCAGTCTGAGAGGAAATGCATTGAAGATATAATACAGTAATTGGACTCTTATCCCCTTCAATAATGCGAGCTTACCGCGGAAATCACTCATCAGCTGTTCCCTGACATTCACTCCGAACAATGTTATCGACGTCGATTGAGAGAGCTATTCTATCATTGCCCACCTTGCTCGGTATCAGGCACTATCTGTTAGTTAGAGAGATTCAGTAATTTTCTGTGTGCTTATGAGAGTAAGTATATATATATATATATATATATATATATATATATATATATATATATATATATATATATATATATATATATATATATATATATATTTATTTATATTATATATTTATTTATTTATATATATATATATATATATATATATAAAGATATAAAAAATCCACTATAGGAAATGGAAACACTGGAGAAATGTGCTGTAGGGCCTTTCGACACTTACGTCCTTTACTGAGCCTGCTAGTAAAGGACGTAAGTGTCGAAAGGCCCGCAGCACTCCAGTGTTTCCGCTTCCTTCGTGGATTTTATCTTATTTATATATTCATCACGTCCCATGTTTTCGTGATTCAGTTATATATATATATATATATATATATATATATATATATATATATATATATATATATATATATATATATATATATATATATACTCCTCAGACGGGTATTGAGGTCCAAAATTTCAAAACTATTCATAGGATCCCTTGGTTCCTTTCCCCTTAATCCTTAAGACGCAGAGTTAAAGCAAATAAATTCAGTTGTAACTCAAAAAAGAATTTTGAAACTGAAACAGAGTATGGCCGCAGAAGGTTTCCGCAATTATGAGCCAGGGTGAAGGGTTCAATAATGAATCCTATATAATATCAAAAGAGCCATAGGCCGTTCTATTCTTTCTTTTAATACAGAGTTCTTGCGGCTTCTTCCTTCTTTGTGGATTGTTGGTTATTTCTTCTTTTTTACTATCTCCTCTCCTACGGCCTCCAGAGAAGGTGGAGTCATTCCTTCGCATCCACTGTGATGTCTCGATTATGACCGCTGTTTACTCAGCAGTAAGTTGTGTCCGAGTAATTGTGCATCTCTGCACGTCTCTTGAACGGGTCTGTCATTTCCGGTGGCCGGTTATCAACCTCGTATCCGATGCTGGTGTACCATGACGTCTGTGACCAGTGCGTTAATTGGATGTCCGGAGACCTCCCACGTGGACCGGTCTCGCATGTCACTCAGCTGACTCAATTGGCGTTGCACATTCATCAACGCTTCCCGCAAGAGTGATCTTAAGAAGCTCGCACGCTGACAGGTTTCACTCGGGTATGAGCACAACGAAAGGAAATGCGCTGCGCGTCAGCTGTCAGCATCATGTAAGACATTTGAAACAACATTTGGGAGGGTGCATGACAAAGATGTGCATACCTTCTATTTTCAGCATGTATTTTGGAATGATCTTTCTAGCTAACTTTACCACTCTGCTGAGGTCAGCAAAAGCACGACTGGAAGGGGGTTGGTTTTAATATAACATTTATGTATAGAGTCCTATTGTTGCACAAAACCAGAAAACAGGTATTGTTTGTGTGATGACCTTCTTAACTACTTGGTGACAGCCCATTGTACTTTATATTATGCATTATTTATATCTTTAAATTTATGTTTTTATTCCCTTTAATTAAACTTATTTTCATTTCCGTTAAAACGAAATGTGCCAGTTCAGTGTATAACGTCATTTTAAAGTTTCCGGATACAGTACTCGTATTGTACCAGGATTCCACTACTAGCAGAACAGAGCTTATGAGATCCCGGAAGAAAAATGGTATTCTTATAGAGGCTTTGTGGATATATTTCAGTTGATTAAGGTATATTTTATAAAATAAATGTGATGCCAGTTAATAGTGTGTTGTATATGTGATATCTGATGAAAGGATATTCACTATTCCCTAAAAATGGAGAAAATCATTCTCGTGTCATCTTGAATTATGAGGAATAGAAGACAGATAGAACTCGAAAAATTTCAGATTTTTTATTGAATTTCAGGCCATGAAATCCAAAATGGTTGAGTTAATAAATGAGACTGAAAATGAATAAATAGGACAGACGCTTTTCCTTCCGTGTCCTTTGTCTTGAAATCTTCAAGCGTGGGCCAGAAAATGGTATTATGTCATCCGGCTCTTTGGCATTTGCATATTTGAATAAATCTCCTGTCCTTCTTTACCTTAAACTTCAACGTAACGTGAGGAGAAGGAAGGAATGTTACATCTAATTTGTTCTGGCCCTTTGTCATTTACTATACAAAGTGCCTTTATACGCAATGGTACTTCCTCCTTTTTCCTCACTGCCCTGTTTACCTTTGAAGCCTTAAATACCGAAGGTGCAACCAGTACTGTATCGTTTGAATCCTGATTATATTGAAATTCTGGACATCTGCAATCGCATCTCCCATCTGCTGTCCCTACTGTCAAGTCACCATTCAGTTAAGAAAGATGGCCTTCATTTCTCCATCACCCATCCACTCTGCTCCTCTTCAAACTTTAGTGTCACCTTATGATTCCAAAACCAGTTTCCCATCAGTCTAACAACTACTCTTCTTCTTCTTTTTTAGCATCTTTATTAACTCTCCCTGCTTCTGTCAAAACCCCTTCTGTAATCCGAAACGTATCTACAGATCCTCTTAGCATTATTTTGTTTCTCTGTGAAATCGTTCCTTTTACACAGAAGGCATTTATTGCATGCTTTCCTTTTATGAACCTAAGTTCTTCCTCCCCTACCTCTTGTTTTAACTTCCCCCTTCAGCCTCTCCATCAGAACTCTCAAAATTAACAATAAGACCAGATTCAAAATGGCAATAATACTTTGTTTACAGCACTACAAAGCACGATTTTTCCAAGGGATGGTCACCAACAAAAGACCCCTCTTCTATATTTTCATTGAAGTTAGGTTTATTACCTCTCATGTTGTCTGTTAGGACCGTGAAAGGGTTTTCAATAGAAAATTGCCTTTTTATTATTATTGGAATTATCTGCCCAGCAATTTTTATAAAAAGCATATATTTTGTAGAATTTGTTACTCATACATCTGGTTAAAGTAATTATTTTCTTTTGTATTCAATGCATTCCTTTATTGAAAGTATGCAAACTCTAGATTTATGGGTAAAACGCTGTATATATGAAATACATGGATGATTCATTTTGATACAAGTGTTGGAGTGTTCTCGGAACACTTGATAGGAGTGAGTGAGTCCTGTGAGATAGGATCGCCAAGAGAAATTTGTTTTTGTTCTGTGTGGTATTCAGAGCGAGATCTTTTCAGTGATTCGCAGTAAAGGAGTCAGTTTTGATCAAAGTTCACGTCCTGTCCTTCTTGCCTGTGATTAATGTTGCATAATTCCCTTCTGGTGTAGGTTGTTGCATCATATCCTTATGACAAAAGTCACAACATAATATAATTTCAAATTAAAACCACAACGTCATTACATCCTGCCTGCAGTAAAGGTCACAGCTGCCCCGTGTTTCTGTAAGGGATAAAAGTTACATCAGCATAGCCATTCTGCTTTAGATATGGGTAACAGCATGATTACACTTCGCTTTTGTGATAAGTATCACACCCTTATTATAAAACGAGATAGAGAAAAATATATTCCCCTTGTATTTGATAAAAGTCCCACCATGATGTTCTGTCAGCCCTTATAAAGTTTACAGCAGCATGTCATAAAGGTCGCAGCATCACATCCTTTCTTCTTGTAATAGAGATCATAACACCGCGTCGTTCTGTATGAAATACTTCGAGTTTATGGACGGTGCGCGAATCGACTGGGAGCCCGAACCGAGTGGATTTTGGCACACGCGCCATAATGCAGGCGGTCGTTTTAAACACCTCCGGGCAGTCAGGAAAAGGAAGTGGAATTTATGAGCGTGCAGGCGATCCGTGTCATAAACTCCGTCGAGTTGGCGCAGAGAATCAGCTGTATAAAGTGTAAAGGAACATGGTTGAGATAAATCGAAAGTTATTCTCTAGATAAATACAAAAAATGATCATTGATAATGATGATTTGGCATATAAATCTTGAGGATAGGAAAGGAAGATGTAGAAGAGTTTCCGCAAAACTTCGTTGGCTGTATAAAGTGTAAAGGAACATGAGTTGAGATGAAACGAATGTTATTGTTGAAATAAATTTTTAAAATCATAGATAATGATGATTTAGCATATAAATCTTGGGGCTAGGAAAGGAAATTATATAAAACAGGTTCTGCAAAACTTCTTTGAAATATGTGAAAATTTAGATTGATATTGAAACGAAAATTTATAATACAGTTTCCCCAAAAACTTCATTGAAATATGTGAATATTTAGATTAATTTAATATTGAAACTGACACAGAAGGATAAGCTTTCTTGTATTTTAAAATAAGGTCCTGTGTTACTTAATTTATACTTTTTTTAATATTGGTCTCTCCATTTATTTTTTATATTTGAGCAAACAGATTCCAGCGAGTGCAGGCTCCTTCCTACGAAGATCAAATATTCAGACCTTGTTGATAAATTTCAAGAAACAAAATATGCTTTGTATGTATGTATATATATATATATATATATATATATATATATATATATATATATATATATATATATATATATATATATATACAGTATATATATATATATATGTGTGTGTATATATATATATATATATATATATATATATATATATATATATATATATATATATATATATATATATATATATATATATATATATTATAAATATATATATGTGTGTGTGTGTTGTGTAAGGTTATACGCATACAGGTGTGTGTTAGGCGTCTTATGGCAAAGGAG
This sequence comes from Macrobrachium rosenbergii, assembly GCF_040412425.1. NCBI lineage: Eukaryota > Metazoa > Arthropoda > Malacostraca > Decapoda > Palaemonidae > Macrobrachium > Macrobrachium rosenbergii. Next base: position 45,686,889 of record NC_089762.1, on the reverse strand, counting down.
ACAGAACCACAGAGAGAGAGAGAGAGAGAGAGAGAGAGAGAGAGAGAGAGAGAGAGAGAGAGAGAGAGTCCTGAAAATATCAATTTGTTGGAAGTGGCAATGAATGATGAGAATCGGCGAGAGAAGGGTGAAAATAGGAATCACAAAAGAGGGGATGGAATATTGTGTGGGTAGTTGCAAGGACGAGGTTTCAAAAAAAAATCAGAAATATTGAATTGACAGCGATTGTTGTCCTTCCACAATCGTCCTCCTTGCAACGCGTTAGGGTGTATTGATAAATAAAGTAATCTGCCCTGAAATGGAATACTGCAGTATCTGCAAAATTTTCGAAACTGAGATATGCCACCTATTGGGCTCGAGAAACGCTAATACATAAGTTACTGCAGTTTGAGAATGATTCTTCAATGCTTTCCACGAGTATTTAGGGGGTCCCATTTGCAGTATCTGCAAAATTTTCGAAATTGAGATATGCTACCTTTTGGGTTCGAGAAACACTAATACACAAGTTACTGCAGTTTCAGAATGATTCTTCAATGTTTTCCACGAGTATTTAGGGGGTCTCATTTGTAGCATCTGCAAAATCAGTAGTAAGGCAAGGGAATATCTACCAGTTTTCTCAGCTTTGTATTTTTTCAGATAATGCAATCTTCTATTTTAGGGAGATAATTGTATTGAAGTTGAATAAATTTTTTAAAGGAATTTAAGAAAAGGGAAGCACCAAGGTGTGATGTTGGAATCAGTGCAGAAATTATTGTTGAAAAGGAAATGACTCGTATTACAAACTAGACTTTTGCCGAATATGGAGTAAGGAAACAAACCCTGATGATCATTTGGATTTGGAAATCAAAGAAAGTTATCAAAGAGAGATGACGTGTCTGACTGCGATAACTATACAGGCTGGACTTCGGTTGTGATGAAAATTTACTGTATACTTATTTGGGGAACAAACTGATAAAATAAAATACTTCTAGATGAACAAGTTGATTTTAGTAAATATTGGAGGTAAGACGTAATATGAAAGTGCATGGAATTTTGGAATATGCTCGTAATGGAATCTACAATCTCAGCAAACCAGTTTTCTCGAGGGCTTTGCTTCACTATGGCATCCCCGTTAAATATGTAAAACTAAGGGATACTGTCCGTGAACGAGGCAAATACAAAATTAACGTTGGTGTAATCATACCTTTGCTATATGCATTTCTAATTGAACGAGAGTATAAGCATGCATATATATATATATATATATATATATATATATATATATATATATATATATATATATATATATATATATATATATATATATATATATATATATATATATATATAAAACAATGTCACGAGGAAAGAGAAACAATGGAGTACTGCAAGGCCTTTCGACTTATAGTCCTTTACTTAGCATACTCGAAAGGCCTTGTGTACTCCATTGTTTCTCTTTCATTCCTGACATTGTCTTTTTTTATATATTCATCACGTTCCATATTTTCGTGATTCAGTTATACACACACACACCATATATATATATATATATATATATATATATATATATATATATATATATATATATATATATATATATATATATATATATATATATATATATATATATATATATATATATATATATATATATATATATATATATATATATATATATATATATAGTGTGCGTATTTATGATTACAGTTGAATCTTCTATTGAGAGAAGAGCAACCAATTAGTCGAGCAACAGTATTTCTCATTCATGGGAATTTCAGAGTCGTCCTTTGATGTATACATAGAATGTCATTCAAAACGACAAGATAAAAACACACAGACTCAGTCCACGTCCTTAGTTCAAAAACGTAAGTAGGTCCTTAATATTTAACGTTTATAAACATTAGTATATCAGAAAAGCAGTACGGGAGAGAAACATGCAATGCTAGATTAGGAACTAAATATGAATAAATGTATAGAAGCTTGGCTCTAAAATACGCAGAAAACTTGGTGACGAAAGTTTAAGAAATTTGAATCACTGCATATTTTATGAATACAGCAAACATTTCCCCTCTTATGAAGATAATTTGTATTGTATACTGTAGAGCATAAGAAGGAAATATGTAGAGGAAGAAGTCTGCTATCTGTATTTTGTTTGGATTTTAAAATTTTTTATCTATTGTACTTCTACAGAGCATCATTAATTTTTTCCACATTCACATAGGACCAAGGGAGGTTACGACAAAACTGACAGAGATGAGATAAGAAGTGTGTACATGACAATTATTATGGAAGAGAATTCGTTGGAAATTAAAAGTTCCTTTGAGGACAAGGGTAGAATGGGTAGACTGAAGATGGGAGACTGAATGACATGTTGCAAACGTGTCTCAGAAAATGAATGTGGATTTTATCATCATGGCTCCTTATTTTCGTTGACTTCTGCAAGGATTCCCGGAGTTTCCCGAGATGTAACCGAGTACTGGGACCTTTCCATGAAAAAAGCGGACGCTATATCTTAAAAATTAATCATAGAATTTTCCTTGAAAATAATCTCATTATGTTTCCCACACCCGAATTACTGTGCGGTTACTAACTTAACCTAGGGGCATGGCAAAAAAACGAAGCTGGTGCAATCCTAGAATACATCTCAGTAATTTGCTTCCGGGGAGAGACACTTGCTGACGCAAATTTTAGAGATAATAAGGTGGCTGTGAGTGGAGTCTTGAATTGTTGATGTTTGCAGATGATGCAATGGCTGTTGGAGCAAAACTTTCAATGCAGGGAGGAATTGGTGAGCAAATTTACTTTCATGAAAGTGAAGCCAGGATTTTGAATGCGAACGAAAGAGAAGTTGAAAGGTATTAAGTTGGCTTTGATGAAGAGTATTCTGACAGTAAGAACTGAAAGTTTTAGAATAAAAAAAAACGAATGTAAATTTAATGAAACAGTTATAAAAAAAAATTATATTTATGAAAAGAATTTGTAATTCAGCAGAAAAAAGAATCAAGAACATAGTGGCTGAAAGTGTTGTACTGATGAGCTGCAGTGCATATATATATATATATATATATATATATATATATATATATATATATATATATATATATATATATATATATATATATATATATATATATATATATATATATATATATATATATATATATATATATATATATATATATATATATATATATAATTTATATATATATAATTTATATATATATATATATATATATATATATATATATATATATATATATATATATATATATATATATATATATATATATATATATATATATATATATATATATATATATATATATATATATATATATATATATATATATATATATATATATATATATATATATATATATATATATATAATGTTAGCATTTACTTACCATAAAATTTTGAAATAATACAGCTATTTTATACAAAGTATTTTGTATACAAAAATAAGTATAAAAGTTACATGTGATTGTGGCCGTTGTACGTTTAGACTAAACAGAATCTGTTGCTATCTGTAAAACAGAAAATATTCGAATATATGCAACGTCTATTTTCTACTCCCCGGCGGTCGTTTTAATGACTGGATGAGAGGAAACGGAGTGAGACTAATTGGGTTCTGAACGAGAAAAATAACCTTGCTAAGAAAAACAGGTAGATAGTATTCTCAATATATCTTTAGATAGTATTTTTTTTTTGTTTTGTGTGTGTGTGTGTGTGTGTGTGTGTTTTATTGCCGTGCTTTCTTCTCTTCTACAGTCGCTAATAGGGAACATTGCCAGGTTAAAAAGTTTCATATTTTTCGTAACTTTCATAAACAGGTGCAAGTTTTTAATCTCGATTTTCCTAAGGAAAAGGACCCTTGATCAAAGAGGCTCTAATATCAAAATGTCGTCTTTGATCTCGCGTCTTGACATGTGATGTTGACTCAGAAGTATACAGTTTTCTCCATTTACATACATGCATACATACATACATACATACTTTGTGTGTGTGTGTTTATAAAAGCCCCCCCTTCTCATATCGTAGGATTTTAAGTGTAAATGGAATCTCAATTTATTAACATTAACGTTTTTATAATATAATATGAAACCGGGCAATAAATACACGTAACAGGATTAAGCTGGACAACAAGTTTTTTTCCCCGCTAAAAGGAAATCTTTTGCTTCTGTAGGAAAAGGGTAAATAATTAACTTTTGTTCTTCATTTTTGTTGACTTTTGTTTACAAGTAAATGTATCTCTATATCCAGGAAGGATCACGGAGGCTGTGATAAATAAGAATTGCTGTAAACGAATTTTTGTCCGTGGTTTTGTTGCTTTCGTGAATTTAGCTTTGAAAGAAGGGATACATCCGTCGGATATAAATTGCACTATGTACAAAACAAATTTATACCTGTAAATAACATGCATAGCATCTTGAATAGAGACAGTTTTAATTAAACACTAATGAACAAATTTTGATGTCACTTGTGATACGGAATTGTTTAATTGTTTGATTTTGAGAATTATAAAAAAAAGAGTGATACTTTACAATTTATAGATGAACTGTAACTCAGAAGTAATCTAGCTTTAAATGCCTTTTTTTTTTTTACAAGACATAAATCGTTTAATATTAAATGTAAATTTAAAATACTTTTCTTATAGAAAAAGACAGTATCACTTTATGAAAGGTGAATGTTGAAATTATCGTATCAAAAGTGATTTTCCTTCACTAAACTGAAACACCTCCGAACGTGCAACATTCCTGAAGGAAGCCTATAATGTATTACGACCTTGCAGTTTAGTTAACTGACACGAGATATTACCCCTGACAAGTCGACGCCATCGACCCGACTTCGGCGAGATAAGCTTGACCCATTTCAGAGATGCAATTTCAGTGTTGCAACGCCTAACGAAGCTTATCCGCAGGAGTCAGGTGTATAACAGCCTTTTCTAGTCCTAGCGTGAAATTCGAGATACCTTTCCTTAGGTCTTCTTTCCTTCCTTTCTTCCTTCCTTCCTTCCTTCCTTCCATCCTTCCGTCTTTCCATCGCAAATAGATTCGTTCAGATTTCCAAGACTTGAACGAAAGGCAGAGTTGCAGACGAAAGGAGGGGGGGAATATTTCAGAAATTCTGCGTGAGAGTTATCACGACCAAGGTCATGCCACCAGTGGGTTGGGGCGTCTGTTTGAGAGGAATTGCAAAAAAATAATAATAATTAGGAAATAATAGAACAATTTCTCATTCAAACAAAAGACTTTTTATGCTAATACTAAAACTGTTAACGTCACTTGTATGTATTTTAGTCTGCTGTACTTTATATCAGTTCAAAAACTGACATACTTTGTTCTGAAATGTTCCTTATTACAGAGTAGGATTTAACCAGGACCCACAACAGTCTAGTATTTAGTGTGAGTGGAAAATATTGTATACTATTATCATCCTTGCTGCAACAGAAAAGCTACGTTGTTGGAAGCACTTCAGATTAATGGAAATAAATATCCAGTTATTTTGTAGTTTTGCCTGACGTGTAATGAAAACAGATAGCACTGTCTGTAGGTAACACGACGATTCTGAATATTTTTCGGTACTTGATTTACCGTTCGGGTCAAAGTTTTGTCTTCATTTAGCTTTAAAAATATCTTAATCTGGTACTGCTAGAAACCTAGAGAACAGATAATTAGCGATACATGCCTAGATATTTAGTTCAGCCATTGCCAAAAAAAAAAAAATGTATTCCTTTCTGGATGTCCATGTCTTACTTTTAGATCTCTACAGACATTTCTCAAAGTAGTGAATTTCTTTTTCCCCCATAATCTTACAGATACTTTCTTTGCTTCTCTCTTTACTGAGTACCACCTCATCCTACTGAAGTATTATGTAGTCTCGTCACTCAGTATCAAAAGTATTTTTTATTATATATCTTTCGGGCAGTATTACTGATGACAATGCCCATGAGATAGAAAAATCTGTAATATACTGCTTATTTATATAGCCGGCCACAGGTAACTTATTTTTTTATGTATAGCTCCGTATGTATGCAGATATTTAGCTGTTTGTTTATTTATCTCGTTTCCTGCTCAATTTTTAAACATGCACATATATTGTGTTTTTTTTTTTTTTTTTTTTTTTTTTGCATAAAGGGCCATTCCGTTCCATGGAACTTTCTTTGCTTGACCCATAAAAATATTAGTTCTCTTTCCGTCCCATGGAATTTTCTTTGCTTGACCCATAAAAATATTAGTTCTCTTTGAATACTGATATAATAAGCCGAACGGAGTAATCGGTAGCATTCTGGATGCAGCTGTACCAGCCAAATAGCACAGCTGCCAACAACCGCTGAGGATGGTAATCTTATACAGATGTCCAGAGATCACTTTCCAGAGACTCACAGAACAGGGAGGAAATCAAGAGATCAGTGAGGATTGGTTCACTGCAAGAAATAAGAGCAAAATGAGTGAATCCCCTCACTCATACCTCATCCACAACGACTTGCTTATTTGTAATGAGAGAGAGAGAGAGAGAGAGAGAGAGAGAGAGAGAGAGAGAGAGAGAGAGAGCTATCCAACAAGATGCACGGTTCACTGACCTCTCCTTTCAGAGTTGGAGGGAGGAGAGAGAATAATTGAAGGATCCAGGAAAAATAATGATTCTCTCTCTCTCTCTCTCTCTCTCTCTCTCTCTCTCTCTCTCTCTCTCTCTCTCTCTCTCTCTCTCTCTCTTTGCGTGAGTTTTTTTTTTGTAAATATCGATTTTCTTCGTAGGTGAGTCTCTGTTTCCAGTAACACCGACGAAGAAATAGTGATGATAATCTTTACTTAAAAGAAATACTCCCGATTATTACAATACCTTGCTTGCCAAGAACAGTTTTATGAAGTAGAGTCATAGAACAAAATTTTACACTTTACTTTCTAATGCTTGCAGTAAGCTACCAGTATAAAATGGGCTCGCACACATATTCTGATAAGACACCTCCCTCCTTTGATTATTTGGAATTAATACTGGAAAGAAAACGGAAGTGCAACATCTTGAAGACAAAGACGCATGCGCAAAACCGAACAGAAATATTTACAGTCAGCTGTTCCACGCTCGGGCAACCGATGCAAGTCTGCTCGCGTTAAGCGGTAGTTACCCAAGTAACGGACGTAGGAAGGTGGAGGAAGGTGGCGGGGCGGGGGTAGGCGTTGGAGTGGTAGGTTGTTGGTAAGGGGATATAGTTCGGTAAGCATAAAGTCTTCGTTAGCGCGAACCAACTTTGGTTACTTGACGGATATATTGAGGGAAAGTTGGCTCGTTCGAAGTTCTGGACGTGAACTCCTTTTTTTTTTTTTTTTTTTCGGCGTTCGGTCCTCTCTCTCTCTCTCTCTCTCTCTCTCTCTCTCTCTCTCTCTCTCTCTCTCACTCGGTTTTGGTTGTTTGACTTTTCCTCACCGCCGTCTTCGGCGGCCGAGTAATTTCAAACTTCAGGACACGAGAGGTCAGGTCCTGCAAGTTTGGTTCTAAATTTAAGTTTATTTGGAGAGTTATGCTTCTAGGTTAGAAGGCTATTTTGTGCTCTAGGCGAGGCTAAACATCTATCCACTCACTCGCCATCCCCTCAAGAAAAATACCATATTATGTTTTCAAAATTTGAAAAGGAAAAATTAAAGAAAAACTCATGTGTTGATTTCATTTCGGATCCAGTTCCTCAAATAGAATCCAAAACGATTACAATATATTGGGTTTACCTTTTTGAAATCCTACGAATATAATTCCTTGACCCTTAGTTTTATTCATTTTGAAATTATCTTGTGAAATTTAAGTCGATGAAACTTGTTCATTTCACAAGCTTTCGTTGTTTTTCCTCTCATTCTTCATTCTTCTTAGAACAGTACAAATAGGTAAAAAAATCACTTATATTCTATAAGGGATCAAGATTTATTTAGTTATGTTATTACATTTTTTTGTATTTGGTTGTAATTACATTTTTTACCAAACCAACACGCCTTTACGATTTTACAGCCCCCAAAAGAGAGCACAGCACCCCATTGACAATTAGTGCCTAAATTGATCCTAGTTAATCTGAGGGTAGCAGAGGTTCTGATGAATTAATTGAAATATGAATAATACCGTGAACATGGCAGGATGTGGTCTTTTTTGCCTTCCAAGGATTACCATCATCACTGATTTCACTTTCAAAATGCTGTAAGCTTTCTCTCTCCATCTTTTCTGGTATCCTTCATTCTGCATTCCATTCATAATCCCCCTTTTTTTTTATCCTAGTGAATTTCACCTGCATCAGTCCTTTCCATGACTTTTGTCTACATCCGTCTGTAAAAGAGTAATGTACAGTCACGCAGACACCGTAGAACCATCTCAGAGAACTGCATTTCCCTATTTTGTACTCCATGCAACATTGCATACCTCTTGGTATCGGATTTATACCATGTAATACTTTTGTCAGCTTCCTCCGAGTCCATCTATGGCAAATCTGTTATTTTCCAACTGCTCTGAAACATTTTGAGTAACTTTTTCACGGCAAAGACTTGATTAAAAATCTCTCATCTTTAACTTAACTCATAATGCAAATCTACCAGACTTACAATATTTTTCTGGTAATGCTAAGTCAAAACCCTGCAGTTCGCTTCCTTGAATCTTTCTGTCTTTCAATTAGTGTCTTGTTTTCGGTACGACACATATCTTTCTGAATTCTTAGTATGTGGTTTTTGCTCTTTTGTCCTAGTTGTTATTAGCGCGAATCTCTATTTTTTTTTTTTATCCTGCATCAACATTCCTGTAACAATATACGCGCAGGCAGTGGAGCATTCTGTATTTTGGTTAAGAGAAATCACAAAGGAAATATTAGCTCGAACAACAACGCAGAACTGTCCTTAAAATTCCAGAAGCAGTCCAATAAATGTCCAAAGCATCACCGTAGCAAAAAATCCGCCGGAAGAAGATATCACGTCCCGTATAATGGTTGTATTAAACGAGTCGGCGAGTAAGAGGCAGATTGAAGGTATTCTTATTTATTGGCAAAAAATCTCTGACAGGTCAAGAACTCTTGCGAGCGTAAAGGTAGCATTGGACATTAGGGAAAACTGAAGGACGTCTATCTACAGTCAGATGCGTTTTCTCACACACGAAGAATGGTTAACAATTCTACATACAATTCAGGAAGAGATTTCAAATACATATGGTTGGACAGCTTGCAATGCCTTACATACATTAGTAATTACAGTTCTAACAAGGACCTGAAGCATCTTCTGAAAAATGCAATAAAGATCGTTTGAATCAGAAGCGCTGGATTTTTATTTCCTGAGAGTACTCGGTGAGCCATGTAGATTTTTTTGTTGTAGCGAGGATGCCCTGAGGGTTCCGGCGACAAATCTGGACCTCACAGTGCCTTCACCTAAATTAATCTCGCACGGGGCACAGCATCCGACCCTGACCTTGTAAAAATTTGTCTACTGTCGTTAACGAAAACTTGACATTGGTTGTCGTTTAAATGATAACTATATTCTGATTTAATCAAAGGTCATTATTATTACTTATTTATTATTATTATTATTATTATTATTATTATTATTATTATTATTATTATTATTGCTACAAATTTAATGGAAGATTATTAGGATATTTTCCGTTTTTTTACAATGATAATGATAATAAAAATATATAATTTAATTCATGAAAATTCTCAGTTAACCTGATATTATTGTTATTATTATTATTATTATTATTATTATTATTATTATTATTATTATTATTATTATTAAAATTATTATTTTATTATTATCTTTATAATCATAAAGTGTTATTTTCAAATCTTTTTATCAGAAAAACCATTTTACTACAAATGTTTTTCTCAGGAAAACCATTTTACTAGAAGTGTTTTTCTCAGGAAAACCATTTTACTAGAAGTGTTTTTCTCAGGAAAACCATTTCACTAGAAGTGTTTTTCTCAGGAAAGCCATTTCACTAGAGAGTGTTTTTCTCAGGAAACCCATTTCACTTGAAGTGTTTTTCTCAGGAAAGCCATTTCACTAGAAGCGTTTTTCTCAGGAGTACCATTTTACTAGAAGCGTTTTTCTCAGGAAAACCATTTTACTAGAAGCTTTTTCTCAGGAATACCATTTTACTAGAAGTCTTTTTCTCAGGAATGCCGTTTTACTAGAAGTGTTTTTCTCAGGAAAACCATTTGACTAGAAGCGTTTTTCTCAGGAGAACCATTTCACTAAAAGTGTTTTTCTCAGGAAAACCATCTTACCACAAATGTTTTTCTCAAGAAAACCATCTTACCACAAATGTTTTTCTCAGGAAAACCACACTGAAGGACAAAGGTTTCCCTCATAATATATTTATATATAGCTGCGCCCAGAGGCCATTTGAGCGAAAACGTGCTCAAGTATAAGTTTTTGTAACTCCTTGCATATGCCCTCGAGTAATAGACAAAAACAACGTTGTTGGTTGACAACGCGTTGCCATGGGAGTTTTGTGCGTGAACGCTGAGAAAACATTGCTGCAAAATCCATTTTCAGGAATAGCATTTTATGTGTATGTGTATGTGTGTGTGTGTGTATATATATATATATATATATATATATATATATATATATATATATATATATATATATATATATATATATATATATATATATATATATATATATATATATATATATATATATATATATATATATATATATATATATATATATATATATATATATATATATATATATATATATATATATATATATATATATATATATATATATATATATATATATATATATATATATATATATATATATAATATATATATATATATATATATATATATATATATATATATGTATATATACATATATATATATATATATATATATATATATATATATATATTATATATATTTTATATATATATTATATAGATATTATATAAGTGTATATATATTTATGTGATAATCATGCTTCGTTTTAGGAAATATTTCAGATCTCTTATGTGTTGTTTTCGAAAAGGTTTTTAATATTATTAAACTTAAAAATTCTTAAATAAACGATTTAACATGAACTATTAACCAATACCAAAAAGATTATGGCATATGCTCGAGACGTAATGCAAGTCAGATCATGGAATTTAATCGCGAATAATTTATAAACTCTGTCAGAGAAGACAATGATGAGATCCAACTCTTAAAGAAAAATGTTTAAGTAAATAAAGAATAAAAAAAGAAGGGAGGTGTGGGGGTGGGTGTGGGCGACTTCCAAAGTACCCAAGAGTTGATTAAAGTTGTAAGATATATTGCAGTCAGCGCAGAAGACCAATTCTCGTCGAATTTCATTGCGACCTGGCAATTTGGCAGGCATACATAATGCCCTAAAGAGAGAAAATGAGTCTATATATATTCTCAGCATTAGCTAACCGTCTTGGAGTATGAGTGTGTCCTCAGATCGAGAGAGAGAGAGAGAGAGAGAGAGAGAGAGAGAGAGAGAGAGAGAGAGAGGATGAAAAATTTGCTTATTTAATATTACAGGAGTACCTTTATTAGTTGTAGGATAATTTAGATGTCCTAGGAAAATAAATTAACGAAATTCGTAGAGCAAGAATTACAATGCAACATGTTTATCCTAAAGTTTGAAATCAGTATTATCGATATCCTGATGTTTATTTCTGTTATTATACTGTATTTGGGACAATTTGAGATCTTTAAATATATTCTGATTGTTTACAACATTATTTTCATTTTAGCATATGTTTTGTAGTCAGGCTTCTCGATAACGAACGTAATATCAAACAAAGTGGTTTTCTTATGTACAAAGCTCTTTGAATATAAGAAAAGTTGAAATGGTGAGAAATGTGTCAAAACAAAAGAAGTATTGAAGTGACCAGCGTATGACAGGATGGGCCAGAATGTTTTAAGATGGTTCAGTCATGTGGAGAGAACAAAGAACCATAGATTAAATGCAAGTGTATATAATCTGGAAGTTTTAGGAGGATAGGAACACTTATAATTTGCTAGATAGATCAAGTGGATTGAATAATAACGGAAGTGCTTAATATCCATTAAGTATTAGATAGACGTTAACTCAGCAGTTTATGCAGGTGGTTTGATGTGTTGCTGATGAGTTTTCTGTGTAGATGCAGGAAGATGCTATTGTTGTCAAGTTTTTGCGCACAAGGTCTGAGCCACCTTTTTTGATATTCTGCATTTTGCGGGTCATCATGATATCTCATTTATAACAGGGCCAGCAAGTAATTATGGTTACCCACCCAAGTTATTTTTTCTTGGAAAGTAGAGATGCATATTCGTGAAGAGCTATTTAAAAAACAATGCCAGTTACCTGGTTGAAAAGTGCTCCTAACGAAAGTAATACAATTTTTGTGTTATACCTCGGGGATGCACTGGAAATATATGTACGTTTAGAACAAAATTTATACCCGGAGGGCATTAAGAAGATTGGCGAATTGTCTGAGAGAGAGACCTATCTTATAGTCTAAGTTATGGTAATTTCATTCGTTCAGCTTCCTCTCGTGGTTGCAGAAGAGTAGATGTTCAATGACCCGTGTGTACTTGACATGCAAGAGGTGCACTAAATATAATGTGGGTTTCACAAGGAAAAGCCTGTCTTAGAGAAAAATTGAACTTAAACTACTGACGATGGAGCACGTGAAAGTTCGACCATTTACAGTAATTTCATTACTACCAACCACGGCTGATTTTTTTAAAACTTTATCGTTTAAAGATCAGGTGCTTGAAGCAGCCCTAATGAGGAAGGCTAGAAATATGAAGAGTAACATCATTAAACATGGATGCAAGATCGGAAAGAAGAGGATTTACTTAGAATATGGACCGATGAAGATCAAATTTACTTATCGTAATGACTGCCTGTAACTTTACTGATGACTTATCCTGTAGTTAGAACTTTTTGTAGTTTTTCTTCTTTATTCGGACAGTTTCTTCTCTACTGCTTTACAGTATCTTACAAACCATTATCTGTAGAAGATAATAATAGACATATAATTGCGCTTGAAAAAGATGTGTATTTTTTTTTTTAACATGGAAATCATGTCTTTTATTTTCACATTTGTCTTTTATTTTCACATTTCACCAACAATTTTACCCTCCCTATATTTCTTTATTGATTTTGTAGAACGTTCTCCTCACCCTCTCCTAAATTTCATCAGCGTCATATTCTCTGATCGCCGCCCCCTTCATTCATGTAATTACTGGTGATTGACAGGCTATTTACCCCACAATAGCTTACTGTTGTGTTAGATATTAGATTAACATGAGATGGCCTAATACCTGCTGAAGGGCATGTGTGTATACACATATGCCAGGGAACACATGTCAATACAGTCCACATGAGAAAAGAGGAGCATATGTGAGACATATGGTAATGTTCGTTACAGAAAAGAATGCGATTGGAAGATATTTTATTTCTATGGAAAGCGAAGCTGACAAGAGAATACCCTAATGAAATGTAATCCTTAAATAGGGAGGAAAGAGGAAAGAAATAAGAGAATTCCTCAGTGGCCAAATGAACGGTATGGAATATATGCCTGACTGGTGGAATCTTGATCTTACATGTCCAGTGTGAGTGTGGGATATATATATATATATATATATATATATATATATATATATATATATATATATATATATATATATATATACATATATATATATATATATAAATATATATATATATATATATATATATATATATATATATATATCTTTCTTCCAGGACCATCCATGGTAAATGACCTAACACCATCTGAAACACATTCTAAATTTTTTCCATAATCCTTCCTTGTTCTTTTGCGTGAGAGAGTTTCTTGAGGGAAAAGGCTTGAAGTCGAAGATAACAAATAAGCACACACATTCATACACACACACACACTCACGCACATACACACAAGCCTAGCCATGCTCTGAAGTAGGTCACTGTTCATAGAAAGCTGGAAACATGAAAGGCAAAGATGTGGAATAGTCAGAGAACAATTTTTCTTTGTTTATTGTTCAGGCGTTTCGGGACCCATCTTATTTTCAAGGCTAAAAAGAGGAGCATAAAAAGATAACTTGTGAAAAAATGGAAAAAAATGGGAAAATACAAAATACATCACATCAAAGATAAAATATGCATTCTTAAAAGCAACTTGGGAAAAAGTTTTTAAACTAAGGAAGTTGAAAGGTGTTTGTGCAGTCATTTCAAAATTTCAGAATTTACTCTTTTAATGGAATTATTGTATAATTTGACTGTTGAGAATTCTGCACCCAGTTTTGGCTAATAACCCAATGAGGATCTATGCAGACCTTCATTAAATTTTTTTTTTTTTGTGTGATTCTTACGTAGTTTCCGAGATTACCTCTCGAATACCGAAGATCACATAAGAGAAGGAAGGAATATTCTTTATATAAAGTGGAATATATATATATATATATATATATATATATATATATATATATATATATATATATATATATATATATATATATGACCAAGGTTTGTCCTTGACTCAGAAGTACAAGCATGGTTGTGGCAGTGACCATAGTCACTTTATCTTTAAGATACATCCTCCTGTTAGGTGAAATAGCTTAAATATTTAAGTAGTTATATATATATATATATATATATATATATATATATATATATATATATATATATATATATATATATATATATATACCTAAATATTTAAACTATTTCACTTAACAAGGAGGATATATCTTAAATATGCATATATATATATATATATATATATATATATATATATATATATATATATATATATATATATATATATATATATATATATATATATATATATACTATATATACATGTGTGTGCTTGTGTGATTGTTTGTGAGTGAGTGTAAGTGCTCAGTAATTTCCACCTCACATACTTGCAAGGCTATTAACATAATCCCACAAAGAACTGGAGAAGCGAAATTATCTCTCTTTTGCCTTAGATTCAACTGCATTGCACTAGCTCGAGTCAATCCACCTAATTCCCCGTTGCGCAGCGCAAACGCTGACACACAGAAATCCTTTCCACCCGTTGCAGACAGTCGAAATATTTCTCTTGACGCGAGACCAATCCGGTGAAAACGCTTGTCTGTGAATCCACTGGATTAAATTCGAAAAGCCTGTTACTGGAGGAACACGGTGACACGGGTCACTTTCATATTTATTTTTCTGTGGTGGTTTTGGACTGGGATATCTGTCGAATTTTTTTTTTTTTTTTCAAATCGTTATTAGTTTGTATGTAGGGGATGGGGTGAGTTTTAGGTATGTTGTTGTTCCTGTTTCGTTAAATTCTTATACTGTCATCTATGGTGCAAGGATAGAAGATACAGAATATATGTATATTATACATATGTATATATATAAAATTTATATGTATGGGTATGTATATATATATGTGTGTACATATATAGACATTTTATATATACATACATACATACATACATACATACATACATACATACATACATACATACATACATACATACGTATACATACATACATACACACATATATACATACAACTCTCATGAGGTAGAAGCAAGAAAAATGATATAACGGGCTACAAGTCAGGCAATAAAATTCCGGGCGTAGTTGGA
The DNA here is from genome assembly GCF_040412425.1 of Macrobrachium rosenbergii. NCBI lineage: Eukaryota > Metazoa > Arthropoda > Malacostraca > Decapoda > Palaemonidae > Macrobrachium > Macrobrachium rosenbergii. Next base: position 45,671,299 of record NC_089762.1, on the reverse strand, counting down.
ACCCCACGTTGTTCAATATCACAGTAAGGCAAGAACAAAAAATTGATAGCTCCTGCTTCAACGTTAGGTCCAGTGAAAGTGGACGGAGACCTGCACTGCATCAAAATAAATGGTTGTTTTTTTTATATATTTTATATATATATATATATATATATATATATATATATATATATATATATATATATATATATATATATATATATATTATATATATATATATATATATATATATATATGTGTGTGTGTGTTTGCGCGCGTGCATGTACGCCGGTTTGTGTGTTACCCAGCCGAATTTTTTGTAAAGTCAACGTTTTTATAAAAAGTACCTGACAGCATTTCTCCCAAGATGCAATTTAACTTTCAGCATAAAAGTATTGCTTTTGTTAACAGAAGTTATTTTTTATTTTCTTTGTTCCAATACCATTTTACTTTCCAAAGTTGACATTTGAAGTGTTAAGTAGTTATGCTAATTGCGTCAGCTTTGTAAAGAGTAAAACTGTTAGTCATGTTACAGAGAGAGAGAGAGAGAGAGAGAGAGAGAGAGAGAGAGAGAGAGAGAGAGAGAGAGAGATGTATGTTGAGATTGGCGACAGATGATGTCATGAATATTCTTGCTATTTTGTTGTTTGCTTTGATATTTGATGTTATCTATTTACTCTCTTTCATGTTTTCCTTATTACACAAACACTTGGGGAACTCTCTTGTTTTCCTTATTACACAAACACCTGGGGAAATTTCTTGTTTTCCTTATTACACAAACACCTGGGGAACTTTCTTGTTTTCCTTATTACACAAACACCTGGGGAACTTTCTTGTTTTATTATTACACAAACATCTGGGGAACTTTTTCTTGTTTTGGGGAACCTTGTTATTACACAAACACCTGGGGAACTTTCTTGTTTTCCTTATTACATAAACACCTGGGGAACTTTCTTGTTTTCCTTATTACACAAATACCTGGGGAACTTTCTTGTTTTCCTTATTACACAAACACCTGGGGAACTTTCTTGTTTTCCTTATTACACAAACACCTGGGGATCTTTCTTGTTTTCCTTATTACACAAACACCTGGGGAACTTTCTTGTTTTCCTTATTACACAAATACCTGGGGAACTCTATTAATAGTGAATATTCTATTTATCTATAGCATTGAATTAGTTAGTGAAACAATGTCTGCTCGTGTAGATGAGGAAATTACGTAATTGTTTGTTTATAGAATTGTGGGTTTTTAGGATTACCGAGTTTATTTATCCACTGTCTGTAATATGTTGTATTGTTGATTACCCCAGTTGGCGAGATATAGGTCACCAGTGCAATCAGTCTGGCGATTTTCACCTTTCCCAAACATATACTGAAAGTATTCATTTCATCCTGTAAAATATTTTTTGTCGCCGACGTAAAACAGAAATAGGGTCAAAAATTGAATTTTCGAAATTATTGGAAATATTTTTGACTTTGCAGATTTTTCCGGATTTATAGCTTCCATATTTCCTTTATTGGTCGTCCTGACAAATTTATTGAATTATATTCACGAAGGAAAAAGGCAAGCATCACCGTTACACGTGAGAAAATATTTTAAAGAATTTATTCTCGTTTTAGCAGCCGTCCGGCATGTAACGTTTCTCAATGGAAACCTTGGTAATGCCCGCGATGGGAACTGCCCAGCGAAGCTACTTTTCATTTTCAGCCATGAAATAGCAATTGATATGATGATTAAATTCCCAACAGCAATTTCATCGTCATTATAACTTGGAAATTTAGACATGGAGGGTGGATGGAAGTTTGTCTTCGATTAGTCGGTTTTCGTACTCTCTCTCTCTCTCTCTCTCTCTCTCTCTCTCTCTCTCTCTCTCTCTCTCTCTCTCTCACACAGAGTTTTCTGTATCCTTCGAATTTGATGTATGAATACTGAGCAATAATTGTACAAAATATATATATATATATATATATATATATATATATATATATATATATATATATATATAAATATATATATATATATATATATATATATATATATATATATATATATATATATATATATATATATTTTAATTAGAGCTTCAGTTATTTTGAGTTCTGTGCAAAAGGATATCGTTTTTAAATTAACTGCAATACACACCATTCATAACTTAAAACTGTGTAATACTTATTTTATGCTCCAGGTACGGTTTTGATTCAAATTTCAGCCATACCTCTCTCTCTCTCTCTCTCTCTCTCTCTCTCTCTCTCTCTCTCTCTCTCTCTCTCTCTCTTACTTTACTGGAGCGTTCACAAATTCGCAGGCTATGACTGCAAATGAAGATTCCCTCCCCCTGGAGAAACAAAGCACTGAGGAACCCGTGGTGGAATATATACATTCCACCTCGGAGAAACCCTTTGCGATTCTCGCGCGTTGCCAAAACTCGCCATTGTTTGTACCCCAGTTATGTATTTAAATAATTGATTGCTTTGATCAGACTTTATAATATATATATATATATATATATATATATATATATATATATATATATATATATATATATATATATATATATATATATATATATTTTATTTTTTTATTTTTACTAAGAAATAAAGTACTAAATGCGTCACGTGTAGAAACTTGAAGAATTTCTTCATTTATTCCTGATTGATTTCATGCTTTTGAAAGGTTATCAAATCATAATAGGAAGTGAGAAATCTTTGTTATTTACAATATACAAAATCAATGAATGGGATAACCAGGCTATGTCTACTTAAAAATGTTTATGGTAACAACAAATTCCTTAAAAAAAAAATTGTAGCTCTGCGTGAAATATCTACGAAATGGTAAATATAAGAAATATGAATTTAAAACATCTCATACGCAAGAGAATCTGCATCAGTTAAACTCCCTCATGTTTCTTTAACCTTCAAAGGTGTGATTAAAGTTACTGAAGTGTAAATATAAAAAGAGGGGGTTATTGTATCCTCAACTTTTAAAGAACACAACGAACACGGTTGTTCTTCAGTAATCTCCATTCAAATTCAAGTTAACACGATTCTTCAAAGAATAACTGAAGTTTATGAACGACAGAGATTGTGAAATGATAAAAAGCACCAATTAATTTTTTTTAGAAAAAGGTATCATTCGATAGCATGGTTTTGTTACATAGTCGATAAGCTGGTTATCACGTAATTTTTCTGGAAGTCAAGATTACGCCTGCAGCTGCTCCGTTATCAGTGTTCTGATGATTCAGTGCGAAGAAAAGAAAAAAGAACAATAGTTATATATATCCGTCATGGACGGAGGAAATACGAATGTCATGGAACGGGTAAGAAACATTGCATATTAATCGAGTTGGGAGAATATGACGGTATTCCAATATTATCTTATGAGACACACACACACTTATATATTGTATATATTACACACACACACACACACACACACACACACACACATATATATATATATATATATATATATATATATATATATATATATATATATATATATATATATATATATATATATATAGATATATATATAAACAATAAGTCTAAACGTAATTGCTAAAAAGTTTCTTCTTTGTACTTTTTTTTTTTTTTTAACCTCTCCGTGGTAAATTGTGGGCGATTCTGTTAGCCCTCCAGAAGATTTACGTCCGCAAGGCTTCCATTATCTCGTGTCGAAGTCTGGGTGTCTCTTCAAGAGAGGAAGGGAGGAAATCCGGGTTGTCGTCCCGAAATGGAAACTTTGAGGCATCAGGGAAAAGAAAAGGTTGGTTGGTGGGTTTTCGCTCAGAAATGTTTGCTTTGTTTGATTCAATTTTGCCGGGAAAGTTTCTTGAAAATTTAGCTCGGTTTGATTGCGGCTTTCTCTCTCTCTCTCTCTCTCTCTCTCTCTCTCTCTCTCTGTGTGTGTGGGGATTCAGAGACGATGTAGTTTTCTAATGCATTCGCAGCTGTAATTTTTGGTATTTTCTTTACCTTCATACGAATATATTTTTTATTTCGAATATATATATATATATATATATATATATATATATATATATATATATATATATATATATATATATATATATATATATATATATATATATATATATATGTATGTATAACTGAATCATGAAAATATGGAAGGTGATGAATATATAAATAAAGATAAAATTCATTTGAAGGAAATGGAAACATTGGAGTGCTGCAGGAGGCTTTCGACGCTGGGTCCTTCATAGCTGAGTCCGCTAAGTAAAGGACCCAGCGTCGAAAGGCCTCGCAGCACTCCAGTGTTTGTTTCTTCGTGGATTTTATCTATATATATATATATATATATATATATATATATATATATATATATATATATATATATATATGTATATATATATATATATATATATATATATATATATATATATATATATATATATATATACACGAAATAAAGCCAACAAATGGTATACGGCTCCATTAAAACATTGCTGCATTAATTCCTTCGGCTGTGCAAGATGATGCATTTCAGGAATCTTCTATAGACTTTAATTTTTTTTTTTATAAGTTCGTTGTATTCTAAGATAACCTTCAGTGACTAGAACATGAAACCTGGTTCGACATGATAAAACATTTACATGGTGATTTTAACAGCAAAATCGTCCATGTCCTTTCTGGGTACAAAGAGGCGAAACTAACATATTCAGAAAGTTCTGCCTGCGGTCTATATCTGGGGACAATTATTATTCATCTGAACATCTAGCGACGTTGCAAGAACAGTGCCTCTGTGTTACTGAATTGTATTGGATGGTGCTGATATGCATTTTTTTTTTTTCAAAGCATAAAAATTTCCGTTTGGTTCATTTTTTTTGTATTGAAACGTAAATGATAAATATTAGTATTATTGCTCCCCAATGGTTTGTGTTAGCTAAGGTAATATGAAACTGGTAGCATACCTATGCCTCACTGATATACTCTTGGTTCATTTAGAGAGGTGAATTTCAATAGTAAAAGCATATTATTATATATATAACGATACGAGAAGGACTTATGAATCAAATAAAAAATTAAGCATGTAAAGAAATCCTGCAATATAATAGCTTCAGTTTAAAAGACTTAGCAGCAAAAGGAGGTATTTTTTCTTGTCATGCTAACTGGACTTTCATAAAATAAAAAAAAAAATGGTCCAGTTATATCCTGAATGGTATTGTGCGGGGCGAAAAAAAAATAAATAAATAAAGCCTCTCCTGACTTCCAAGTACACTTTGTAGGTAAATGTTAGTCTTGCCCGTCCATTAAGAAAAACATTGCCTTGCCAAATCGTTCGCATTTCAAGATTTAATGGTGGGGAATACTCGGGAGTCCAGCTTTGGCCACGGCATTCTAGAACGGGTTAGTTAGAACACTGCACCTCAAAATGAGATATGGTAGGCTCGGGAGACATGTGCTCAATTCAAGTCGAATGGAACCCTGAGAATGTTGGAAGCATGACACTCAAACTGCTAGAACGTTTGAATCTCTCGTAAATTCAGTAGTAATTTTAGCTCATGAATGCTTTGCTGTTTGCTGAGAATCCCAACCATCTTTTCCCAATATGGCAGTTCTGAAGTGTCAGATTTTATAAACGTCATTTTTCTATTTACTTTCCTGAAAGAGGCTCGATGTCGTTATCTCTTTACTGGACTGACATTAATAGGTTCAGACCTTAACCTCGTGATCATCATTTCTGGCTTAATTAAAGGTAATCATTGCTTGAAAGAGCGCTAAAAGACCGTTGGAGTGTTTATTGCTGAAGACTTTAGAGAATGCATAAAATAAGACTGTGTTACGCTGCTAATTTGTTCATGCCAGGAAGCCTTCTGTTATTAGAAATTACGTCTTTTTATCTTATATCTTTTTCTTTCATACACACTTACATACATACGCAAGCACATACACGTAGCACACACACATACATACATACTGTGTATGTATGTATATATATATATATATATATATATATATATATATATATATATATATATATATATATATATTTATATTTATATTTATTCATGTATGTTTGTTTATGTACATACAGACACACACACACATATATATATATACACATATATATGTATATATATACGGTATATATATTTATTTATTGTTTATATACATTCCCTATTTTCATTATATTTAATGATAGCTGTATGCTAATCCATACCACGGCAGTTCTAAGAAGACCTAGTGTTGGAATGGGGTTCCTCTCTCTTGTGTAGGCTTATTCAACCAAAGACGCTCCGTGCAATAGCCAAAGCTTTCGAATTCTATCAGAGAATCGAACGCTTAAGTTGAAGTGTATTGGATACTTTTAGGTAGAATGGAGTAAAGTTGTGTTCTTAGTGTGAGCTGCTTAGGGGAAATCCAATTGTTAGACAGAAAATTTTTTCTTTTGTATATATATATATATTTTATATATATATATATATATATATATATATATATATATGTGTGTGTGTGTGTGTGTGTGTGTGTATGTATGTATGCAAGTATATATAATATAATATAAAAAATATATATATATATATATATATATATATATATATATATATATATATATATATATATATATATATATATATATATATATATATATATATATATATATATATATATATATATATATATATGCTTAGATTCTTATTTTTCATTACCTGACTCTTACATTTATGCACGTGGATAAGTTCAAGTTGAGTGAGTTTAACGCATTTTAAATAATCTCAAATACTTAAGATACAGCTGTAGTAAATAAAGTTTGATTTGAACCATTTTGTATGTTCGAAGCCGCTTGTTATTTAGCATAAACAAAATCCTTTCCTTGCGCTAATGAAAAGTTTACTTTTTCGGAATTTAGTACCCTTAGTGTTGTAGTTTCTTTATGATAATGTCAGCGTATGACAGTGCTTATTACAAGAACAGGTAAGAGATGTGAGTAGCAGAATCTTGCAGAATCTTTCCGATCCAGGCTTCACCCTTGCATGATGAAAACTTCCTGTACAGAGTCCAGGAATATGCATATATATATATATATATATATATATATATATATATATATATATATATATATATATATATATATATATATATATATCTATATCTAGAGAGAGAGAGAGAGAGAGAGAGAGAGAGAGAGAGAGAGAGAGAGAGAGAGAGAGAGATGTAAAATCAGCTTTTGCAATGTTATGGAATGGTTGCTGTTCTCATTTTACTTAGGAAATATGATTAATGCCTGGAAATCAAGTACAGCGTGTAGACAAAGGGACACATGTCGCTTAAAAAAAAAACTGATCAATGGAATTTTTAGGGAGACAACAGCTTCTCAGCAGAGTAGGTCAAGAACTTGTTTTCTTCTCTCCTATCAAATCAAATCCGAACATCAAACAGTCCCTACGATTGAGTTAAGGAACCGAATACTAATTTGAGCGGAGACTCCGTTTGATGTAGACTTCGGAGCTGATTCGCATATCCAAGAACAAATTAGCCCGATTGAAGTACGGTGAGAGGCTTCATAAAAATCAACACGGGGATTTCAAAGTGCCTTTAGTTAGTTGCATTTCAGCCCGGAATAGCAGACCCTGACGTAAGGAGACGAGGAGGAAGAAGAAGCAGAAGAAGGGAAGGAGGCGGCGGCAAAGGTTTCCGACGTTCCGACAGCCTCATTTGCATCCTTTATATGGAAATGAATCCGCCTCATATACGCTCAAAACCTCACTCAAATCTAATTATTAGAGTCTGAGGGACGATGAGAGGAATGCATTAAAGAGTCACGTGGACGTGTTAATGAGGCTTTAAGTGTTCTTCACGACGCATAGACGTACATGTGTGTGTGTGTGTGTGTGTGTGTGTGTGTATGTGTGTAAAAGCTAATGTATTCGTTGTGTTAGTATGTTTTCATTTATGGGAGTTTATATGTTGACATTTGGAAACCAGAAGGGGTCCCTCTGTAAGAATTGGCCCAAAGAATATTAGGGAGACCCTGAATTGTACCTGGCAGAATCTTACTATACAATATGGAAATGTTCTTCCGTGATTTGATAGATTGATTGATATATCTATTTTCTTTGAGTATCTTCCGCCACCACCCCTAACTGCTAAGTCTTCATCCCCATATTTACTTCACATATTCCATAGACACTCATATCTCTCTCTTGTTGCACTTATTCGGAGATCCACTTTTGTCATCCAACCATTATTCAGTACATGTAGTCTCAAATGCCTATATGAATCATCCATATCAGTATTTATTGTTCTATCATCCCGAATTTCATTGACATTCATGACCTTACTTCTGCTCCCATTCGCTTTTCTCCTCATAGTTTTCTGTCAAAGAAAACTATTGTGCCGGTTTTGTCTGTCCGTCCGGACTCTATTCTGTCCGCCCTCAGATCTTAAAAACTACTGAGGCTAGAGGGCTGCAAATTGGTATGTTGGTCATCCATCCTCCAATCATCAAACATACCAAATTGCAGCCCTCTAGCCTCAGTAGTTTTTATTCTATTGAAGGTTAAAGTTAGCCATGGTCGTGCTTCTCCAAGCTGTATAGGATAAGCCACCACTGGGTCGTGGTTAAAGTTTCATTAGCCGCGGCTCTTACATAATTATACCGAGACCACCGAAAGATAGATCTATTTTCGGTGGCCTTGATTATACGCCGTAGCGGCTGTACAGAAAACTCGATTGCGCCGAAGAAACTTCGGCGCATTTTTTACTTGTTTCCTCTTACAAACGAATTGGAACTTTTTACAAGTTTCCCCAGTTTTTGTTGAAAGACGCAGTTTTAAAATCAAATTACAATAGATGCATTTTGCCGCTACCTGAAATGGCGTCGACGATAACATCCTACACAATTGTTGTCATAAAAAGTATGTGACCTCCAAATGGAATGTGGAAAAAAAGGAAAGTCAGGTAATTTTGCGAGTTTGTGAGTAAATCTAACTCCAGGAGTTTGCTGTTGAATTTTCTCATTATAGACAACGAGGCAATATCTTCGCGCACACCTACATACACAACGTGGTAACCAATATTCCCGCCCACATGACCTTCCAATAAAGCCCATTCTACGTTATTATTATACCTTTTTCTCTCCTCTTGTTTATCATAATAAAGAATTTTCCCCCTGAAAAAGTAAATAAGAAAAATAAGTCGGTGAGATGTAAGCAGAAGAATTTTTATTTATTATTATAAAAGAAGATACTTTTTGTAGAAGGGAGTGTGACTTTCACCTTTCTTGGTTGGAATCTTCGGTCAGTGATAGGGTAGGCCGGCTCTCAATTTCTTAAGGAAAGTGTATTTTGATCTCTCTCTCTCTCTCTCTCTCTCTCTCTCTCTCTCTCTCTCTCTCTCTCTCTCTCGTGGACTGCAACAGTGTCGTTAGCTGACCAACAAGTGCCTAACTCACTGACATGTCAGTACAGTATAAAAAAAAAGGCTTTAACAGCACGTACCTGCGTGGGTGAGCTGAGAGTCCAGAAAAAGGATTTTAAAGTAACTTGTTTAGTTCATCAAAGAATACTTTTGTCATTCAAAAAAAAAAAAAAGCGAACATAAATAAAATTAAGTATAGTTCCTGTTAAAACGTTGGTCTCTTATCCCAGCATTTATAATTTTTCATTTATAAAATCATGATGCTCTTATAACATTAATTTTGACGGCAACCATTTTTTGGGAAAGAATACTGCTAAAAGAATTATGAAGAGAGAGAGAGAGAGAGAGAGAGAGAGAGAGAGAGAGAGAGAGAGAGAGAGAGAGAGAGAGAGAGAGGAGAAAACGCACTCTCATCCACATGGCTTCTTAATAAACTTCATTGAAGCTAATGAGATTTCTTCCCTAATTTTCACGCAGTGGGAGAACCACTTTGGTTTGAGAGAGTTGCCTAATTAATACTTGAAATTCCCCCTGGTCTCTTCTCGGTACTTCATGATTATGAGAGACGCGGTTCTCGCTGGATTTCGTTAAAGCTTTCGCATCTATTGTTCTGAAAATTTTATGCCCCTTGTTTTTGCAGATTTTATATTCCTTGCTGCTCAAATTGTTTAGGAAAACGGTCACTTCATTACCAAAGTTCTGTCGACACTTTTCACGCCAGATTTTGTATCATGAAAGGGATACATGAAGCGTTTCAGAGTTTTCATCCAAGAAAAACTGTAAATTTGTAGACATCAGTGCCATTTTCTTTGCAAATTCGTGGAATCATTAGACGAAGGATCTAAAGATGCGTCCATCTACATCATGAAAGTGATGAAACTGAGTTTACTAAAAATACCGGTTGTGTCTTAAATTCTGCGCATCACTTATGTATATGTATATATATATATATATATATATATATATATATATATATATATATATATATATATATATATATATATATATATATATATATATTCAGTTTATCAGAGTTGATAAAAATTAGTGATAAAATTCTTAGTAAGAGGTGGTTGAATTTAATTGATGGCAATATCTGATTTGATGGATACGAAAATCTGCTCTAGGAATTGATTGATAATGTCCTGTACGGGACAGTGACTTGTGTTCCCTTTCCTGGAAAAATAATTCGTTATGAGATATGCTGAATATAATTCATTTATTTTCGTCACTGGCAAAATTATATATTGTCACTGGAAGACAATTAAATTGCCTTCATTGCGTCCTTTTTCATTTTTATTCCCGTAATTCTCCGTATGCATTTGCTGCAATTAGTTATGTCATGCTTTATGTCGATATTATGTAGATCAAATTTTAACGCCCAGTGGTATTATGATATTTCTGACTATATGCCCTCATGTTTATTTGAAGGTAGATATTTAAGTCGATTGATAATATTTATTTGAGTGTCAACTGAATAATGCAGCTGTGCTTCACTTATCATTATTTCTGATTTTCACCAGGCAGTTGGGCAATAGATTCAATATATCTAGATCAGAGGCAAACTGAACATAACTGTATTATCTGTTGGTCAAATATATGACACACACATACACACACACACACACACACACACACACACACACACACACACACACACATATATATATATATATATATATATATATATATATATATATATATATATATATATATATATATATATATATATATATATATATATATATATATATGTATGTATGTATGTATATATATATATATATATATATATATATATATATATATATATATATATATATATATATATATATATATATATAGTGTATGTATGCAGGGTCACTATTGACACTCTTTCAAATCTTTTGCATATACCCTTCTGCCTTCCTTGCTGCGCCTCTTCTCTTATCCTATAGCGATCCATTATATTTATTCCCAAATCCCAGTAAGGATCCATTACTTCCTTATCTACGACCCTCGTCATCACTCATCGTTCCAATTATTCTGACCAGTGAAGGAAATGAAGCCACAGATTTGAGGAAAGGTAACAGTAAACCAGACATCTGAGATTAAAACTATAACAGGCTTCCCGCAACAATAAGTAGCCATTAGTTCTGCGTATCATCCCCCCCCCCAGAGCAAAAACAGTAACGAAAGTTTTAATGAGTTTGGGTGGCACTGGTTGTAATGCAGAACTAAGTCCTCTCACATTACAGTTGACTTGCTTAATGAATTACGTGATAGTTTGTGTTGTTGAAGAAAAACGAAAAAGAACTCTTCTCATGTTTGATGGTGTGGGATTTCGATTTTCTAGAACAGGTAAATCTACTGTGCTGCCCTAAAATGGAAAACTGCAGTATCTGGAAAGTATTCGAAATTGAGATATGCCACCTATTGGACTCGTGAAGCGCTAATACACAAGTTACTGCAGTTTTAGAATGATTCTTCTTCAATGCTTTCCACGAGTATTTAGGGGGTCCCATTTGCAGTATCTGTAAAATCAGTAGTAAGGCAAGGGCGTATCTACCATCTTTCTCAGTTTTGTACTTTTGCAGATACTGCAATCTTCCATTTTAGGGCTGTATACACTAATGCACAGATGAGCAAGCATAACAGCCACGCTGTTCTGTGTGCGTGATCAAGCATAATTTATATGCAGCTTTTGCACAAAAGCAGTTACAGGAAAATACTTATATTTCATAGATGCTGTTGTCTATGTGTAAAGCATTTACTCCCACCATGCACACAGAAACAAAGACATACATATATTCGACTCGCATGTGCACATACATGATGTTATAATGTGTACAGTAAAATGTATGCTCACCATACAGGAGCCAACACATACCGGGGTACTTGTATGAATACACGTAGTTGTAATGTTAATAAAATGTGCATATTTATCGCGGCCTTGTAACTCAATCTGAATAATTCTGTTATCGCGAAATCGTGTGATGCTTCAGCTCTCATTTATGTATGTGTGTATATATACATATATGTATATATACATATAAGTATATATATGTATGTATATATATACATATGTATATGTATATATACATGTATATATATATAAATATGCATATATACATATTTATTTATTAAAAGGTGAAACTTGACGTATGACTGTTCTTCCTACTGTGTTTGATCTCCGAGCAATAGATCGAAAGGATTTATTTGTGTCGATCAATTCAGATAAATGGATATCATTCTTTTTCATGCGGTACCGAATATATCCAATAATTTTGTTCATTTTGGATTATTCTTGTTTTATGAGATACCAGTACAAAGAAATCCCTTTTTCTATTACTAGCAGAAATCTCTCTCTCTCTCTCTCTCTCTCTCTCTCTCTCTCTCTCTCTCTGCCTAGCGAGTGCTCAGAAATATTCTAGTCGAAGTCCATTTTCTATTATTCCTGTCTTATCAGGTACCAATACAAAGTCATTTTCCTTTTACTAGCAGAAATTGACAAAAATCCTTGTTGAAATTCTGCGGATGTATTCATCTTACTTTTCACAATTAAGGTTTCTATTTCTTCCGAAAACGCCAGGGAGTGACTTGCGTTATTAGATTGCTTACATGCAAGGAAAAATTACATTACAACTCTCTGTTCGATAAAGTAATTCTTGTACAAATTCCACCAAAGGTTTGTATAAATATTTCATCATAAAAGATGGTAGCATCTACTCTTCAGTTTTTACATACTGGTTTTACATACTGGTTTTCTTCTATTACTTAAAAATTTTGAAAAGAATATTTTCGAATATATCAATTTCGAAATATTCTACGTTCTCCCCATTCAAGTTTGATTCCCAAATAAGTGCAATTTCAGCAGTGAGGCACAGCGTCTCTCCAGGGTTTATATAGCCGTAATTAATCCAATTAGTATACAGTGAATGAGAAAATTCATCACAATAATTAATTAGGGAATTTGAGCCCCATCAATCAGTGAATCTGTCAAACTGTTTAACTGTATAGATGAAAGACTGCTTTTAGTTTTCTGAAAAGAAAGCTATTCTGGTTTGTCTGTCCGTTCGCACTTTTTCTGTCCGCCCTCAGATATCAAAAACTACTGAGGAGCTGAAAATTGGTATTTTAAATCCACCCTCCAGTCATCAAACATACCAAATTGCAGCCGTCTAGCATCAGTAGTTTTTTATTTGATTTAAGATTAAAGTTATCCATAATCGTTCATCTGGCAAAGGTATAGGCCAGGCCACCACCAGGCTGTGGTTAAAGTTTCATGGGCCGCGGCTCGTACGGCATTATACTGAGACCACCGAAAGATAGATATATTTTCGGTGGCCTTGATTTTACGTTGTACAGAAAACTCGATTGCACTGAAAAAACTTCGGCGCATTTTTTACTTGTTTACTATCGCACTTAATTAAACTTTAGAAAATTTACCCAGCTTTCTATTCAAAACTTGATCTAAGTAGTCAGCGTCAGGGTCGCTCCTTCAAGATGGTCTAAAGATTGCTACAAGAGGCAAACACAGGATTTTTCAAAATCTTCACAAACAGTTGTGTTTCCGTTAGCTGTACCCAATTACCATAACCCACCTTCTCTAGATGAAACAGCCTGTAGCGTTTGTAGGTTCAAAATGTTTAGAAAATAATACCACAACTTATCGCAAACATATACTGCCGTTACCTTCATGATACAGCTACGTTTGAAGTCATTCATGCAGACCTTCTGTAAAGTGTCGTTTTCAGTCCGATAACAAAGCTTTTTATGTCGACATTCAAAAACATCTCCCGTGAGAGAAGGCGGCCTTTGTGCACGGTAGGTGATTGGACAACAGAGTAATCGCATTGTGAGCAGTCTCGCCATTTTCCCATTTAGTCTGTTAGACAACGGCCAGATTACTGTTTCCAGATGAAATCGTCCGCTATTGCACATCGGCATCATCGCTACCGCTCCTTTGTAGAGAGTTTCACTGTCGTTCCGGGCGAACTATCGATGGAAGCCATTGTGCCTTGTGTGGATGTTTACAAAGGATTTTCGTTGTAGGTGGCCTGTGTGAATACGCGTGTGTATTTGCATACACGCCCAGTTGTATATACTGTGCAGTGTATGTATACGTTATATATATATATATATATATATATATATATATATATATATATATATATATATATATATATATATATATATTATATATATATATATATATATATGACTTATTAAAATTATCTACAGTTGTTTAACCTTCGTTTCTCGGCCTATATATATATTATATATATATATATATATATATATATATATATATATATATATATATATATATATATATATATATATATATATATATTATTGGTTGTTACAGTCCATATTATTTCATAACTAGTGGCATAAAGTAGTTGCAACTGGAACATGAAATATGGACTACTTGATAACGTGCAGGATTTTGACATTTACTGCATTAAAAAAAATGTTTTATACACCATGAACAAATACGCATGTAAAAATAATGTCTTGACTTCATAGCTTCAGAGTGTCCACAATTTCAGCCTTACTGACATTCCTTTCCAATCTGTTTGTGACTTGTTCTCGCTGTAATCATGTTTGTAATACAGCATCTTGAACTGAATGAATGATGTAATTCAACAAGATGGCGTCTCTATGAGAATATATATATATATATATATATATATATATATATATATATATATATATATATATATATATATATATATATATATATATATATATATATACACGTTAGGGTGACATTCGTTGATTTACGTAACTCGTAGATTTTCTCATCTGTACTTCGGCGTTGACTGACTTTGATCGAGATTAGATTTCCAGTCAATAATCTCCTTATAGCTTCTAAGAGCGACGGAAACGCTATGTTTAAATAACCTAGGAATTGGTTCTCCTCCCCTTCACGAAATAATATGATGAGACCGATCGAGTTTCAAGTGGTTCTTGGAGAGCCTAAGAAAATGACATTTTTCGTTTCTTAAGTGATTGAACCGGCTTCCGTGATTCTCTTCTCTCTCTCTCTCTCTCTCTCTCTCTCTCTCTCTCTCTCTCTCTCTCTCTCTCTCTCTCTCTCTCTCTCACTTATTGTGACAAATGAAGTTAAATATATATCTTGTTATAGTCGACTGTCTTGGGCGGCAGCTGGAGTAGAAGAAAAAGAAAAATGATATACAGGCATCATTAGTATAACCTCTCTCTCTCTCTCTCTCTCTCTCTCTCTCTCTCTCTCTCTCTCTGACAGTTATATCTTTACAATGAAAGAAAACCAAGATTAGCTCCAAGACATCCACGTATAGGTTGCTATCTTCTCTGCGTTTAGTATAACCTCTCTCTCTCTCTCTCTCTCTCTCTCTCTCTCTCTCTCTCTCTCTCTCTCTCTCTCTCTCTCTCTCTGACAGATATATCTTTCTTTACAATGAAAGAGAACCAGGATTAACTCCAAGACATCCAAATATAGGTTGCTATCTTCTCTGCGCTTTTATGAGTTGAAAGAAATTATTATCTTTGCAGTATATAACCTGTTCGTGGTAATTTCTCTCCGAGTGAGCAAGTGCGTCGAATCCTACCTGCCTAAAGGAAGGTTCTTTATTGTTTCCCATTTCGTTGTCAAGGCATTCAGCGGAAAGCCTGCCACCCTGCAAAAACTAAAAATAACAATAACATCAACAACAAAATAGCAGGAATGGACAAGTAAAGAGATCTTTATAACTGTATGGCTGTGAATTCAATGGTTCTAGAGAATGGTGATATATATATCGTATATATATATATATATATATATATATATATATATATATATATATATATATATATATATATATATATATATATATATATATATATATATATATATATATATATATATATATATATACATATATTATATGAGTACAATTGCTCTGCAATAGCACACAATTGAAACACGCCCCCATCCCATTTGTTAGTTTCTCATTTCACGATATTCAGGTAAAAAAAAAGGAAATAGAAATTCACATCCTCCCGGTGTTTTCATTTGTGTAATCTACTCAGATGGAGAAAAAAAAAGGGGGTTCTTTGATCAGCGCTTTTACGAATAATATACAAAGTTATTCTTTGATGCCCCTGCAGTGCAATTCCCGTTGAGTGGGTTGCCTCATCCAGTGCAAAGCTTGTCCCTGGTGCTGCTTTTTCGACCTCCAATATCCACTTCCCTCCTACATCGGATACGCTATCAGTCTGCGATGGCGTTCTGGATGGGAGAGAGATATTCGTTTGACTGAGATTGTATTTCAGTACTCTTACGCGAAAGGTGTTTTATCCTCTCGTGTTTAAATGCTCGGTGGACTCCTGTGAACGACTCCGGTCCTTTGAGAAGTACGTCTGTCTCTTTTCTTGTGGTTGTCACATTTCCTCCTTTTGTTTTTTCTGGTTTTCTTCGGTTCTGCAATGAAAAAGAAGAAGAATCATGTTGTCCATTTCATGACTTATGCTTTTCGAAAGTTATGAAATGTATCATCACCCGCTCGTGTCATCATACAGCAAAAGGGAAGATATAGAGTGATTATGTTAATTCCTATATCTTTACTTTTTTTTTTGGTGAGGAGGAGGAGGAGGAGGAGGAGGGGTGGAGAGACATATTTTGGGTAAGAGGCCTCCGTGCTTTACTCCACCAGTTAATTTTTAGATTACTTTGATTTTTACATGATTGTAGATTTTGAAGTTTCTTGTCGCAGGCGTGCGCTTGTTATCCCTTGAGATAACTTCATTGACTTTTACACAAAATCCTTACTTTCATCATATCACTGTAAGTTTTCCTTTGTTTATTTATCTATCTTCCTTTGAGGTCCATTTTCACTTTTAGTGACATACGCATGGTTATTCGCATGCAGTTAGCTACCCAGGCATTCCTCGCTCTGAGCCGTGCCGTATTCAGGTTATGAAAATATGCCTCCATGTAAGAAAGCATTTGACTTCTCCATCTGTATATTTCCGTGATGCAAAATCCTTGTCGTGTAATGCAATATAATATGCATTTTAACAATTCAAAGCAAATGCATTTTATTCCTTATATTTTGGTAGTATGGATTTTTTTTTTATTTGAGCATTTATTTTCAAGAAGAGCTAATTTCCCTTTTTACACCGAAGCCTGAGAAAATGCAGATTTTTTCTCTAAAAAAAAAAAAAAAACTTTCTGAGAATCTAATGAGATTTTTTGAAGCGGCTTCCTTTTCACTTGGCCGACGGTCCGTTGCTAAAGAAAAAGAAATTGCTTTGGCCATGACATACTCTTGAACCATGGTCGGGTAGGTGTGGGAATTACGTTCATTTTTCAAACTTCCTGTTTCTCTTTCAGTTCTGTCTCTCTCTTTGATGTATAGTCTGCTCGTCGTTAATTATTTCATTCAGGAGGCGAAAGTCATTCTTTTTAAACTCTAGGATTTATTGGTCCAAAAGAGAAGGCAGTTTCATCTTATCGAAAGATGGATGTCGGTCAGTGGAACAGCCGTGATCCGCGGACGTGGCAGAAATGCCTAAAAGCGCAGAACCATTCAGTCATTATGGCCGCTTTGCCTGATTGATTGCACCTTCTGAACGCACACATACAGGCACACCTAACACCTATATATATATATATATATATATATATATATATATATATATATATATATATATATATATATATATATATATATATATATATATATATGTATATACATATATATATGTATATATATATTTATTTATTTATTTATTTCTGACTCATCAGGATCAACCCAGCTCTTTCAATTGAAAGGCAAGGAGCTACCCACTGGGTCATACAATTGTAAGACCTGGGTTCGATCTGATGTGAGTCAGAAATTTATTTCTGTTCCACGCGTGATTGTGTGTTGATTATTTTTTTATATATATATATATATATATATATATATATATATATATATATATATATATATATATATATATATATATACTGTATATATATATATATATATATATATATATATATATATATATATATATATAGATATTTATACCCAAACACACAAATATATATTGTGTGTATATATATATAACCCGCAGCCGACTGATCAAAAGAGGCAGACACTTTGCTATCCGTGTAGACATCCCGGGATTATATATGTAATCAACGGATAGGTTTGCTTAAAAAGCAAATGGATGTTACAGACTAAATACACACAAAACAAAGCCACTACAACACCTTCAAAAACATAACAAACATCTCACGTCTCGAACTCTCGCCATACCCGCGCAATAACTTCTCGCTGCTGGAAGAAAGGGCGTTGGGTCGGGTATGATACATGAAACATACGTACCGGGGTCTAAGCGATGTCAGGCAGGGCAGCCGATCGAGACCACAGGTCTACCCCAAAGCCAAATCAAAAAGTCCTTCAAAAAGAAGGCATATATACCCCATACAAAAATGGGAATGGAAGCACGTTAAAAGAAGAAGAAGAAGAAGAAGATATATATATATATATATATATATATATATATATATATATATATATATATATATATATATATATATATATATATATATATATATATATATATGTGTGTGTGTGTGTGTGTGTTGTGTGTGTGTGTGTGTTCATGTGTGTGTGTTTATGGGGTAATATATGTATGTCTCAGAAATTTATTTGTTAGACTTCGAGCAGACGATATAGGCTTAGAAAAGCACTGCATAGTATCTCTAGTACATGTCTCTGTATATTTTCAGGGAGATTCGATGATACCTTCTCATATGATAATGGTTCCAAGAAGATATTTTAAATAATTTTAATTTTAGACCTTTTAACTTTTTAAACAAAGTGGGAGAGTGCTAGACGTCCTTATGATATAAAACACCGAGACAGCCTAAATGTGGTTTTTTAGAAGTTTTAATAACGTTATTTTCTAAGTTAAGAACGTTGTGGCGCATAGAATATGCCTTGCCCATATCGCTGCGTTTTTAATTAAGGTAGAATTTTAGGTTATACGGAAGAGAAGACGTTGGGCTCTACAATCCTTAATTTTATTGGGTGGTAAAGCTGTTTTGATCAAGAACGATTTTATGTGCAATAAATGCAGATTGTATTATCGTTGTTGGTCGTGGGATGAATCAGCTATAAAATAACTTATATGAACTGGTTATTGTGCTCATACAGTATGTATGTATGTATGTATGTATGTATATATATATATATATATATATATATATATATATATATATATATATATACATACATACATACATACATATACATATGTATATCAAACAGGCATAAGGCATGCATACTGACTCGTGTATCTTCCGTCGATCATACACGACAAAACTGTTATCCCCTTGAGTGAATTCACATCCAGTGTCGTGAATTAAAATGAAACACATTGTTCTTTACCTCCACGAGACGTCTTAAGATGTTTTCTTACTTTTGGCGGAAAGCCAAAAGTCCCGATTTCTCTATTTTATTCTCTCGACATTCTGGTACGTTCATTCATCTTTTCTGTTTTTTCTCCTCTCTCTAATAACGGCCACGGAACATTAATTCCGTACGTGCGTGCGCCGCTGTATGGAAGCTCCGTAAAATGTAGAGGATCGTGAAATATTAAAATTATTATAAAAGAGGCTGTTATTCGAAGTCTTCGCCATTCCCTCCGGGGTCTGCTCTTCAAGAACTGACAAAGGCCGGGGCAAGACGACGTCTATTACTGTCTCGCCAGAAATACCGCAGAAGAGAAAGGGGCCTTTATCGTTTGAACTTAAGGCTATCATCACTTTTTCATCATTTATTGTTTATTTCTTTCTTCTCGTGGCTTTTTCTTGGTAGGCTTTATCTAAGCTTTATTCTTTGTCAGTTGTTTGTTTGTAGTCAATCTTGCCGTGTTTTCTTTTTGTATATTTTACGATTGATATATGAAGTTACTATTAATGCTGTCTACTGCATCTCCGAGATTTGAATTTAGTTGTCGATTCTAAATCACTGAATCATGTCTGGGAAAGTTTGCGATGTGTCTGGCACTGAAGTCATCCGTGGTATTAATAAATCATTTTCGTATACCGTAACAAAGACCCATCTTGCATTATTGTGTCAACTCATTTTTTGCTTTACGTTTGTATTTCTTATAGATAAAGCCTTTTATAATTTTTGATAATTTTTCTTTCAGATAACTACTGCGGACATCTGCTTTTGGATCGATTTCAAAGTGTAGAGGTTAGTTTCTGATGTTTTATTTTTATGGTGCAACTCTTTGAAATTTGAGCACCGCATATTGAATGAACATGCAAAAATAATTGTTTTTAATTTCATGCACATATAGAAGTCTTTCTCGCACACAAATAAATGCATTTTGCTTAACATTTAAGGAACTTTTCATACGGCCGTGTCCATACGTATTTCATCACCAACATGCTGTTCCAGAGATAAAACAAGACACTGATCATTGCTACATTCGTACTGCAACTAAAGTATAAGTGAATCCTTTGCGTAGAAAATGTCCACAAACATAAGGTTTAACAACAGCGCTATGAATTCCCCCTATACACACTGCTCAATAATTCACCCCTTTATTGCAGACTCATTCTTTTATTGGAGATTAAGCTCTTCCTTTCCAAATTTCTCTCCTTCTCCTTCCTAGCTTCTCTGAGATGCACCCTTGTTGCCTTTCTCCTTTTTTTTTTTTTTTTTTTTTTTTTTTTTTTTTTTTTTTTTTTAAGAAAGATGCCCCCTTTTCGCCCACACAGTTACATACTTTGCTCCTCTTACTCAGTTATGCACCTCTACGGTCATTCTACCATTTATTCAAATTACCTGCGTGAATCAACAGCTTCCGTTCTCTCACCATCCGTATTTGAATTAATTGCAAGATTATTTTGGGTTCCATTTATTCACTCTTGCTCACATTTACTGTCAACTTTCTCCATGTTTATTTAAATATTTTCGCTGATTTTTTTTTTTTTTTTTTGGTTACAACCAGACCTAAAATCTTCTACACCTAAGTAAGTTTGACTGAAATCTCTGTCTCTGAACTAGTTTACTTGAAATATTTGCCTCTAAATCAGTTTCCATGGAATCTCTGCCTCTAAATCAGTTTCATTGGAATCTCTGCTCTGAATCAGTTTCACTGAAATGTCAGCTTCTAAACAAGTTTCATTAAAATTTCTGCCTCTAAATCAGTTTCATAGATATTTCATATTTTGATTTTCAGTCTCCTAATGAATTTCACTGGCATTTCTCTTGTTAAAGTTTGACCTTCATTACAAAGAAACCTGAAATCTCCTTACCTCCAAATCGGTTCGACTGGCCTTTCTTTCCTCCTAAACATCGTCCTGTTCATTCTCTCCTGTCATGAATCCAACGGGAGCGAGTGAGTGAGAGAGTTCGTATTTTTCGTTCGCCTCTCCCCGACAGAGGTAAAGGACGGATCTTCAAATGAGCGAACCAGCAACTTTCATTTTGCTCATTTCACGAGTCATTTTCTTGACCACTGGGACGAAAAGGCATTTTCCCCGAGGGATGGAGTCAAGTCCAATTCCAATTCCGAAGGGTTTATTCATTTATTCTGCTTCCCGTGACATTTTATTCGCCCATTTTTTCGCTGCGATTCTGTCGTCACATTATGAAACGACTTTCTGCATTCGTATTTTGTTGCTCTTGATCAAGTCGCGTATATATTTTTTTTTTTGTTTTCGTCATTTTCCATATCCCAGTTTTTAATACTCTTTCCTAATTTGCGCTCTATATTTGTATGATATATAAACATAAAAGGGAAATTTGCATCTCGGTATTTTATACGTGAGAGTCTAGTGAATTTTGTATTTTTTTCCCCAAACTACTTTCCACGGAACCGAGTGGCAAGGGATGCAATTATTTCCACTACTCCAGAATTCCCTGTGCTTATGCGCTCGTAAACTCAAATGATATTGTCGGTTCCATATTTCTACTTTTTCAGGAATCTATAAACCGAGGTTAAAGGTTACGTCAGAAAGGTTCACAGGTGTTTTCGAAGGCATATGAAGGGAGATGCAGCAAACTGATTTATATACACAATCCAAGACGGTTTTCAAATGCATCCACGTCTGTGTGTATGTTAATATGTAATACCATTTCAGATTATGCATTTATCTGTTTGCAGCATCCAACTCGCGTTTTTTAGTAGTCTCCCTCATAGCCAATTTCTTTTACCTTTGCATGTATATATATATATATATATATATATATATATATATATATATATATATATATATATATATATATATATATATATATATATAAAATTCTTACTCTCTCTCTCTCTCTCTTTTTCTGTGCCTTAATGTTGGATGTTGCTTGATTATTGGAAGACGTTATATTTTGTTTCTGTAAGATATAGAAAATAGATTATATAACATAGATTATTAGAATTAACTTTCAGTTTGCCCGATATAATAAAAAAAAAATGTCGCATCCTTTTTTGTCGATTCCTTGCATTCGTTTTAATGTAAGAAGCGCCTTTATCTAAACCCAAAGCATGTTTAAGCCATTTCCGTTCACCAGAAAAACAAAAGCCAGTAAAGTAGGATACTTTTAGAAAGTTCAGGACTCCATGGCAATAATACCAAACTGAAAATTCAGGTAATGTTCCATAAATGAGGACTCCCGCGGCCAATTAGCCTCTTTTAATGCCGTCCCTGGGAAGTGGGTGAGCTGGGCGTTGTAGTGGCTATTCCCCGTCTCTGATATTGGCAGACGGGGCTTCGATCTGAAACGTTTTTGCCATAACCTTAATGAGACGCTGGGAATGAAGGCGGCGCGCCGCATAACAGGCGCATTACATTAATTCCGGTGAAATTGCACATACGTCCCCTCGAGTCTCCTTCAACTTGGAGGGAGGTGTCGTTGCGTTTGATCGAATGTGAAGCCTTTTTTGAAATTACTTTTGTTTACTCTTTAGTTCAACATTTTTTTTATTCGTTGCTAAAATATGAATATATAGGGATTCCGGGCTTGTGAGTTTCTGTGTCATATCATTGTTTAACTAAGTACCTTTTGATGATGATCTTGTTATTTTTGTTTATTCGGTAGTTCCGCATTTTTTTTCTGAGTTTTGCTAAAGTAGGATTTTTGTTAAAGAAGGATTTCAGGATTGTGAATTTCTGTCATATCATTATTGAACTAAGTACCTATTGACGATTAGTTTGAACGTTCATGTGATAGAAAGCATATAGTTGGATATGCACCGTTCTCGATTTCGAGTTAATGAAATATCTAATAACAATGATGTGGCTATAAAAAGGTAAATATAAAAACTCTCCTGTCAATACGGAAGGATGTTCGTATCAAATCTCATGTGATTAGTGTCACCATTTTTACAGTAGTCAAACTATAAAATAACTTCATTAGCAAATAGAGCAGCATAAAAATGTATAAAGATATATCAGCATTGAAATCTTAAAAATAAGATTTTTAAAAATTTTTCGTACATTTCCTCATCTCATTTATACCTGTTACTATTTGTTGCGTTGCATTTCTGTTTCTCGCTCACCTTTGAAGATATTCTGTTGCCTAAAGTATTATTGGAATCTTGTCGTAATCTATTTTTTTCTAATACTAAAGATTCCCCCAAGCCAGATGCTCTTTCAGCAAACGTTGGTCCCTGCGGTACAAAACCATTCCAATTTGCCCAGACAAACAAAAGACCATCTCAAGGGACGAGCCGAGCTGGGATACAAGTTGTGGGACAACAAGCAGAATGATGTCCAACAAGGATCAGTAGATTGTTAGAACCCTCCTCCTCCTCCTCCTCCTCCTCCTCCTCCTCCTCCTCCTCCTCCTCCTCCTCCTCCTCCTCCTCCTCCTCCTCCTCCTCCTCTTCATTCCTTTCATCCTCGCTCTGGTAAAGTTCTCCATTTTCATTTCAATAAACAGAGTTAACGATTGTGGAGGTAGAAAGCAGGATAAATTCTGACTGACGGCAAAACGGAGGCATAGTTAACAACGATTAAGACTAGATTCACTTAGGTCGAATGGCTTATTATCCTGAAGGGTAGAGGCAGTTCCTTAGCAAATGTCTTCCTGATAAGTTTTTAAACCGTTGTTCCTTATAATTTCCAAAAAAAAAGGGTTGAAGGACTCTGTAAACACTTCAGGCGATTACCTTCATTCGCAGATCAAACGCCAAATGTTTGACGTAGAGTGTCATCATATAGGTAAACACAATATTCTTAAAAATATTTTGATGAATAAAATATAATAATTATCACTGTTGTAAAACTTAATTATCAAGTGGTTTCATATAGCGACAGGGGTTACAAAACAAGGTAGATTTTAGACGGAAATATGCTGACTACTTCTTTAATCAGGAGACTTGTCTGAACAATTTTTGATTGGCTACACCTTACTCTTTCCTTCTCAGTTCTTTTCAGTTTCATTATATCCTCTTTCTCGCTGTTTGGTTATCCGTTTCAAGCTATTGCTTCTGCCTCTTTACTCCTCTATCTTCCTGAGGCCTAGTTTAAATATTCTGTTTATTTGTTTAGATCTCTGTGTCTGTCTACCAGTGCAGAATCACACAGTTTAAGAATATCTGTTTGGATATCAAGATTTTCCAATCTACTTTATGGCCAATGGCTAAATTTCTTTGATGAAATTCTAATCGTTGAATTTTCATGCCAAGCTTGCAAGTCCCTCAAGACATCATTATCCCATCCGAGAGGTTAAAGATTAATGATTACTAATCTTCCTGTCACGGTATCGAAATGAATCTGACTACTTTAATGAGATGCCATGAAACAGGGAATAGTGTCAGCTACGCACCAAGAGGAAATAGTTTGCAGTTTCCAGCTAATATATATGCAGTCCATTTCGAAAATTATGACAAGAGTTGTTTCATCCTCACTTAGGCATTATTTTTGGCGATAATAAGAGATTTTTGTAGGTATACCTTATAGTTTAACCAGACCACTGAGCTGATTAAGAGCTCTCCTAGGGCTGGCCCGAAGGATTAGATTTATTTTACGTGGCTGAGAACCAATTGGTTACCTAGCAGCAGGACCTACAGCTTATTGTGGAATCCGAACCCCATTATGACGCGAAATGAATTTCTATCGCCAGAAATAAATTTCTCTAATTCTTCATTGGCCGGTCGGAGAATCGAACACGGGCCCAGCTGAGTGCTATCCGAGAACGATACCAACCCGTCCAATGAGAAACTAGAGATTTTTGTAAATTTGCTGAACTGAAGATAGTTCGGGTTTTCTCGTGCATTAAAAAAAAAATCGGTCATTTACATATGTATATATATGATAGAATTTTGTTGAAATGCTTCCACGACTTCACTTCTTACATGTAAGATTTTTCATCTTCATTAAGAAGCAACGGGATAAAATTACTGCCAATGTCTCTCATTCTATTAAATGAAACGACAGCCCTAAGTGAAGGACACGGTGGAATTAACCCATTTCATTTGAATCTAACAAATGCGTCTGTCGCGCGCGACCCCCATTTCCACCGTCTCATTAAGGTTATGGTAGAGACGTTTCAGATCGAATCTCGTCTGCCAATATCAGACACAAGGAAGGACTTCCCGAATTCCCAGCTGGCCCATTTCCCATGGATGGCTTTAAAAGAGCATGATGATCCACAAGAGTCCTTCTTAATGGAGGTCTGATGGAGTTTTTACTTAGGGATTATCGTCATTGATTCTTAAAGGTGTTCTTCCCGGAAGAAAACCCTGATTACTGGATTTTTATATTCTAATGATCTTGGACGGCCTAAGCTCATTTCAGGTTTCGGTAAGTTTGCTTTTTATATTAATTGGTCTTGAAAGTGAACACCTGTTACTGATCATAAACTGATTATTTAATCTGTGTTATTCATTGTTTACCTGAAACATAGTGTTAACCTTTTTTCAGGTAATAAAATAAATATGTAAGAATTCACACATACACACACAGAGTATGTGTAAGATTCCAGTAAGTTTCCAAGCTTCGCTACCGAACCAAATTTTAGCAGCCAAGTTCGGCAGTCACTCACAAAACGCTCTCTTAGTCACAGGCCATACGTAACCGATTACGAGCAACTGCTGTGCAGTCCGCGCGTTGTATTGAAACGGGTCAGACCCCTCTAATAAAGCTTTACGGTCTGCTCTGAGCAGGAGCCGTGCTGGCATAAAGCCAACTGAGTCTCAGCCAGATAGCTATTGAAGTCAGTGATTTCCTAGAACCCTGTATTCGAAGAGAATCTTGTTTGCTTACTAGTGCTCGTGAGAGCCTTGATAATAATTATAACACAAGTTACGCCCCCTGGCATTATCTACGTTTCCGCTTTGAAGGTATCAAAAACAACTCCACCAAATATTTAACAGAATTTTACTTGTGGGAGTTGAAAGTTAGCAGGAAATCTTACCCCTGTCGTACTTGGAACATTGTCATAAACACCAGCAAATAAATAGTATAGTGTGACCTTAACTCCCCATCTTGTAATTTATTTTTATTACCGTTTAATCCCTTGTGCTTAATAAACCATAAAAAAGTTGATTCTAAAGGTAAAAAGTAAATAATTACGTTGTTATATTATATATATATATATATATATATATATATAATGTATATATATATATATATATATATATATATATATATATATATATATATATATATATATATATATATATATATATATATATATTAAACCATTTTACCATCTTGGCCAAAAGAACTGTCAAGACTCTTGGTAGACTGATGATATTTTGGTCCTCAGTTTGATAGTAAAATTTTTTGACGTGAATAACTCCAAAAATTGGAAATCCTGATTATTAACTCTGTTATTTTTTTTTTTAGTCTATGCGCACATCCAAACGGTTGACGATACATTGCGATTCATGGAAAATGTTGCTCTTCAAGATGGAGACCAGTATAGTTAACAAACAGATAAAAATCTTCATTGGATAACGCAGAACCAATAGTTGCCCAGATAGAAAGTCTGTTATTGAGTTATTTAGTGGGCGCTCTCCCATTTTGTCCAACTGTTGGCCGGCTATAAATTGTACGTGCTTTGTCACCCTTAATGGTTATTACAATACATTCAGTTCCGTAACGTTCATTGTGTATTTTTATTTTCTCATCGTTCATTGTGTATTTTTATTTTCTCATACAACTGATCTTTTAAAGTAATCTTCCAGTCCGCTGTTATATCACATACCACATTTGTTTTTAATTGTCAGTTTTAAAAAATCTACATTTGAACACTGTGCGTGGAAAATGTAGCCTTTCACTGGTTCCTTACCACTTTGGAATAATAATAATAATAATAATAATAATAATAATAATAATAATAATAATAATAATAATAATAATAATAATGTGTAGAACTCTCAATGCCGAGAACAGGAGTAACTTTGTATAAGGTCCACAATAATATATTAGTGGTAGAATGTGAAACTTTATAAAAATTTATATATTTTTATAAAGTTTCACATTCTACCATTGATATATTATTGTGGACCTTATACGAAATAATAATAATAATAATAATAATAATAATAATAATAATAATAATAATAATAATACATCCTTATGATAAGTTTATAAACCAAGAATATTCACTAGAATACGATAACCAAGTAATGTTATGTACTGATTGTCAGATTATGTTGTCTGGCGTTACAGTGTTTTTCCGTGCAATAACGTAATTTTACTGGTAATAAATTCGTTTAGATTTGCCGTGAACCCACTCTGGAGTTAGCCTTACTCACCAACCGTCCCTATAATCACCAAGAATAATGTTACTTTCAGCTGAGTTTCGGCGACGTTACGTAACGCCCGTAGCGCCGGAACTTGCAGCCGCCTCTTGAATTTGCTTAGTAATTAAAGGGGAGTGCGATGCTTCTGCCTGGCTGGGAACCCTTCATGGTGAATTCGAGTCCTGAATAAACGCATCTGAAACAGAAATCAGGCTTTTTTGGGTGGCGCCTCGGTCGAAGTTCCTAGATAAACGATCCTAATTTTCATTTGCGAGTTCGTCGTGTATTGTAAACAGCCAAATTGTTAATCAGGGATTGTTTCCTTACGATGGTCATTAGCACTAATGAGTTTTTGTCTTGTGTTCCTCGGCTGCGTATTTCAATTCGCCCCCCCAAATAGCGGGGATGCTAAATTGCGTTTTTCTTTTCGATCAATAGATCGCGTAAGGATTCAGCTAGACTTCAAGTGCGGAATATATTCCCTGTTAATCAGGAATAGCGGCGTCTGCAAACTTATAGGAATTCATTCTTAATTTTGAATAAGAACTTTGAGGCGAAGTTTAAATTTGGTTAGATCCACGGATTTGTAGGTGACATAGTTAGTTGATTCAACAAGAGTTTAGCAGACTTGGTTGGAGTGAGGATGAAAATCTAGTCAGAACAGGCTTCAGGTGAATGTGGAACTTGGAAAGTTTATCACAGACAGAGTCTAAGACTCTCTCTCTCTCTCTCTCTCTCTCTCTCTCTCTCTCTCTCTCTGTATCCCGTACTTGCGTCACTGAACTGCATAATACGTTATTTGATTCCATCGGCATTTAGTGATTTTTATAAAGAACTGTTATAAAAAAAAACTGTATATGAATATGAACTAAAAGAATTTTGAAACAATGACAGTGAAGTTCCAGAGAAATATTACATACATGAACAATGAAAGAAAAACATTGTGAAATACTTGCCAATGGATTCTAAATATGCCTCATCAAAAAAAAAAAACTAAAAATAATGAAACATTGTTGTATTTTCAGGAGAACAGGATTTCAGTAAAGTCCAGGAAAGGTTTCTGCAATCTAAATCTATGGCGGAATAACGAAATTCTCTCTCTCTCTCTCTCTCTCTCTCTCTCTCTCTCTCTCTCTCTCTCTCTCTCTCTCTCTCATTAATTGAAGAAAAACATCCTTTAACGCTTAGCCTTGAATACGGATGGGAACACGCTTTGTTCCTTGTTATTTTTCAATTAAATGAATATTGAGGTAGGTTTCATAAACACCTTTTAGCCTCGGAAGCCACCGTTTTCATTTTATGTTTATATTCATTGCGTTTGGATTCCAGGAGAAACTACGTAGAAGGGGCTTACTGGATGATAGTTTTTGGGGCTTCATTCATATTTCTCTCTCTCTCTCTCTCTCTCTCTCTCTCTCTCTCTCTCTCTCTCTCTCTCTCTCTCTCTCTCTCTCTCAAACAAAAATGTTTTGCAAAAAGCAAAGGAAGAAGTTTTTGATAAACTGGAAAACAGTGTGCTAACCCTTGATCATACGACTAGAAATTCTCTCTCTCTCTCTCTCTCTCTCTCTCTCTCTCTCTCTCTCTCTCTCTCTCTCTCTCTCTCTCTCTCTCAGGGTGAGAGAAGTTATATTGGTTTTCTTCAGTAAAAACAAAAATGTTTTGCCAAAAGCAAAGGAAGTTTTTGAAAAAATCGAAGACAATTTGCTAACGCATGACCATAAGGCTAGAAATTCTCTCTCTCTCTCTCTCTCTCTCTCTCTCTCTCTCTCTCTCTCTCTCTCTCTCTCTCTCTCTCAGGGTGAGAGAAGTTATATTGGTTTTCTTCAGTAAAAACAAAACTGTTTTGCCAAAAGCAAAGGAAGTTTAAAAAAAAAAATCGAAAACAATTTGCTAACGCATGATCATGGACACCCACTTGGTATTCTGCAACTGTGCGTTGTTTTCGTTTGTCTCTCTCTCTCTCTCTCTCTCTCTCTCTCTCTCTCTCTCTCTCTCTCTCTTCCCCCTTTGGTTGTAGGAAACCCGTCCCATTCAATCTGACTGATCTTAAAAGTCTGTCTCGAATGAAAAACGAGTTTTGTGTAGATACTGCACAAAGCGAAAGGAAGGGATATTCTTGCGCACAAATCCGACTGACACAACCCAGTGCTTTTTGAAAGCAGTCTGGACTTGGTTTTGCATAAAAGTCTTGCAACACAAGACAAACAAGTTTGCGGGGGATGTTACAGTAAAAGATTTCATTCGCTTTCTTATATTTTTGACAAGCTTGGGAATGACTTCTGCTTGTGAGTTCAGATTGATTCTTATCCTTTTCGTTGGTCAAATGAATTAAGAATGAACCTGTGTCGTCTAACCAGGTTGTACCTAAGTAGTAGAGTGTTTTCATTCATTTCGTTCTGCATTATAACAGCTAATTTCCATCCTTCTGGTGCTGTGATTGAAAAGACTGTTACATATCAATAGAAAAATACATGCCATATAATCCTTATGAAAATCTCTCCTCTTGTCCAGCTAAGCTGCTGAGAACAAACTTAATATATGTAAACAGCTGCCAGTGTGAAGGATAAAGACCACGCCAAACTTTATGTCTTGAGGTTACTAGTATTCATCTATTTATAGCTATGGAGAAGACCTAGCAGTTGTCTCCAGGGAGATGTTATCACGGGGTTTGACGAGGATGGAATTCATCCTATGTGGGTGCCTTTAGAAACAGGAGCTGAAATCCTTGGCTGCAAGAATTGAGACCCAACTCCTGCTAAACTTGTCGTTGCTAATACATTGTGTCTCCGTTCCACACTTCCATTCTAATTAACCCAGCTCGGCTCGGTATTACAAGTAATCCTCATTCCTGGCAGCTGGTTCTTTATGCAAATACTCCCACTTCTACTTCTGTGTTCATTCTGAACTGGAGTTTCGAGAAGCCTAGTTCATTAAATATATATATATATAATATATACAATGTAATCTTATATTAGTGGCGGCCTGTGTGGCGTATGTAATATAATCCAGGTGAGCCTGGTAATCCTGTTCCAGGCAAATTATATTTCTTTTCCTTTCAGAATTGCGTCCCAAGAGAATTACTGGCTTTTTTTCCATTTCGTTCGGTTGATTATTCAGTATTCTTCGTATTTAACTGTAGTTTTCATTTGCGAAATTGAACTTGCGAGAAGCGGTGCAATTTGCATATGGGTTCTGATTCCCTTTGTCGTCACAGATCGCTTTCAATTCCTGTTTATCAGCGCAGGATTGTTTGACGTTTAATGAGCTCTGGTTTCGGAGATTCATTGTCTAGCGTTGCAACACTGCCTTGAATTAACTACCCCACGTGGCCTCTTTCTGAGCATGTTAATTGTGTGAATTATTGAATAAATTTCGTCACATTATTATCTAGATTTTTTTTTCATGTGTTTCCTTGCATAGACGCGCGGTCCCTCACACACGCTTCCATTTCTGGCTTTAACCCGATTCGAATGTCTTTTGCTTTTGCTATCTCTTCTCAGTTCAGTTGATTTAAAGTTGAACTTTTGAAACGCAAGTGGATTTTCTCCCTTTGGACCCGAATAGCAGGAAAAAAATCGGAAATGTTGCAAAATCGTTTGAGGCAGGTATTGCTTTTCTTTATTTCTCTGTACCGGATTAAAATCTTTAAAATTTCGCAGGCAATAGTTTGTACATGGTTGTGGAAACTCCTAAGTTCAGCAGGCTTATGAAATTGAAATGAGGGTAGAAAAATAGAACAATGATTCTGAAATGGATGCTGGAATAAAAGATGTTAGATTTTCGTGTGTATAAGACCGCATTTTCGCCGAATCGTCGCGTCCCTTTCAGGACATGACGTCTGAACCGTGGCTGATCCACTTTAAAGAGGAAAAATAACGTAACTTCCGTCTGGTTTATGTTTTCAGAAAGACACTAATCGGGATAGGAAAAGTGGAGAAGGAAGATCTGTACAAAAGCTTTGAAAAAGACGAGAGTTGTTAATGGATGCAAAAGTTATATCATGAACGAAAATTAGAAGGCATGTTGGACATCCTCTCTCTCTCTCTCTCTCTCTCTCTCTCTCTCTCTCTCTCTCTCTCTCTCTCTCTCTCTCTCTCTCCAGGAGGGTGAAGAAATCCCATTTGACCTCTGCTTTACAGTAACAATGCAAAATGACTTCAATCGTAATTAGTTACATATCAGTTTGTCAATTCTCCTAACGTATAATCTCATTTGAGCCACTTTTTTTAGTCTTTCATACGTATGGCTTTATTTTATATATTAATTTCATGGCTTTTGTCAGTTTTAGCGTGATTCAATCACGCCAAAAACACATGCAAGAAAATACAGAAGCGAAGAACATGCAAGCATAAGCACAGACGAAAGAAACCAAAAGTGGTACTCATCCGTCAAAGTTTAGACGAACGCACAGTCCAAAAGGAAGCTAATGGGATATAAAGCATTTAATGTGCAAGCTTCTCCCTCGCCTCCCAGCATCTAACACAACTTTAAACGAGGCCATCTGAAGTGAATGCATTATTCATAAGGAATCTGGAAGCAAAGTGTTACAAGAACTGAACTTGGAAAGTTCCGCCATTAGGCTTAAAATAGTCTGCAGATTGTGATATACGTCCGGACAACGAAGGCGCTCGAGAAAAATTCCGAAAGCTCTGACACTCAAAAAGTTCGAGAGAGAGAGAGAGAGAGAGAGAGAGAGAGAGAGAGAGAGAGAGAGAGAGAGAGAGAGAGAAACTTTTCTGAGATTTATTTGTCTCAGATGTCCAAGGCTGCCGAGCGCTGGCTATAAAGAGGTGTTTGTCCTCGTCTCACTTACGAAGAGGCTGGTATGACTTCCACACATTGTAGGCCACATTAAGTGACTATCAACTTGATGAAGTACAAAATGCTTGTATTCAAAACAAGTTTTTTTTTTTCCGTACGAATACCGTCATCTTTTCTTTCAATCATAATTAAAAGTTGACGCGAATAAATGCCAGTTAAATTTTGACTATAATAATTTTCATTGATTACATTTTTTAAATAATTCAGTTTAAAACTATAAGAACAATTAATTTTTGTGTATAGGGATATAGTCCTCATAGAAATGAGCACATAATTAATACGTAATTTGGCAACTTTTAACTTTAATAACAGACTGAGTTTTTGCCACTAGTTCGGACAATTAAACCCTGCAGCAAATAAATTTTTATATATTGAGAGGAACCTACAATATTAGCCCTATAAAAAGATTTAATTATGCATCCATGATCGTCATGAGTTCGTACTTGTATGCAGATATTCATCACTGCAGTCAACCTAATATATATAGAAAAATGTTTGATAGGAAAGGGTAATAAAATACATTTTTTGCTGTAAGTGGAGACTTATCCTCCCGAGAAACATAATCACTGTGAATATATGGAGAAAAAAAAACATAGATATGCAGAAATTATTTGAGATATATACGAATGGAGGGAAAGAAAACATAGATAAGCGGAAATAATTTGAGATATATGTGTTCTATGTTCCTCAAGAGACAATAAAGATACATGAAAGTTTTTATGTAAGGCCCCAGTCTTGCATAAGGCCTGCTTGATCTAAATCTCTCATAACCACCTAAAATTCATGAACATAGGGTAAGTAAACATTAATCCATCCACATAAGGGTATACAACCATATCACATTTTTAACTCATATGAAAGTAAACATTACTCCATCCACATAGGGCAAATAATAATAATAATAATAATAATAATAATAATAATAATAATAATAATAATAATAAATAACCAAATCACATTTTCAGACTGATGCGGCTTATCCAAGGATTTGTTTTTAATTTTTATCTCACTTTCCACCGTGTGTGTGTGTGTGTGTGTGTGTGTTGCGTGCGTGCTTGCACACCTAGTTAATCTGTAGCTAATCCAAATACTATAAACATCCCTTTTGCCCCCCAAACTTACATGCTGTCCTCCGAAAGGAAACGTTAAAGGCACCAGAGGACCCCCACTTATTAGGCATACGGTGTGGTATAATTAAACGTATTATGTATAAAATGACCTTAATTAGCATCTGGGCCGACATCAAGAAACTAATTACTTGAAGGAATTGGATCCCGGCCGCTTTGACTGCAGACGTTTTCTTTAAAGTTTAAATTAATATATGATTCTCCTGCCATGTGTCATGCAGCGAAATGGAATGGATTGAAAAGATATGAAAAGGAAAGAGTAACTTTTCAAGCGTAATGCCTTTTTTCCTTTTTCCAGCCCAGGGCCGAAGAAATCGAGGGGGAATTTAAAAAAAGAAATAGACAAGTTGCTTCGTAGAAAAAAAGGTTATAAGAATAACAGAAACAGAAGTAGAAAGAAAATGCCAAAGGTTATAAGAATAACGGAAAGCAGAAGTAGAAAGAAAATACCAAAGATTGAGAGTTATCCAAAATGAAAAAAAATATATTTAGGATAAAAAGTAAAAATGAAAAATGTTAAGGTATGCAATAGATCAATTTCCATCTTGGATAACGTTTAGTTTATCTTTATTCTTAACGTTTAACAATACTGTTAAATGGAAAATAAACATAGCCGAAAAAAAAATTGATATTTTTGTCTTTTTTAGATTTTTATTATTTTGACAAGTGCAAAATAACAGGAGCTGGATGGCAATAGTTTTCTTTTCCGTCATCTTCCAGACAGTTTAATGCCTAAGCTAGTCTTCGTAAACGGGGACAGAATATTTATTTATTTTATTTTAACTATGAAAAGTTTGCAGCAAATGTATTTTGTTATACGTAAATCTGTATATACATCTGTTGATCCAAAATACACTTTTCTCTAATCAGGCAATCCGGTTGTATAGATTTTATCGTCTAAGGAAAGAAGTGACAGGGATTAGAACTGAATTACACAATTAATGCGCGCCCTTCATTTGATCTCACCACCAGGATTTTACAGTCTTAGTTTTGTTCTCCAGTTCTTTTAATTTTCTGTCCATCATTCTATTTACTTTCACCCCCTGTTCTTCTGGATAACCCCTCCTGATTAAGAATATGTAAATCAATACATTGAAGCCTCAAGTTTGAAGACTCTGACTCTCATGACAGTTACGAGACATCACGTCTGTCTTTTTAGTATTATTATTTCATTAGATGAAACCTATTCACATGGCGCAGGCACACAAGAGCCATTGACTTCAAATTCAAAATTCCAAAGAATGCTGGTTTCAGCCTCCCACCGCAGACCCCTCACTGCAGCAGGAACTGATCATGATACAGAGCCAGTTATTTTTCGTCGCCCTGGGGGAGACGCGAACCAGGGGCATCTGAGCACCATGCCACGACGCTAACCGCCACACCAGCGGACCAGCATAATCAAGAACCGTGATTTCTCGAAAATACCCAAGAACCACGTTCTTCGAAATAGTTATAGTTTTACTGTATTTATTGCAGTTTGATAATGACCTCTTGATAATGTAAAACGGGGTTACTCCAACCACTTATTTGTTGTTCCCGGAATTTGGGAATTTCATGAATAAGTGGTCTTCGGATGTTGAAAAACGTCCTGGTTATGATTTGAAATGTGATTCTTATAGAGAGTATACCACTCTTCGTTTTGTGTTATAAAAATAATGGTATTACTCAGAACTTTCCATAACTGAATCTAGGCTTCATTTGGTAATTGCTTCTAAGGCAGACATTTTGTCTGGAGTACACGTCCAAGCCTGACTTAACTCGTCTTAAATGGATCGCATATATTCGTACAGGAAAGGTTTAAATATACACATTCGCAACAAATGAATCCCTTTGTCCTCTCTTCATCTAATTAACCATTGTTCCTTTCATGTTTACACACCTGGATAAGCTCCTCTGACCTAATTTTCAGAGTCTTTTCACGTCTTGCTGGTTAATCTAATTGCATTTAATTTTTTCTTTTTTTTTCTCACGTTTTCTTACAAATTTAGAATGTTTTTATTACAAGGAAAGTAGTCAATTACTTCAGTAAGATATTATGAGCACAATTTGTTGTTTATCAGTTCGGGTTATTTGTCAGGTACCGTTTGAAAACACACAGTCTTGATTATACTTCGTTATAGGTGTACATGTATATATGTATATAAATAGTGTGTGTTTGTGTGTGTGTGTGTATGTATATATATATATATATATATATATATATATATATATATATATATATATATATATATATATATATATATATATATATATATACATGGAATGACAAGTCCAGCTATGGTTTTTTCTAATGCAGATGTAAGCTGCTTGTTGTGATAATTATGAAAACAGGGCATTAGGCCTACTGCATTACACACTCATCGACAGAAATTCCCGTACCCAGGCACTGAAATTCGACGCCGGCAAAAAAGTTTTGCCATTTCAGATTCACACTGGGTTGCGAAAGTTTCGGTCAGCGCGTAAACTTACTGCAAATGAACTAACTTTAGAAGAAAGTCGCTGTAGAAAAACTATTTAAGTTAAATTCAAGACTATCAGTCGATTAGTTTGCTGTTCCTTATGCCTACTTTCTTTCCATTCCTTTGGCATTTTCAGGACCAGTGTCTACTTTATCATGCAGTTAATTGCTTCTCTTGACTTCATTTATTCCTTTGGATTAACCATTGCTTGGGAAAATATCATCGGAAGTTATATTTTTATTTTAAAGATGTTATAACTTAATGTTGCTCTATTTTTACATGGTCCACTCAACACTACATTATATCTTGGTCTAATTCAAGTAATTTCGTTCCACTTTTATGTATAGATTATAAAACGCATTTCACTACTTTATATCCTTTTCCAGTTATATCTTTCACCTATACTCTCACATACGCACAAACACACGCGCGCGCAAAGGAATAACTTCGCCTTGACTTTTCATGAAAAATGCTATCACATGTCTTTTATAAATACTTCACTCAGGGTACGAAGAAATCTTACTTGTTTTCGGGGGGATTCCGGATAAAAAGAAAGGCGACAGTCACAGTCATATTCAACCTTTAACTGCAGAGTTAGGGATGAACCCCTACTCAGGATACTCTCAAATTATCCACTTCATGGGGACATTATTCAGCAGGCTTTCCTGCAGTGCGTCAAACCTAGCTGTATACAGTTTCAAGGACCTTATAATTTGACCTTAGAGATATATATTATAATATTATATATATATATATATATATATATATATATATATATATTGTGTGTATATATATATATATATATATATATATATATATATATATATATATATAAGGAAATCCAATTTTATAGATATATATATATATATTATATTAAGCCTGGCATGGGTTGACTACTGATAAAAGAAAGAATAGTAATTAATGCAACATTGACATATAAACTATCGAATCAAAATGATCACCCTCTGTAATACTATCCGCTTACTATGAGACTTTTAAACTCCCCTATACACAATCTTGTCATTCACATCTTATCTTGCATGCATTCTCTTAATTTATGTATATTGAGTCATCTTTCCAGTATTTTATCATCTTTTCACGAACCTGCCGTTCTCCATTCTTCCCATTGGACCAGACCATCTCCCCTTTTCTAATCCGTTTGACCCAGCTTTAACATCTCTCTACATTTCTTTCATTTACAATTACTATAATTCATATACTACATAAAATATTCTTTTCTACTACTTCTTTCATTTTCATCTTCGTTCAAAACCCAAGCTTCGCCTACTGTCTGACTTGGTCCCCTCTCATTCTACCATCGTTCAAAATATAAACTTCCAGATCTCTGTAACCGTGTACTTTCCCATTCTTTCGCCGTCAGTTTTCATTTATCTTACAAACTTTCTCATGCTCACTTTAACTCTGTCCTGTTATTAACGCTTTCAAATGCTCATTTGTCTCTGCGGTATTTCTTCATTAGCCCCAACGAGTGCTGGTTTATCTGCGAACGTCATCCGTTCCAACTTCCATTTTAAAAGTTGTGGAAGTTACTGTCAGCGATTAATGATGTATTCTTCCCTTATCAAGGCGAAATTATGTCAGAAATAGTCACCGCGGAAATAGGGATAGAAAAAACTTTCAAAAACAAACGACTGAAAAAATGTGTATGTATGTATGTTTGTATGTATATATTTGTTTGCGTATGAATGTTTGTGTTTTCACCAACATTTAAGTGTGGAAGTTTGCGTTGACATTGAAATAGATGTTTTTGTCTATTTAATTGCTTCCTCTTTCTTTAAAACGTTACTTACAGTTCTGTGCAAATAAGTTTAGGGGGCTTGAATGGGGATCTTGCTGTTTTACTTTCATATTCATTGCAAAGGTAAGTACTTAATTATGCAACTGATAAATAAAGCTTAAGGAAACGATGGTATACTGGATTAAAGCGGTTAACTAATTCTGTGCAAAATAATAAAATTCAAAGCCGTTTTTTGATCAGCCAAAGGTGCAGAAATAAACATCCCTGGGTAAAAAAAAAAAAAAGCACCATCCATCCTTTCTTTTCGAAATCAGTTTAAGGGCGTCCTTTTAACCTTTCCAATCACTCAAAAATCCCCCATCATCCGGAACCGCGTCGTCGTCACCCCGGCAAAATCCCCTGGGAGTCAATATACTTAAAACGCCTCCTCCCTTGACACCCTCGCAATCTCTCCTTGGAACACTTCTCTCATCATCCTCTCTCTCTCTCTCTCTCTCTCTCTCTCCATTATGGTAATGATGTAGAAGAACAAATATGGAGCAGTGTTTGTTTGTCTCTCTCTCTCTCTCTCTCTCTCTCTCTCTCTCTCTCTCTCTCTCTCTCTTGATAATGATGGAGAAGAGCAAATATGGAGCAATGCTCTCTCTCTCTCTCTCTCTCTCTCTCTCTCTCTCTCTCTCTCTCTCTCTCTCTCTCTCTCTCTCTCTCTCCATTATCATAATGATGGAGAAGAGTAAATATAAAGTAGTGTTTGTTTGCTCTCTCTCTCTCTCTCTCTCTCTCTCTCTCTCTCTCTCTCTCTCTCTCTCTCTCTCTCTGTGTGTGTGTGTGTGTGTGTCTGTTTGTCTTTTTGTCTCTATGTCCATTTCTATAGGAAAAAATACTCTTTTTATTCAAGACTTGAAATGGTTTGTCCAAATGTTGCTGCTTATTTATTTCTCTGTTCGTTATTGATTTTATATTAATAAAAGTTTTATATTTTATCATTTTATAAATTTCATACAGTCGTACCTCTCCATTTCTTCAGATGAGAAAATGTGTACTCAAATATTCATGACTTTGGTAGCCATATAAATGTTTTTGATGAAGAGCTCTCAGCTGGGATCCCATTGCTGTGTCATGTTCCTGTGTAAAGGTATATATTTTCATTTCCGTATATCTATCACCCACATGCACGTTGTACGTAAAGCCTCTGGTTCTAAAATGTTTTTCCTTCCTTCCACTGACCAAAAAAAAAAAAATGCATTATTTTCCATTCGGGTTACCGAGCCCTGAAAACATTAGGAAAATATGAAATGCAGATGTACAGTCATTGTATTTCGGACGCAATCTATCATGTTGAAAGTGTTGAGCCAATTTGAAATAAAAAGGTTAACTTGCCAAAAGTTAAACTCCTTTCACGCCGTGATAAAATATTTTGTCGAGTGGCAATTCTGATTATCTTTTCCTCTTTGTTCTCTGCGTTTAAATGCATTTTTTCAATGCCTCTTTTTGGGCACTGATATCACTTGCTGTTGAGGCAAAGTGAAGTGAAATGGAATTCAGTCTTAGAGGCAATGTCAGACTTCGCTATTGTAGATGAAACATTGTCTTTCCAACTTACCTTTGCAAGTTCCTTAGGCTTTTAGGTTACGTATATTACCGAAAACTGTTTTCATTTGACAAAATCATTTTGCACTGAAGTGCATCTGGACAGACATCCATTTAACTTACTGGGATGATTGTCATCTTATGTAAGAGGCACTTATCGATAGTTCTTTATGTGGGGATTAAGTCTGATGTAATTTTAGCAGAAACTACCAACCTTTATTTGACGGAAAAAATATGGAAAAATTATATTGCTATCATGAATCTTTAATGTTAATTTATTTATTAGTTTATTTGTTTCATTTTTATTTAAAATATATTTAGATTTGCTCTTTACTTGGTCATGAAGTAATGCTAAGAAGAGTTGATAGTAACTATTGATTTGACTTAGTATGGTAGCTTAAAACAAAGCAAAATGCATTAGCGATTACTGGAGGACAAGGCCATACACGCACAGCCCGGTTTCAGGGGATTTAAACCCCTTTTGGCAAGAATAAAAAAAGTGAATGAAAGTGATGCTAAAAGACGCGACTGTTTACAACAATTGCAAAAAAAAAAAATTGTTAGAAATAGAGATGCCAGTAAAGCAGTTAATATTCCATTGCTTCGTTAAATACCAAAAATGGCCTCAGTGTTGCTATTAAGGACCTCGTTGATGAATTTAAATGAATTTGTCAAATCAAACAAATGTTTGGCTTTATTAATTAGACAGTATAATATAAGTTGAGTTCCTCCCTATTCTACTGGACAACTTTTTTGTAAGAATTAACAAACTACGTCATGAAAAATATCGGTGTACTTTTCAGACCCTTCCTGTAAAAACAAAAGCGTGAGAATGGTCCCAAATCTTAAGATTTAAGGCGACATTTTTATCTTCATTACCGAGACTAGTGCTCCGTTTCTTTTATTCTGTGGAATATGAATAATGCCCCAAAGGTGTCGGGTAATGATTACCTACTTCCAGAAATACGTTCTCATTTCTCTCTCTCTCTCTCTCTCTCTCTCTCTCTCTCTCTCTCTCTCTCTCTCTCTCTCTCTCTCTCTCTCTCTCTCGCCCGTTTTTCAAGATAACGGCCTGACTCTGTGAATACAAATAGACTTATTTTCTCTTTTTACCTCGATATAAAAAAGTTCACCCCCATTTTGCCGAGCGCCGATAAAACTCTGTTGAAACTGAAGTTTTATAAAGGTTGTAATTTGATTTGAAGGGTTATTAGCCATTCTAATATTTAACATGTTAATTCGGAATTCATCCTTTTAATTGAAGGTCAGTGTCTGTTTTCAGACTTTTTCATTCCTGTCCTGTGACCTTACAGATAGAATAATTCTTGTGTATACACACACACACACACATACATATACATATATATATATATATATATATATATATATATATATATATATATATATATATATATATATATATATATATATATATATATATATATTATATATTATATATATACTGTATATATATATGTGTGTGTGTGTGTGTGTGGTTGTGTGTGTATATAAATGCAGAACGCGAATGACCATACGTTTAAAGTGAAAGTCAAATGCGGGCAGCCGGATTACAGTTCTTAGCAAGAAATGCACTAATATAAAATCTCAGTATTGGATGATGGAATTATCTTTCTCTGGTTGATTAAGCTGGTGTCCTCTTAATGATTGCAGTAGTTTTTTTTTTTACAAAGTCTGATTAATTTACATGATGTTTCTTTTTTTAGTTGTATCATTGGTACATGGGCAGTGGCATCTCAGTCGGTTCGTACCATTTTTCTGCGGTTCATGAATGACCTTTAAGCTCCTAAACCAAGTTGTAATTAATTGTAACTTATCAATATCTGTATACATTTTTTTTTATTTTGCATTTGGGTATAAATTCGTATTGACCATTTTAAGGGGTGAAGCAAAGTACCCCAAATATGAAATAACCCATTCAGGTAGATATTACAGTTCGCAATTACACTGGCCTGTACCAAAAAGGGAAAGCTTAATTACATCACCGAGGTAGTGAAGAGTTATTGTACGTAAAGCTGATTCCGGCCGGCCAATGAAGAATTAGAGGAATTTATTTCTGGTGATAGAAATTCATTTCTCGGTATAAAGTGGTTCGGATTCCACAATAAGCTGTAGGTCCCGTTGCTAGGTAACCAGTTGGTTCATAGCCACGTAAAATAAGTCTAATCCTTCGGGCCAGCTCTAGGAGAGCTGTTAATCATCCCAGTGGTCTGGTTAAACTAAGGTATAATTAACTTAACATAAAGGTGATGTGTTTGGCGAGAAGACTGACGATATCGGCCGTGTTATTAAAATTTTCTATCTTTTCTTATCGCGTCTTGAAATCGCAGTCCATGAGGCATTCCGTCAAAAAACGCCCCTTTTGAAGGATGGAAATATTTAATTAGTTTTAATTAACTTCTCTGCTTACCCCATGGCTGGACATCAAAGGCATTACTCGAAGGTATATATTTCCGAGGGGTATATAAAGCTCCCGTTTTATTGAAACAAAAATCAGATTTTATTTACGTACACTCTTTTCTCAGATTTCTTGCCGCTTTGATGTGCTACGAATATATTTGCGTATCTCTGCTGTATATATAACAGTTTTCTTCAGTATATAACGGAGCATGTCACGTTATTAATAAGAAAAGAAGTTATAAGGAGAGAATTTTGACCTGACACAAACTTCAGGTGTTTACAAGAGCAGTTCACTTCGTGAGAGACTGTGTAAGAGTGTGTGTGGGGGTGGGATGGTTAGTGGAGTGCGTTAGAGAGAAGAGAGAGAAGAGAGAGAGAGTTATGTCATGATGTCAGAAATGTCTATAAAAAGAGAGAAGAATTCCAGCGCTTGGCAGTGTACGGAAAGAAACAGGCATTGAATAGAACTGAGCATAGTCGTAGCTAGTTTGATAGAAACAGAATATTTATGCTTCATTTGGATGGGTAAAAACAATCTCGTATATGCGTATAATTTATGTACATATGGAAATTCATTCACAATCATAGACAAATTATAAAATAAAAAAAAATCAAATAAACTTAGTATGGAAATTCAAAATGAGATTTATATTTACGGAATATCGAATAATATATTTACGCAGTATTGAAAATCTAATAAATTTGGTGGAGGGAATACTTTTTGGCATGGTTAAGCCTTTGTCTGCAAAAAAAAAAAAGCGCTAATATTATTCAAAAAAAAGCTCTAAGCCTTTTTTATGGCTTTCCTATTGGGTTTAAACCCTCAGTCAATATACGATATACTGAGAGTGTTTTCCAATAGAGTGGCTCTGGACAATATTCATTTGTTACTTATTTTCGTACATTTCACTGATGGAGTGAGAGAATTAGACTTTTGATATTTTTCAAGATTTAAATTTCATTCTCTGAAACTACAACTATTATGACTGAAACAGAAAAATAAGTTATATAAGGACTGATTAATATAATCATTTGATAAGTAGCACTTAGAAAATAAAGGGAAACATCTTTTACTTATTAATGAGATACAAATTTTCTAGCAAAAGAAATCCTTCTGGTGATGAGAAAGACTTCACTTTCTTTACTGATAGATCTTGGAAGTTGATTTCGATCTCAGTATCGTAATCTCGAATCAAACGAACAAATCAGAATATCTGTCCATCCATTTTTATCCAAACAAATCTCCAAGGTCGTGGCAATTTCATCCCGGCGAACCCTCCGCTAATATGAAAAGAAATCGCCTCCGAATAAATCCGTATAAAAGCAGCCGATGACGGCGGAACACCGATTCAATGCAAATTTGCTCGAGACGAGGACCCGAGACAAAAGCGACGTCATGCGCGCGAGATCACGAGCAAGCAACTCGAAATGGAAAGCAAATACTTGTCATCCCTCCGAACGTGAAGATGGATATTCTCTCTCTCTCTCTCTCTCTCTCTCTCTCTCTCTCTCTCTCTCTCTCCTAAGAGGCCCGTGTTCGATCACGAGACGAGGAAAGGAATGATATAGACGCCTTTCCTTGAAATATAGTATGCATCTGTTGACTAGGGACGTGGATAAACTGCGGCTAATGGTCGACTGAAAGAGAGAGAGAGAGAGAGAGAGAGAGAGAGAGAGAGAGAGAGAGAGAGAGAGA
Source organism: Macrobrachium rosenbergii (assembly GCF_040412425.1). Classification (NCBI taxonomy): domain Eukaryota; kingdom Metazoa; phylum Arthropoda; class Malacostraca; order Decapoda; family Palaemonidae; genus Macrobrachium; species Macrobrachium rosenbergii. Next base: position 45,627,355 of record NC_089762.1, on the reverse strand, counting down.
AAATAAACGTGAGGGATCAGTACTCTGTCCAATTTTAAGCGATCTCAAATTAGCATAATTACGGATGGCTTCAAGGAGGTAATCTCCTTCCCACTGAAATGAAATCGCTCTTTAGATATTCATAAGACCCTTCTCTCTCTCGCTACCTATCCTGAGAGGTCTCAGAAACTCTACAGTACTAACGTGTTTAGCCCAATTTTCATGAAATGAATAATGACGGGAAAGCGAGGTGATTCGGTTTATTTCTGATGCTCATAACCTGCATTTCTTATAGAGGCGGGTCTGTTGCCTCATTTGTGGCTCGGTCTTACCCTTCTTAAATCGTTTTCAATGTTGTTGGCTTTTCTTCCTGTCTGGGCTATAAAGGGCATTGAGGATGCCGACCTCTCCCTGAGAATGACGTACGCGGAAAATAACTCAGACAAAATAAAAGGCAGGTTGATGGGAAGAATGACTTAAAGACTTAAAATATAGGTGAAAATTCAGTAGCTTGGAATATAGGGAAATTTCGGTGAATACTTAGCAACTTGGAATATTGGAAAATTTCGGTGAAAATTTAACAGCTTGGAATATGGAAAATTTCTGTGAAAATTCAGCAACTTGGAATATGGGAAAATTTCTGTGAAAATTGAGCAGCTTGGAATATGGACAATTTTTGTGAAAATTTAGCAACTTGGAATATGGGAAAATTTCTGTGAAAATTCAGCAGCTTGGAATATGGGATAATTTCGGTGAAAATTTAACAGCTTGGAATATGGAAAATTTCGGTGAAAATTTAGCAGTTTGGAATATGGGAAAACCTAGGTGAAAATTTAACAGCTTGGAATATGGAAAATTTCGGTGAAAATTTAACAGCTTGGAATATGGAAAATTTAGGTGAAAATTCAGCAGTTTGGAATATGGGAAAATATCGGTGAAAATGTAGCAGCTTGGAATACGAGACCTCTCCAAGACAACTCACAAGGAACCTTCGCACCGAAAGCGTTCAGTAAAAAGGCTCAAAATCATTTTTGTGATCGGTAAACAGATTCGTTTAGTTGGGAGAGCGAAAGCTAAACGGAAGCAGTGTCTCGGAGACATATGGAAGTTGATTAAGTTCTGGAATTCCATTTAGATATGCTCCGGAGATCAAAGAGCAGGACAAGATTGAGAACGAACGGCGGAAGTTGGCCGGAGAGTGAGAGAAGAAGAAATTTTGGAAGATCAATCATCACCAGATGTAGGAATTGGGAAAAAAAAAGGATGTTGAATTGGGCCTATGTATCTTACGCGTAGGCTTATGATAGTGCCAACAAGAAATGACTTCAAAGTCTCAGTTTTACGACGTTTATAAAAATATATATATATATATATTTTTTATTGATTTTGAGTAACTTGAATTCTCTCTGATATCAGAGTTATGGATGCCCATATTGAAACAGCCACCAGTGCATCTAGAAAAAAGAAATAGGATGCCCATATTGAAACAGCCACCAGTGCATCTAGTAAAAAGAAATAGGATGCCCATATTGAAACAGCCACCAGTGCATCTAGAAAAAAAGAAATAAAAAGAATATGGAAATAAAATGGAAAATATGAAACCAGAAGGACGAGGCACTTCCGGAAAAGAAAAAAAATTAGGAAAGCAGGAAAGGGATTTCAAAGATTGGATATCAAAGGTAGACCGATGCAGTGCTTTTTGATGAACGACGAGACTTTCTTTTTTTTTTTCCTTTCTTTTCTCTCTTTCCTTCTTTCCTTTTTCTTTCTTTTTCTTTATTTCTTTCCTTCTCTTTTGGTACAAATAATGTGATGAATGCGCACTGCGTAGGAACTTAGAGTAACTGGAAGAATTATTGCATGTTAATGTTATGTGTTTTTTTATCTCATGTTTTTCGATAATTACGCTTAATGTCTGCTTTGTCTTTCAAGACAAAATATTTACTACAGTGGCACTAAATGCCTTCTCCTCGTACTTAAAAAGGGAAATATTAAGAGAATTCTTACGTTGAAAATATTTATAAGAATTGCATTTCGGCTCGAAATTATCCCCTTTAGTAACACTCAAAATTAGTACCGCTCTATCTCGTTGCCTTCTTGGTCAAATTAAGCTAAGATAAAAACAAAAAACTAATTATAGATACTAAAGTTATGTCACTGCGGCCACCGCTTATGTACACTACAAAGTTTTACATTGCAACTTAGCAATATTGACTGCATGAACTGTTTTCAATTATATCTTTACATAACTAGTTAGGTTCTAGTGTCTCAGTCAGGAGACTCCATCTGACCATTGGTTAATTTTTTTATAACCGTATATTTATAATACGAAACGTGAAAAAATAAACTGCCGATCCGTAGTAAATATTCTTTAGAAGTACAGGTGGTTTACAAAATTGAAAATCTGCAATGTCGAACTTTCCCGACAACTGGAAAACCAAATTCAGAAATAGATAACTTGAAACAGGAAAAAAAGATCTAGCAACTGTAGATAGCAGTGATCTAGATTAATAATTCAATTTCCGAGTAAGAATGTAGAAAATTGTTCTGAACAAGTATACTTGATCCCCGAGATGGAAATTGCAATGCGGGTGCCTTGTATGCAGTTCTGGTATGTTGTTGGACATCTGTTTCATATAACCAGGCTGGAATTGTGCCATGGAGGGAAAGGCTCTTCATTCCATTCCCGGAATTATGAATTGAAGTTTTTATGGAAAAATAGAGTAAGAAATATAAAATCGAGAAGTTATGTTTAGCGCAAAATGGCAACTGTGTCTAAGTAGGTCTAAGTGAGATAGAGATTTCAAGTACTTGGCAACAAGTAGTAAATAACTTAATAAGATTTTCTGTTTTTCGCCAATCAATATTCACGACATTTCGTAAACAATTTTATTGCAGCTTTTTCTAGGAAAGAAAATGAAATGTGAAGCACAAACGCCATGATTAAAAATTCCCCAGAGAGAACGCGACGGAATCAGTCGAGTCGAGTGAGGTGTTCTTGGTGAAATTTCTTCGTGCATTTCAATAATGGCGAGAGAGAGAGAGAGAGAGAGAGAGAGAGAGAGAGAGAGAGAGAGAGAGAGAGAGAGAGAGATTCCCGTCGGAGACCGACCTCGCCTGTTTTGCATTCCAAGATGAAACCGCGGCGTTCCCGACGGGAATTCTCTGGTAAATACAAAGCTGTCGGAGGGTAGGAAATGGCTGTACGCGTGTTTTTTTAAGTGGTTTCTTTCGGGTTTTAACTTCCCTCTTTCCGTTTAACGTCGCTTGGTTCCGTTCGTAAGATTGTAAAGTTCCCATAAGTAAATCTTTCCCACTCTGTTTGTGAGAAACATGAGAACTTCTACGCTGCACGTGCGATAAACCTGAAACTAATAACACCATCAATTTTTTTAGTATTTGATAGATCAAAGATATAATTCTATAAATCTTGTTCTACAAAAACAAAATTACTTTTGGAAATTTATTCGTAATTATCCTTCATACTCCTGAAAATAGTGAATATTTCATTAGAGGTACGTACATTCTTGATGAAATTTCCATTCGGGAAAACTTGCATGGCGTTTTTATGCTTTGTGGCTAAAACATACCTTTTTTTATGATTTCAAGTTAGTATACAGCACTAACTATTAATGAGAGTAAAAAGTCGTTTTCTGATATTTACGAATAACAAATGAACTTAACTTTTGTTGAGCTGACCCAAAATATATTTGCTTGTGTACGTAATAGCGTCATTGGATCATGTTTTGATCATTGTGGACTGTAATTCCACTTGAAAATTCCTCTTACCCAGAAAAATCTGCTGTAATCTTTTGTTGCATAATTTAATTTAAGGGTGCATGTGAATTCGTTGACAATAGTATGTGAATATTCAGTATAACATCATTCATATATATATATATATATATATATATATATATATATATATATATATATATATATTTAATCATATACAAATGTCGTTTAATATTTCACGCTACCTCTCTTGATGGCGCGGTGGTAATCTACTGGAGTCGTTGAATGGGTCCATGTCACGCGTCCCAGTGGTACCTGTTCATTTATCACTTATATAAAATCCCTTCGGTGATAATTTTCCATCGGAGATACTCGAGGTAGCGTGAATTTGATATTAAACGACATTTGTAGCTTCATGATATACAAATCACGGTGTGATAAAAAATTTCATATATGTATGTATATATATATATATATATATATATATATATATATATATATATATATATATATATATATATATATATATATATATATATATATATATATATATATATATATATATATTATATGTGTGTGTGTTTGTGTTGATATTTACACACACATATATATGTGTATATATATATACACACACACACACACATATATATATATATATATATATATATATATATATATATATATATATATATATATATAGAGAGAGAGAGAGAGAGAGAGAGAGAGAGAGAGAGAGAGAGAGAGAGAGAGAGAGACATAGATATCTTTCCTTCTTGATGAAGTAAAACTTAATGTTATTTTCTGTCCTAGTGGTAATGAATATGAATAGCATTTACTTATATACGAGGATCCTTTAAATTACTGTACACCAAAAATACAACGAGAGGAATTGATTTTCCTCGACCCATTTTCGTTTCAGATTTATATTTTGGGCGAAACATTTAATTTCGTCGAATGCAGTTTATGGTTTCAGTATTTGTCGTATTTCAGCGCCATTTTCTCTCCTATTTCACTACATTCAGCCGGAAAGAAAAGAAACGTTTCCACACCGCAGAATGAAAGTCAAATATGCTGCAATTAGACGAGAAGAGGCACCAAAAAAAAAAGCCCACGCACGAAAACGAAAAACAAGAAACCCTTGCTCGACTTCCCCCGAGGCGCATTCCTTGTCTGAACTGAATATAGCATTTAGGCCAAAGGCCAAGCACTGGGACCTATGAGGTCATTCAGCGCTGAAAAGGAAATTGGCTGTAAAAGGTTTGAAAGGTGTAACAGGAAGAAAACCTCAAAGCAGTTGCACTATGAATCAATTGTTAGGAGAGGGTGGAAAGTAAGATGAAGAAGAGAATATGAACGGAGGTACAGTAAAAGAAACGAGAGGGGTTCCAGCTAGGGGCCGAAGGCACGCTGCAAAGAACATTAAGTAATGACTACAGTGCACCTCATGAAATGCACTGACGGCACTAACCCCCTAAGGGAAGCATTCCTCTGTCGATGCTTAACTTGTTTTTCGCGGAGTCTTGAACGCCGTAATGATCCCAGAGAGGAAGTAAAAACCCAGATTGTTGGCAGTGTAATTGCGGCCGTAATTATGAGGAAGTCAGGAGCTGGAATTTTGTATTTTATTGCTGAAATTGTGAGAAAATGTATTTCGAGGATTTTCGTTCAGGCGCCTAATTTGCTTCCACTATTATGGTGTTGATGTGTGGTAATGTTTTCATGTTTTTTTTTTCACGTGATGACGTCACCTTGGTATTGTTTTAATTTTCTTTAATGTTTCTTTTCATTACGCCACTGAAATCCTGAATTGTTTGTGGTGGGAGCGCATTGTAAATGACTGGGATTTAGATACCGTGTTGCAAATGAAGGTATCTTTTTTTTTTTAGAAAAGGCATAAAAACAATGCAAGTAAGTTTTTTTACTGCTAACTGTGAATACACATGCACACGGATACACACACACACACGCATATATATATATATATATATATATATATATATATATATATATATATATATATATATATATATATATATATATATATATATATATATATATATATATATATATATATATATATATATATATATATATATATATATATATATATATATATATATATATATATATATATATATATATATATATATATATATATATATATATATATATATATATATATATATATATATATACAAACAAACATTGATAGAACAGAACCAATGAGCCGCATCTCCCTCAAGAATCATACAGGGCTCGGCTTAATGATCTGACTTTAAATAAAATGTGAGAAATGCAGTAAAGTATACTTTAAAAGTTGGACAGTCAGTTAAGAAAGACTATCGAAAATTGATGAAAAGTTAATTGGCAGACCATATTATGTTAAACACTCAGTTCATTGTCGCTATACATTTTCTATCGATTTTATTCGAAATTTGAGAGATGTAGGTCCTGATTCAAAGAACCTTTCAGTGAATGAAACAAGCCATTGTTGCTTGATGTAAATAAATACTAAGCAAATATTTTCCATAGGGGGGTAGTGCCATCAGTGCACCTCATGGGGTGCACTGTAGGCATCACTAAAGGTTTTTTTTGCAGCGTGCCTTCGGCCCCTAGCTGCAACCCCTTTCATTCCTTTTACCCTACCTCCATTCATATTATCTTTCTTCCATCCACCCTCTCCAAACAATTATTTCATAGTGCAACTGCGAGGTGTTCCTCCTGGTACGCCTTTCAAACCTAATTACTCTCAATTTCCTTTCCTGCGCTGAATGACCTCATAGGTCCAGTGCTTGGCGTTTGGCCTAAACTCTGTATTCCATTCCATTCCATTCCACAAAACAAATATTGCATGGGAGTTTTTTTTTTTTTTTTTTTTGCAGTCGTGCCAAGCTATTCTCTTTGTTTTGGCTGCCATCTTCCTTAACGTTGCATAGGAAAATTAAATGTATTCAGACATGTACACATTCTGCCTCAAATGAGTTATACCTCATTCCAGCAGGCAGCGGGGCGAAGTCTTTCCCAGAACCTGGCGCTGGGGATAGCTAAGCCCTTTTAATCGTACTGCCGGTAAGTGAATCGTGATAAACATGCAAATCCCACTGTCTGGCAGCGTGATTAGTATATGGCGGCTTATATACAAAGCTCTCGGCTGCTTAGTGCGCAGTGATACAGGGGTATTAGAGGCGAATCACATCCCACGGTCTGTTGCAGCATAACGGTGGGCTGCGTCAATAGACAGATCTGCTGCATGCCAAATAGCCAAGCCCTGTGAATAGACAGACCATTGCTTTCTGTTGTGTTTCGTGCAGAGGAAGGCGAATAAATGATATCTTATGTTTTATGGGTGTCAGGATAGCCTCATATGACTTGTAAGCAAATAAGCGAACAAAATTCATAACTTCCAAGACATATTCTTCCATCATGAATCAGTTGACAGTGTTGTGGATCTGGAATTATAGAGTATATAAGGTGGTGAGGAAAGCGTTACCCCTGGGGAGTCTTTACTGCTATATTGTAAGTCTACGAATGTTGGACGTTTGCGACTTACAGCAAGGTCTCAACATCTTATTAAAACTTTATAAACGCCGTGTAATCCTGAGAGGATTATTCATTTCCAGAGGGTAATTGCATCTTCACTGGCATCTTTGAAGCGACATCTTGGCAAAGTTTTTACGAGGCATTTGAAACTAGGGGATTTAAGACACTTTGAAGGTAGAAAAAAAACTTCGTTTTTTTTTTGTTAATGATAAACTTTTTTTTTTTGTTGATGATAAACGAAAGAGGATGAACCAAGGAAAACAAGACTAATATAACCGAAATAAAAACGAAATGGAAAACCTCGTTTGGTACCGTAATTTCAGAAACTCAAAATTAAAACCGAAAAACCTGAAGATAAGCCAGTGTGAAATTGCATGAAATAAATCCGTGCGAGATATGTACAGTAATGGAAAACAGAGTTCAAAGGCGATTTAGTTTTGAGTTTCTGAACGACTGGAAAATCTGCTCATCTTTCTTGGAAAGACGTTCAAGAACAGAAAGGAAATTGCGGGAACTAAAGCGTTCGTGAAATGTCAAAAGCGATGGCGAGTGCCAACGGAATTGTCAGAGAAAAAGGACGTTGATTACGTTGCTCTGTCGAGCCGTGAGTCAATACTAACGGTCCAAGTTCTAAACGTCAATTTGGGAGGGATTACCGATTCGAAATACGTCTTAAATTCGTCCAGTGTCTTCAGAAAAGAACGAAGTGAAAATTCATCTTATTAAACTGCGATGAATTCAGTCTTTCGTTACGCTAAATGCAGAAAGTTTTTAGTCTAATTATTTAATACTCTTTCACAGAGAGAATGTGTGTGTGAGAGAGAGAGAGAGAGAGAGAGAGAGAGAGAGAGAGAGAAAGAGAGTCTGTACGGCATGTTTAACCAGTTAAATTAGCAGACTTTATAACTGCAAAAACGGAACAGGTACAAAACTCGTATTAACATAAGAGCAAAGCGGCTTCCTTAGCGCGGGAGGAAGCATAATATGTTGGGAAAACAAATGGTGGGTTTATTCTGTGTAGGAAAAAAAATGGCTTCTCTTGTCTCTACCCCTCTCCTCTTAAATTTCCAACACGCCAGTGTTCCGCAGTTAAAATTCTTGTCACCATCTTTTCATATTTCTAAGGGACAGCGATCCTGCCTGTTCTTTTGGGGGAATATTTATGGTCATGTGGGAAGAACGGTCTACATCAGTTCTACTTGGTCTTGCTGACTCGCAGAGTTTCTGCCTCTTACATAAAGCATTTCCATACAAATGTCCCTGTCTTATGTACAATCTTCCTCTTTTGAATCTGTTTCTGCCCGTGGGAGATTGAACGTTATCTGTATTTACGACTTCAAGTTTTGCATTGAGGTTTTTCATTTGACGCCGTTGGCAGTGGTAAGCAAATGCCCTTCTAGTGTTTTGGTAATCCTATTATCACGTTACTATCAGTGGAAAAATTCATGTTTAACTCACAAGATTTTAACCGATGCAAAATGGGGATATTTATGCGAATATACTTGATTTTCGGAATATACGATTATTCTGAGTGTAACTGGTGCAGCATATGTTATGTAAAATTAAGTTACAGATATTTTATTTGAAATATATTTCAAGGTTCTATATCCCAGTAAACACTGTCAGAAAGACTAGTTTTAATTCAAAGCTAAATAAAGAGTAACCGTTTCAGTTATTAATTATTCCAGGCGATTTTCGCAATATTTTTTTTTTATTTCAACTATAAAAAAAAAAAAGATTTGCCATCTAGCCAGAGAGCAATAACAGCCATTTTTTTTAGAGCAATTCTTGGCCAGAGAAGCATGAACAGTCATCAAAGAGGGTGACGTCACGCCAACCTTGACGGAGGCGTCATTTTCAGGAAATTCGGGCGGGCCAAATGGAGAAGGAGGAATTTATGTGGGCGTGGGCGAAGCACCCCATAAACTCAGCCCATCTCGGAAAGAAGCCAAAATGCATCTAGCGTCTTGACGCCTTAGTGATATAATATAAGGCCTTATCTTTCAAGAATGTAAATACTTTACAATCCTGAAAGAATGGAGAACGTTTGAGGAAAATATTTATTATTCAGTTGATTGTTAGATATCTGTAAACCAATTTCACAGTACAATCATTAAAATGGAATGTGTATGGCACAAATGTAATTACAATTGACGATAAAGGTATGTAGTCTTACAGCGTATGAACTTGGTAGGTTAAGATGACCTTTTTGGGGTAAATATCATTCAGTGGAATATAAGTTAATCTATATCAAACGAATTTCAGAGTAATTAAACTGGGAATTTGTCATGACCTAAATTACACCTTAAAACTGAAGATGGATATATTGTCTTACAACCCTTGAAAATGTTAAATTAAGGTAATGAAGGGATTTTTAAAAAATCATCATTGATAGCAGTACTGAATGTAAAACAAAATCATTGATAGCAGTACTGAATGTAAAACAAAATCATTGATAGCAATACTGAATGTAAGACAAAATCGTTGATAGCAATACTGAATGTAAAACAAAATCGTTGATAGCAATACTGAATATAAAGCAAAATCGTCGATTGCAATACTGAATATGAAACAAAATCGTTGATAGCAATACTGAATATAAAACAAAATCGTTGATAGCAATACTGAGTGTAAAACGAAATCATCGTTAGTAATACTGAATATAAAACGAAATCGTTGATAGCAATACTGAATGTAAAACGAAATCATTGATAGCAATACTGAATGTAAAACGAAATCATTGATGGCAATTCTGAATATAAAACAAAATCGTTGATAGCAATACTGAATGTAAAACGAAATCGTTGATAGCAATACTGAATATAAAACAAAATCGTTGATAGCAATACTGAATGTAAAACAAAATCATTGATAGCAATACTGAATGTAAAACAAAATCATTGATAGCAATACTGAATGTGAAACAGAATCGTTGATAGCAATACTGAATGTAAAACGAAATCATTGATAGCAATACTGAATGTAAAACAAAATCGTTGATAGCAATACTGAATGTAAAACAAAATCATTGATAGCAACACTGAATGTGAAACAGAATCGTTGATAGCAATACTGAACGTAAAACAAAATCATTGATAGCAATACTGAATGTAAAACGAAATCGTTGATAGCAATACTGAATGTAAAACAAAATCATTGATATCAATACTGAATGTAAAACAAATAAGACACCTGTTTAAGAAAAGCTATTTTTTAGATCGCTTCGTAAAAAAAGAGAAATTTAATATTTTTTTAAAAGACGTATAACTAAGAACAACATAGAGTGAAATGTAAGAAATGGCTGCTGGAACTAACTTTTAAAGCAGTCAGTGAGATTGAGCACGTACTGTATAATGTGAATTCAATAGCGAAATACTAAGGAGAAGATAATTTTACAGAATTTGGAAATACTGAAAAGGTGACAAAGTGACAACTTGTATTCAGCCCCACCACCAAAAACCAAATGAAGCATAGGCATTCAGTACTAGATGTGGAACGGAAAGAGCTGGAACGAGTTTATATGGCAAAACAATACCTTTGTTTATTCCCCATGAGATTCCTCTACGTATGGGGAAAGGTCAAAGTTTCTCAGACTCCCCATCTCCCCAAATACCTTGAAAATGGCCTGAAACCGAGGTCGTTAGAATGCCCGGAAAAATATTTGAATAATGTGACTTGAATATATAATGGAATTCTGAGCAGTATACCGCTAAACTCTGCGATGCGAAAAAGGTTGCCTCCTCTAAGGGGAGAGAGAGAGAGAGAGAGAGAGAGAGAGAGAGAGAGAGAGAGAGAGAGAGTTTACGTTCTGTCTTTACATATATTTTTGTTACAATTCATTTATATGAAAAATTTTTAGCATGAAAGTGGGAGAGGATATATAAATACAGTGTATATATATATATATATATATATATATATATATATATATATATATATATATATATATATACCATATATGTAAACACATATTATATAAATGGTTTATACATTTGCATAATTATATTTTGTTCACCATCGCGTCTTCACTTCAGGGGTTCCCAACGCGGGTTTGCTAGTCCCGCAACCCCACCCCCCACCTTTTTTTTTTTTTTACTCAAAGCTGAAGGTAGTACTCATTCACAGCTAGGCTGACTTGTTGGGGGGCAGGGCAGGATGGAATTACGGTCCTGTAATGTGCGAGACAGAGTCTTTACCACTATCATGGTAGGCTGAATGGTTTTTGTTAATAGTAGCCGAGATTTAAATTTGAATTGATTAATGGTTTTGTATAGGTTAGTAGTTTTTTAATAGAATAAAATAACTTTTTATTGAATGATACACTTTTCATTGTTCTTTATGTGTGCATTGCTGAAATCACTTTTACGCATACAGTTAATTGCCAAATTCTAATATTGTAATTAAATAAGTAATTAAATAAGTATGAAATTCATTACATAATCTTTCTCAGAGGCGATTTTCAAGCATTCTGCCTATAGTAGCAGCATCAGCTAAAATATATTTTTTTTAATATAAATTACATTTATGTGGGATCATTGAATTATTGTTGTGCCTTTTTCATTATTGTAAAAATACACTTCCTATCATTTATCCATTTTTAAGACCTTTCGTACTGTAAAATAGACCACGTACGTTCTCTCTCTCTCTCTCTCTCTCTCTCTCTCTCTCTCTCTCTCTCTCTCTCTCTCTCTCTCTCTCTCTCATACAACCACGCACTACCAAACAAGCATGAAGCCCACTGGTTTTGCTGCACCCGTTTCCAAACAAAAATAAACCCGAAAAAAAAGAAATATTAAACTCGATAACGTCTGTTGCAGTCACCGAGCGTGTAAATGGGAACGAAAAAGCCCCGACTTTGTTAAATAGTCTTGCAACTTTCAGTCTGTGCAATGCAGCGAAATTGCATCCCTGCATCGTGTCATGTTTCATTTAGAATAAACTTCTCTTTTGCATATTTTCTTTAAAAACCATATTCAAGGTCCCATTCGGTGTACAGAAAAAAATTATGAAACTGCTTGTTACTAGTAAAAATTTTTTTTCTCTCTCTCTCTCTCTCTCTCTCTCTCTCTCTCTCTCTCTCTCTCTCTCTCTCTCTCTCTCTCTCTCTCTCAAGTTGTTTAGTTATGTGTTTAGTTATGTTTGACACGCTCGTTTGTGGATTTTGTTTACGACAGAAAGCGATACAAAACAAGTAATATTCTGTGGTAGACATTGATCCAGTTCCTAATAATTTTTGTACCATAAACCATAATTTATCTAATTCTAATAATTCTTGTACCCAGAAGATGATGGGCAAGGATTCCTTAACCAACTTGCTTTAAAGGCTCGAAAAAAACCTGCTATTGTAAATGTAACCAATTTTGGAGAACTTTTCTCTTTTTTTCCCCAAAATATTGTAAATGACTTTCGGTAACATTAAATTATTCACCTAGTATAATAGCTCTGAAATAATACTATCGTGTGTATTGAAATAGAGTTACGAATATATATATATATATATATATATATATATATATATATATATATATATATATATATATATATATATATATATATATATATATATATATATATATATATATATATATATACTGTATATACATATATATACTGTACATACATATGTCAGGATGTATTTACCAAGACATGCCAGATTTACCTCGCAAAACAACACCTCTTTGTGCTTGGGTTTGTTTCTTTGTGCTTGCCAGAGCATAAGTTCATTTGCGCTTTGCTTATTCATGTATTTCGGATTAATGGTAATGGCTAGGAGCAAAATAACAACTATTCTGTTGTTTTTCACCGTGGGTAAACAGACATTTTCTATTTTACTTTTGTTTTTGCATTTCGAATAATTTCCATAATTTTAGAAATGACACAATTTTTTTTTTTTTTTTATTGAAATCCTTTTGCCAACTTTAATGGTCCTAAGTACTTTTGTTAATATGTTTTTATGTAACATCTAAAATAATCAAAATGTAGAATCTATAAAAAAACTACAGAAAAAGGTTTCTCTTTCATATCAGCACGAACCTGTTGGCTGACTTCAGTGGTCCAAGAATTTCAGTAATATTTGTTGCATAACGTCTTGAATAAGCAACTTTCACAACCTATAACAACGACAAAAAAAGTCAAGTCTTTAATGTCAGCATAAAAATCGTATATTAGGAAAGAAAAAAGGACAGAATTACAACCTCACGCAATAATCAAACAGATTCCACAAAATGGAAAGACCGATGGGCGCTGACCCACCAAACAACGGACAGTTGAAAATTTCAGAATCGCTGGGCGGAATTCAGCTTCTCGGAGTCCAAGTGTATTGATTCTGTGCGAAACACTACAACCCCACCACAATCGAGGCGTCTATTTAGAGTCCTGCCATTTCCCCATGGGCAAACTTGAAGACAGTTGGAAGATCTTCATGGAATATTCTTGAATAAAATTGTCTCTAAGATGTGGCAGTCTTTGCAACAATCTCCTGCGAGTTGTTTGTGCGTGTCCTGTTTAGATTCCTCTGTCGTTTACATATGGGCAAACTTGAGGCCGGTAGCAAAATTGTCCTAAAATTTTCTTTAATAAAACAGTCTCCAAAGGAATTGTCGCCTCCAGTTACCAGAAGGATTATTTTGAAAGATGTAGCAGTCTTCCAAATGATCTCCTGCTAGTTGTTTGTGCGTGTCCTGTTTAGATTCATGTGTCGTTTACACATGGGCAAACTTGAGCACAATAGCAAAATCCTCCTAAAATATTTTTTTGATAAAATAGTCTTTGAAGACACTGTCCCCTACAGTTACCATAAAAATTAGTTTTGAAGATATAGCAGTCTTTCAGACAATCTTCTATGGTATTTTTGTATGTGTTCTATTTAGATTCACGTGTCATTTCCCCATGGGCAAGCTTGAGATCAGTAACAAAATCGTCCTAAAATATTATTTAATAAAACGGTATTTAAAGGAATTGTCGCCCTCAGTTACCAGAAGAATTATCTTCAAATTTCTGTCAGTCTTTCAGTAAATATTCAACGATATTTTTTGCGTGTTCTATTTTGACTCCCGTGTCATTTCCCCTTGGGCAAATCTGAGGAAAGTGGCAAAACCATCCTAAAATATTCGTCAATAAAATCGCCTTTAACGGAATGGTCGCCCTCAGTTACCAGAAAATTATTTTTAATGATGCAGCAGACTCTCAGTCAGTCTTTTAAGATTTTTTTTTTTGTGCGTTTTCTCTTTTAGATTCCAGTGGCATTTCCCCACGGACAAACTTGAGGACATTAACAAAATCGTCGAAGAATATTCTTTGATGAAAGTCTTTAATGGAATTGTAGCCTACAGTTACCAAAGAAATTATTTTCATAGATATACCAGTCTTTCAAACAATCTTCTGCCTTTTTTTTTTTTTGTTTGTTTATAGGCCTCTAAAGGCATCAAAGAACAAGTGAGAAATAAGCCTTTTCCCTTTTACCATAAGATCAGAGAAAATAAAAAAAACAGTACTGTAGACATATTGCAAAAGATAAAGATACCAATCAATTACAATTCTAAACATGAAATTCAGAATGTCATCTCAACTCTCAGAACTTTACTTTAACGAACATCTGATGGATTTACTAGATTGCATTAGCGAGACATGAAACATGAACTAGTGTACGTCAGTCACATAAAAAGCACTGATCAAGACTGCTGATATTTTTAACTTAATAATACAAATTGTTGCTGAAGAGTGTAGGAATTAAGCCTCTTCAGCAAGAGCTCGAGAACCCAAGGCTCCCTGAGGCTAGCTGGTACATTTGTCAATAACGTCATTGTCATTTGAAGTTAGCTCTAACTTTCTTGTTACAGTTCCAGGGAATTAATTGTTGCGCAAGACTGGTTGTATTTAAGGAGGGGGCGATATTACTCTGGTGCACTCGTCTGCAATTAGAATGGAAGAGAATACACAAATACGCGTATATGTATGTATATATATATATACATGTGTGTGGTGTATGTGTGTGTGTATTATGCACACACACACACACACACACACACATATATATATATATATATATATATATATATATATATATATATATATATATATATATATATATATATATATATATGTATGTATATACTCTATATACATATAGAAATATATGTACAAAAAGAGTGTGTATGGGTGAAGCGAATCCAATATAAACTTTCAGCATACCAGATGAAAACGAAATGTGCAGTGCTGTTATTGCCAGCATAAATTAAAAACAGTGGCATGTGAAAGTTCGCCATTTTAATCACTCATTTTAGAAAAATAACAATACAAGGTTATTCATTTTCAGAACATACATACAAAAATATGTTTTGAATCGAAACGTGTTAACATGGGGCGAATGTTAGTATTAATTCAAGTTCATTTCTTTCTTTTTTTGTATATTATATTTGACTATAAAAAACAATATTTTTTACTGTTCGTGTTTCATGAATTCACCTGACTTTAGTAACATTATTCTTGTATCGTTCAAAGGTCAAGAAAATCATATTAAAATAGTTAAAATATATAGTTTTAATCCTGTTGCCCTTCAGAAGCTATATATATATATATATATATATATATATATATATATATATATATATATATATATATATATATATATATATATATATATGTGTGTGTGTGTGTGTGTGTGTGTGAGTGTATATATATATATATATATATATATATATATATATATATATATATATATATATATATATATATATATATATAAAGATGTGTGTGCGTGTCTGAATTTGTGTGTCAAAGAGCAAACATAGACACTTGTGTTGAGCTGTTTGGCTACTTAATGGGGCGTAAGAGAAATGTAGAAGCAAGTGGAGGTGATAAAAAAGTCCAACGTGCTCCGACAGATGGCCTGAAAGAGATGTTTGGGAGGAAGGACTTAAATGTACAGGAAACGCCAGAAAGTTTGTTTTGACAAGGGTGAACGGAGCTGTGTATGTGGGAAAGTTTCAACACACTGTTGAATACTCTTGTGTGTAGGTGTAGAATACCCTTCTGTGTAGGCTGAGAGTGCTCTTCTGTGTAGGTGTATTTGTTACCGTTGTTTTGGGGTTTTCTCTGGAGTCATTAATAAAAGTCAGCTTCAGTAAGAAACTTTAGAATTATTTGGGAACGCGTAAATTCTGAAGCAACGCAGAGTGCTTCTTTTTTGAAAAATATTTACTTGGAGACCAGGTAATGAGAAAGGTAACTGAGAGTGTCTGAAGTAATGGGATACCAGTAATGAGAAAAGTAACTAAAGTAATGGGATACCTGGTAATGTGATAGGTAACTGAGAGTAACTAAAGCAATTAGATACCAGATAATGAGTAAGGTAACTGAGAGTAACTAAAGTAATTAGATACCAGGTAATGAGAAAGGTAACTGAGAGTATCGAAAGCAATTGGATACCAGGTAATGAGTTAGGTAACTGAGAGTAACTAAAGTAATGGGATACCAGTTAATGAGAAAGGTAACTGAGAGTAACTAAAGTAATGAGATACCAGGTAATGAGAAAAGTAACTGGAGGTAAGTAAAGTAATGGGATACCAGATAATGAGCAAGTAACCAAGAGTAACCAAAGTAATGAGATACCAGATAATGAGAAAGGTAACTGAGAGTAGCTAAAGTAATTGGAATGCAGGTAATGAGAAAGGCAACTGAGAGTAATTAAAGTAATGAGATACCAGGTAATGAGAAAGGTAACTGAGAGTAACTAAAGTAATTGGATGGCAGGTAATGAGAAGGGTAACTGAGAGTATCTAAAGCAATGGGATACCAGATTATGAGAAAGGTAACTGAAAGTGAATAAAGTTATTGGATACCAGTTAATGAAACCAGGTAATGAGAAAGGCAACCAAGAGTAACTAAAGTAATGAGATACCAGGTAATGAAGAAGGCACCCAAGAGTAAATAATGGCACATGCTCTCAGAGCCCCTGTTAATGATGGGTACTGTAACAAAGGCTGCATAGACTTTGATGATTTGACATCATCAAAAAAAGCCCAAATCCCCAGAGTGACATCACAGACTTTTCGACTCCGGATCTCGTGCACATTTAATTAGCTTACACGCAGCGCTACTCCACCATAAATACATATTTTCTGCTCTCACACCAACAGCTGCAATAATATTAATTAAAGCAGGGTAAAAATAAAGGCCCCTCAGAATACGGTTTTGAAGTTTTTTTATATGGCATATTTCTGCAATGAACGACACGAACTTTGCGATGTTATTTATTTTCAGTTCATCGCCTATAAACCATAAAAAACAACTCGGTTCACAGTTCGGTGGCTGAATTGAACGAAAGGAAAGTAACAGGGAAGTTGCCTGGTAAATCCTCTTTTTTATATATGTATTTATACTTATTTTCTCTCTTTGTAATTCGAGCTTGCCATTGGAATCTCGCTCTGAGAGATACGTTAATTAAGACTATAAAACTCGCAGCAGATTCATATTTCAGTCGAGAGGGTTGGAATTTATCTGTATTATTCGCGTAGTCTTTTTTTATTGTGGTCACAGTAGCGATAAAATGGATTTTTTGTTTTTGTTTTTGAGCCAGGTGAGGACGGAAATAAGTCTACTATTAGTTATTGAAAGATTTTGTGTAGCATTTCATCTTGGTTAACAAAATTCTGTTCGTGAGCCGGTTGCGAATTGTTTAATTTCTCGTGCTTTGAAGACATGAAAGCGTTACTGATTTAAATTTTCTTCAGTTAGCTGCCTGTTAGGTTAGGTTAGGTTAGTTAGGTTAGGTTAAGATCATACTTCTCGATTTCCCCTCTTCTCTAGAATTCCCATGATAAATTCTAGCTCTCTCTGTTAAGGTCCATTCCCATGGTAAATTCTAGCTCTCTCTGTTAAGGTCCATTCCCATGATAAATTCTAGCTCTCTCTGTTAAGGTCCATTCCCATGGTAAATTCTAGCTCTCACTGTTAAGGTCCATTCTCATGATAAATTCTAGCTCTCTCTGTTAAGGTCCATTCCCATGATAAATTCTAGCTCTCTCTGTGAAGGTCCATTCCCATGATAAATTCTAGCTCTCTCTGTTAAGGTCCATTCCCATGATAAATTCTAGCTCTCTCTGTTAAGGTCCTAAGAGTACTTGGTATCCTTACTGTGATTTCAACTTTCTTTCTCTCTTGTCTCCTTTCTTCCGGTCACTGTCAATCTCACTTCGATGTGAATGCAAAATGCATTTCGAACGCACATTAGTAAATTTTTGAAATGAAATATCTTCACTCAACACCAAAAAAGTAGAATTGTGAAGCTTCTTGAATATGCTCACCGCTTTTAAAAATTAAAAAATTATACTTCAATGTTTTAGTGACTCAGATTGAAATATTTTGCTGTCTCTAAAACACGCGATTTTTTGTGCATTAACATGGTTTTTATAGACAGTCATATTTTTAAGATGATACGAGTTTTGAAAAATTCCATTCACCGATATTGCACCCATCCCCATGGTTACATAACGAGATGGATATTTCTGATCTTTCAAGTTTTATTTACACAGTCTGATGCTATTCATTTTCTAACACGTCTCGTCACAAAAATTTCTATAACCCTGTATTTCTTCAACATATTTCTGATTTCGTAAGAATTTGACTCATCTGGATTATCAGAGAGAGAGAGAGAGAGAGAGAGAGAGAGAGAGAGAGAGAGAGAGAGAGACTTTGCTCAGGTTACAAATAATTATTGAAGTGATTCATTGGGTTATGTTTATAGCCAGCGAAATCTGAATGAAAACTTTCCATTAGCTTTACCTGTCAGTTAAATCAGCTAGTTTACTGCCAAGGGGAATTCTGGGAGCGTGATTAGGTTGTCAAGGACAATGTTTCCCTGGCAGCAAATCAGTAGTTATTCTCATACTTGTAGATCTAAATATATCCTTGGGTATATTAGATATTACATTTTTTTTTTCACTTTTCCACTGTTAAGTACAATCTTCGTGATGACAAGCTTTCCTATTTCAGCTAAACAATTCTTAGGTAAATGGATATTGTGATACCCTTTCTTTCTGCTCTAAAATTCATTCATTGTTTGCTGGTGTGATAAATTCAGGCATTTACGTTTTTTACAGAGAAAATTTTTCCATTTTGTAAACAGTGACTCTCACGATTCCGAAGTCCAGTACCTGAATACCTTCGTCATCAGAAGTAAGAAATTTTTATATACTAAATCATACTCTCTCTCAAAAAAAAATATGCTGCATCTTAGAAACGCGTACGTATTAAGGACAAACTTAACTTTTATTCTGCAGCGGAGCTTAAATTTAGAATAAGAGAAATCAACTAAATGATTCCTTTCACAACAGTTCATAATGTTTATGAGCATAATAGTGTATCGGTAAACTGCGCTTTTAACTTGCACATGTGATTTAGACAAAGAGAATTATGTTGCGCTGAAATATTTAGGTTCAAGGACAGTTGTAGGTTCAAAGGCTCTTTATTAATAACTTTGTTTATCATTGATGATATTGACTGTCTTTGAACTGCTCATTCGAATAACGGGCCATATAAATATGGCCTGTGGTGTTTAGCTTGATTGTTAAGATACGAGTTGCGGTAAAACTATTAACCCTAATCATACATTATCGAGCCCGTTACAGGGATGTGATACATGAGTCGGGTTTTAAATTATTATTATTATTATTATTATTATTATTATTATTATTATTATTATTATTATTATTGTTGTTGTTGTTGTTGTTTTAAATTATTATTATTATTATTATTATTATTATTATTATTATTATTATTATTATTATTATTATTATTATTATTATTATTATTATTATTATTCAGGAAAGATGAACCCTATTCTTACGTAACAAGCCCACTGGGGCAACTGATTTGAAATTCAAGCTTCCAAAGAATATGGTGTTCATTAGAAAGAAGTAACAGAATGTTATGGGACATACAGAAATAAGAGATCAGTTAGCAGAAAAAAATAGTTCAACAAATAAATATATAAACATAAAAATATAAGTAAAATACAAGGAGAATTGTTTTAGGGTAGTAATGCTGAGCATCTTGGCTTCAACCCGTATACCTCAGTTATTGAATATATATTTTCTAAATCATTCTCCCATTGAGGAAGAGTGTTGTCAAGTTTTCAGGTTGCAAAGGTCATTCATGTGTAATCCCCTTGCCGTTGCATTCAGGCTAAAACCGTGTGTTGTGATAAAAAAAATTCAGATTAGAATAGGTAATTCTAATTGCGAATTCCGACAGACATATATATATATATATACATACATATATGTATATATATATATATATATATATATATATATATATATATATATATATATATATATATATATATATATATATATAACGCGTTCCATCGAGTTTTGGCAGTGATTTATCAAACACTGGTATTATGAAAGTTAATATTTATGGAAAGAATAATGCCTATATTGCACAGAATTTGTGTGTTTATTACATAAGAATAAAGAACCTATCTAGGAAAATTGGAGAAAGTGGTATCGCACACCCACACATACATACGTGCATACATATCTACATACCCACAAACCCACTGAATATCGGTAGCCTTTTCAGCTTCAAAGACCGTTTGGATCCTTTAATGATCTCTTGTGTTATTTATAAGTTTACTTGTCCTCGATGTAATCGAGGAACCTATATTGGATCGACACATAGGTTATTTTTGACAGAGTCCGAATCGACAGTCATAGTTAGCTGTCAGCTATAGAACTGGCACTTTAAACTTTCAAATCCCGAATTTTCCAACATAAGTGATCATGCTGTGAGAAATGCAAACATTCTATTCAGTACAAGGACTTTATGAATATTAATGGTTTTGGGCAGAGCCTCTAATCACAAACTTTTAGCAATTAATGAATCATTGTTTATTAAAAACTGGTCCCCAACACTAAACACCCATGCCACGTCTACACCTCTTTATCTCTCGTGAACTGTTTACGTTTTGGTCAGTCCTTCCTCTGCCTCCATACTCAACGTTGTTGGTCCTTATTCATATTTTTAACATTCTGCTTGTTTTAATGTAATTTATATTGTGTATTTTAATATTTGTCACTTAATTTTATTGTACTAATTAGGTATTATTACTTGTAGCTTGAAAATGATGCCTGCTGGTTGGCCTCGAAACGTTGCAATTGAATAAATATGACTTTCTTGACCTGTTATATATATATCCCTATATTCATTATATATATATATATATATATATATATATATATATATATATATATATATATATATATATATATATATATATATATATATATATAATATACATATAATATACAGTATATACATATACACATTATATATACACACACATTTATATATTATGTGTGTGTCTACCTAAGTTAGGTTTGGAGAGGAAAACTGGGTGGTAATAAGTGCAATGAATGGAAATATCCCTGTTACGCAACAGGTGGGTAATTTGTTTCAGTGATGTTATAAAGTAAAGAATACGGCTGGAGGTCACACTGACCGTTGCCTTGGTTTAAGAAAATCTGAAACTATAATGAATTTCTCTTGTAGTGTTGAACTGTTCAGAATGTGAGTTTAAATCCAGTTAAAGCAATCGAGTATGATAAAAATGAAGTTAAAGTGGGGTGGGTATTACAAGGGTTGAGAAATGTCTGCTCTGATGGGGATTTTGAGATTTTCGTGGAAATTGGTTAATATTTAAGCATTGTGAAAGTTTGAAAAAATGAAGAGAGCTAAACTAATTATGAAAATATGTATGGGAATACCAGTGTACGCTTATAATGATAATGAAAATTATGAAAACAGGAAAACAAAGTAAAAAAATGTTTCTTCGTTGAAATCGAGTTTTCTGTACATCGTATAATCAAGGCCACCGAATATATATCTGTCTTTCGGTGGTCTCTGTATAATTTTGTATGAGCCTCGGCCCATGAAAATTTAACCACGGGCCGGTAGTGGCCTGTCCTGTATCGTTGCCAGATGCACGATTATGGCTAACTTTAGTCTTAAATAAAATAAAAACTACTGAGGCTAGAGGGCTGCAATTTGGTATGTTTGATGATTGGAGGGTGGATGATCAACATACCAATTTGCAGCTTTCTAACCTCAGTAGTTTTTAAGATCTGAGGGCGGACAGTAAAAGTGCTGACGGACAGACAAAGCCATCTCAATAGTTTTCTGTTACAGAAAACTAAAAAACTAACCAAAAAATATCACAGAAAGCATTCCAGGCTTTCATATTGTAAGCAAAGCAGACTTGGGAGGGGACTGGGAAACAAATGAATATTGATAAACAGCGGCCGGGCACACTTGCCTCCACGGAATACGAAGTATTTCGAGCAACCAAGAATTTTGGCTTATTTCCTTTTATTATCTCAAAATATACTACTGTTCTGGGGAATATAAATGTTGGACCCATTTCCATCACCTCTGATATGAATGTTGAACCCATTTCCATTAGCCCTGTTATAAATGTTGAACCCATTTCCATTAGCTCTGATATGAATGTTGAACCCATTTCCATTTGCCCTGTTATAAATGTTGAACCCATTTCTATTAGCTCTGATATAAATGTTGAACACATTTTCATTACTCCTGATATGAATGTTGAACCCATTTCCATTAGCCCTGATATAAATGTTGAACCCGTTTCCATTAGCTCTGATATGAATGTTGAACCCATTTCCATTAGCTCTGATGTAAATGATGAACCCATTTCCATTTCCTCTGATGTAAATGTTGAACCCATTTCCATTCCTTCGGATATGAATGTTGAACCCATGCCCATTACCTCTGAAATAAATGTTGAACCTATTTCCATTAGCTCTGATATAAATGTTGAACCTATTTCCATTAGCTCTGATGTAAATGTTGAACCTATTTCCATTAGCTCTGATATCATTGTTGAACCCATTTCCATTACCTCAGATATCAATGTTGAACCCAGTTCCATTACCTCTGATATCAATGTTGAACCCATTGCCATTACCTCTGATATCAATGCTGAACCCATTCCCATAAGCTCTGATATCAATGTTGAACACATTTCCAATACCTCTGATATCAATGTTGAACCCATTGCCATTACCTCTGATATCAACGTTGAACCCATTTCCACTTCCTCTTGATATAAATGTTGGAGCCATTTCCATTACCTCTGATGCAGCCGAGATCGTTACAATACACTATTCAGTTGTCAATCAAGTTTAAGAAGCCTTTATAGTTATATAAAAAAATTAGTTAAATATTCTTTTTATAATTGAATTATTCAGCTTTTAGATTCAGATTCATTTTGTGTGGAAGGTAACCAGTGGGATTTAATCGTGACTGGTAAAATTACGTTATCCTCTTCTGTATTGCTGTGCCGTGCTTGCTGGACACTTTTGCGTTAATTCTTCATTTAAAAAGGTCCTCAGGGTTGTCATTAAAAATTAAAAAGTAATTTGACCTTTTTTGTGACCTTCAGTGTATGATTTTGACGACGGAGAGTTACAGAAATGTAGATATATTGTGTACAAACCTATGGAAAATATACACATGTAAAGAACTATTGAAGAATATGGAGGATTCTGTTACCATTTGCCTCACTCCTTTTGACTCTTAGTGCTGTGGACAGACAGTTAGACATTCATGGCTTTTTTTTATGCTTACATTCTTCTCTGTCTCATATTTTATTCATTCACAGAACGTTCGTACATTTATCTTTGAGTTCTTCCTTTTTATCAATATATACAAAGTCAGTTGCAGAGGGATACACGTCACCATTTCCTAAAAGTAAAATAATACCCCAAGTATGTCGCAAGAGATGAAATCTTTTTAATTCACGAAATTTTATGACTCTGACCTTTGCCGTGTACCCTTTGACACATTTCTCCGAAATGTTAATCACCACAAGATGGTCACCCAATAAACGCCTTCACAGAATTTCATCCAAATAAGTGCAACAGTTTTTTTACGAAATTCGGCAAACATACAGACAGACGGAAAACGGAGTAGCTGAACAAAGACTTAACATCCTCTCAGGCGGTGCGAGGCGAGGAGAGCCTTTCATTCATGATACCAGAGGGAGTTTCTAATTTTAGTTTCTCTTGAAGCCAAGCCGATATTACATTCAGGACCTGGAGAATGCTTTTACTCATTCAAGGAGCGCCCGGAATAGTTGAAGCAGCCAGAACGAATTCATTTAAAAATTCATGATGTTTGATATTTTTTTTTTTTTTTTTTTTTTGGCTCCAACATCGACCTCTTACTTGGGAAGAATTTTCTGAATACGTCATCTTTGTTAATTCGTAATTCACAGAATCATCTTTTAGATATCATGGAACTGATCGGATACGTTCCTTCATAAGAATTGTATTCTTTCAAACAGTTCTATTTTCCAGGGTTATACCAGTACGTGCTAGCATCACGACTCATGGAAAGCATTTTGGGTTCAGGTTTCAGTAAAAAATCATTCAGTGGGTTTAAACTGGGAAGATAGAAACCACATACTCAGTTTTAGGAAGAATCCGAAAAGGATTCCTTCCTTGTCTTCCACCTCTTCCCTTAAGCACTGGCAAGGACGCGTGATATAGATTCTAATATCCAAGGAGTTACGATTTCATAAAAGATATGATTCTTCGTACGTTGAAATAACATAAAGAACAGCCTACCTACCTAACTGACATTTAGTTTCAACATTTACTTTTATGTATGTATGGATGTGTATATTATATTATATATACACATATATATTATATATATACATATATATATGTATGTATGTGTATACACACATACATACATACATGCATACATACACACACACACACTTCAAAGTTCCAATATCACCAATTTTCAGATTCTACCCTTTCCCCCCACGATCTTGCAGAATCTATGTAAAAAATAAAAACAAATAACTTTTTTCTTGAAGGATCTATCGATATCACAGCGCCAGAAAGTAAAAATACGGTTAGTTTTATCAGGCAATCTTTACCTGCGAATCTGATAAATGGTGGAATTTGGCCCCCGCCCCCGTTATTGTTTGGCTAGTAATGGAGATGAATGGCTTCCGTGCTACAGAGAAATATTATTTTATTTATTCACAGCGAACGAAAATTATTTGTTGGCAGAGCAGAGATTTAATCACGGTTTTTGTCTCAGCGGCTGACAAAAAAAAGCCAACGTTACAGAAATAGAATTTGTGTTAAAAGATTCTGCAAATATAATCTCGTGGTTTTTAAACCTACAAGTATGATCTTATAAGGCATGCACGTGAAAAAGAGATTTAGAAAATTTATCATCTATTTTAATATACAATTGAATTTGAGAGTTTTGAAAGGATGTAATCTTTTACTGGAGTTAGAAGGAAAACTAACGATGTTAGAAGGAAGGAATGAAGAATGAAAGAACATTAATATATCAAGAAAAAGATTATTCATAAGGAAAGAAAAATACCAAATCCTTGCATGACTGCCCCGTATGAAATATTTAATATATATCCTGTGCACTTTTATTTTCAATCAGTAACACAATTGGAATTTCAAGTTTTATTTTCAATCAGTGATACAATTGGAATTTCAATATCAAATCTCATCTGTTATATCATATTTTTTTGGAAAATTCATAGTAGAAACTCATAGAGGAATTATTTCTGAATCTTTTCATCGAGAATTGGGGGTCACAGGTTCAACCCTCTTGCTTCTTAACAGTCACTTTTAATCTCTTTCCTTTGGGAGTGAGGGTTCCTTATAATTATTATATGATAATATTTTTTTTTCTTATGTTGTTCGGGAGTTCACTGCTAATCAGTCCCTTTCTCTGTATCATTTGTTACATATGTGAATTTTACATAAAATGTTTTAATAATATTCATAGTATTTTCTATCAGTGTCATTGATTGAATTCAGAACTTTGTTTATTGATGTATACAAGTTCACGTCTAATTGACCTCCCCCCTTCTCTGAATTATTTTGTATATATTATGCGTTTTCACAGCATTTAGGTTTATTAATTTTCCCAGTATTTCTGTCAGTGTCACTGATTGAAGTCTGAAACAATGCTTCAAAAAGAGCATCCAGAAGTAGCATCAAACATAAATATATATATATATATATATATATATATATATATATATATATATATATATATATATATATATATATATATATATATATATATATATATATATATATATATATATATATATATATATATATATATATACATATATATATATATATATATATATATATATATATATATATATATATATACATATATATATATATATATATATATATATATATATATATATATATATATATATATATATATATATATATATATATTGTCGATTAAGAATGACGTGAAATGTTAACCAGTACAGCAGTTCAGATTTCCCCTTCGAGGAACTCCAGTGCCTCCCCCTCCCCTCCCCCACAAAAAAAGAGGGGCGTTTCAAGTTACTGGGAATAGAAAATCGCTCAGAAAAAAAAAAAAGGCGTTCTCCCTTTTTCTATAATGAGGAAAAGTCCGATGACACTAATGAGGCACCGTCATACAACAATGGTCCAGCTGTTATGTCGCTTGCAAGCAAACACTGAGGATCGATCTATGCCAGCTCTGCTTTCTTTCGCTATTTTTAATGGGAAGGAGATGGAGGCAATACGCTGTTCTTTTTACACACTCTCTCTCTCTCTCTCTCTCTCTCTCTCTCTCTCTCTCTCTCTCTCTCTCTCTCTCTCTCTCTCTCGTGGCTTTTTCTTTTGGGTGGATATTTCTGTTTCATGCTCAACGCTCGGCTTTTCTGATTTCATACCTGTTTTCATCTTGGAGCATATAGGGATAACGTTTAACATATGTTTATATACGTTACATTTTTGCATGAATATATGTATACAGACACATACTCACACCACATGTCATATATATATATATATATATATATATATATATATATATATATATATATATATATATATATATATATATATATATATATATATATATGTTTGTGTGTGTGTATATATGTGTGTGTGTGTGTGTATGTATGTATGTATGTATGCATGTATGTATGAAGCTTAGCATTGTTGTACTTTCAATTAAAAAAAAATTCATTTCCCAAATAGCTTTATCTAGAAATTACTTTATTTTCTCTTAACTTTTGACTCAAAGGACCTTTGGGAGCCAACTGAACTGCAGCATAACGCTTTTTTATAGTCCAGACCTGAAATTCTCTTTCCTCTCTTTATTAAATCGTCCTCTTTCCCGTGCCATTTCCTGTCAGTTTCAGATTATGATAATCAAATGGTAATTATTGTTACTTTTTTTAATGGGGCTGTTTGATTATTCAGTCCAAAATTGCAAAAAACTCATCTCTTTACAACGGATTCTTTTTTACATTGTATTTAATTTCTTTAAAAACAGATTGAGATTTAAAAAGAGAATTACCGTGGCGAAGGGTATAGTTATCAGGAAGACACAGTCTGCTTATTTATCTAATCAGCTGATTGGGCTCTCCTTTCCAGTGTATATCTTAATTTCTTAAAGAAGAAAATGCTTACTTATCTAATCATCTGATTGGGTCTCACCAATGTTTCCTTAAAGAAGAAAATGTATATCTTGATTTCTTTCCAAATATCTTGATTTCTTAAACAAGAAAATGCTTATTTACCTAATCATTATCTAATCATCTGATTAAAGAAGAAAATGGCTAATCATCTTTCCGATGTATATCTTGATTTCTTAAAGAAGAAAATGCTTATTTATCTAATCATCTGATTGGGCTCACCTTTCCGATGTATATCTTGATTTCATAAAGAAGAAAATAATCATTCTCCTTATTTACCTATTCATCTGATTGGGCTCACCTTTCCCTCTATTATTTCTGAAAGAAGAAGAAAATAACCAAACACAATATTCGCAATGACATGCGAACTCGCGCACCGAAGCAAAAACGATCCGTCGGAATGAGGATGAATGCGAATTACTCTTGATTTTGATTTTCTTCTTTTTCTCTTCCGCCAGACATCTTCCTCCGCTTTACGTAAAGGGGGTAGAAGGAGACTCCTGCTTATCCAAAACCCTTTCACTTCTCTTCGAGTGTAAAATGTCAGCTTGAACGAGACTTCTAGACCTACTCTGCTATGTTAATGCGGGTTGCGTAAGGCCGAGAGTTGCTCTCTCTCGTCCTTTGGAGAATTTAACCGTGCTGTAAGCCTTTACATCACGGCGTAAATTCTTTGGACGTTTTCGTAAAGGGGAATTTTCCTGAAACGGCTGCCGTTACCTTGTACGGCCATTGATATTTAGGTGGTATGTAAAATCCTTTTATATATACGCTAATGATAATTCTTTCATCTTTCATTAACGGTGACAATTCTGTGCTGTATTTTTAGTTTTCTGTAAAAGAAAGCTATTGGCCGGTTTTCCCTGTCCGTCCGCACTTTTTCTGTTCGCCCTCAGATATTAAAAACTACTGAGGCTAGAGGGCTGTAAACTGGTATGTTGATCATCCACCCCCCAAGTATCAAACATACCAAATTGCAGCCCTCTAGCCTTAGCAGTTTTTATTTTATTTAAGGTTAAAGTTAGCCATAATGGTGCGTCTGGCAACGATATAGGACAGGCCACCACCGTGCCGTGGTTAATGTTTCATGGGTCGCGGCTCATACAGCATTATACCGAGACCACCGAAAGATAGATTTTTTTCGGTGGCGTTGGTTATACGCTGTACAGAAAACTCGATTGCGCCGAAGAAACTTCGGTGCATTTTTTACTTTTTTGTTTTTTTATTTATATTTCTGCCACCTTCATGTGGTGTCTGCATGGCGATTTTTCTTCCAGTACCCGATGAATGTTTTGATGGCATCTCCAGGAGCAAGTCCTTGTGCTGGCATAAGGCCGCCAGCTAAATCTTCGACAGGAGGAACATACTGAAGGTTGTCCGTGGCTAGGAAGAGAAAGGAGATCGACTTTCTTCTTTGGTTTGTGTCGTCTTCCGTCATCCGATGCTGGAAGACATGTTCTCATAAAAACAAAAATTTCTCATGCTTTCATTTCAGCTTTCCTTCCTTTCCAGTTATGAAGACCTGGCTATTTCTCTTTTCTGTTTTAGGTAAGCGTCGTGGGAGTTGTAATTGTTGCTTCTTTTCGTGGACAGCACTATTGGATGGTAATGCTACTGATAGTAAGTGATAGCAGTTACCGTGCCGTCGGTGAGAAGTTGGTTAAAGATGTAAATAGTAAAGATGTTTATGTGTATATATATATATATATATATATATATATATATATATATATATATATATATATATATATATATATATACATATATATATATATAGAGACAGAGAGAGATATATATACATTATATATATAGATATATATATATATATATATATATATATATATATATATATATATATATATATATATATATATATATATATAGAGAGAGAGAGAGATAGAGAGAGAGAGAGAGAGAGAGAGATCCGAATGTCGTGAGAGATGTGTTTGCTACTCATATTAGGTCGTCCCTAAGGACAAAGTAATATGCCTCGCTGTGCATAAACACCATCTGTCTCGGATCCCTTGTGACTGAGCGTACCACATACAAGAGTTATGTACATATGCCAGCTGGTGTTTCCCAAGGATTATATATAGATCTTATATATAGATCTTCCACGTGTCTGGGGTCTTTAGAAAGCCGCAGCATGATTTGTGCCTTCGTTTCGTTATAGATTATGTTATATTCATTCTTGCAGCAGTAGCAACTGTCTAAGGAATTCGGTTTTAACATTTAATACGTCCGAGTTTGTTGCGGAATCTGTTTATCTCCCTCTTTGAACAACAGTCGTAATTTGAAAAGGCAGCAAAATTATATGCCAGAAGCATTTGTAAATTATAACATTTTTTTGGAAAAGTTATAAAGGTAGGTTAAGTCAATGTGGTTTTCTTTTTATTTGAATGATCAACGAGGATAAATTCACAGAAGTGGCAGAACGAAGTCTTTTCACATGTCGTAGAGCAGTAGGAAGCAGCTGACGAATGCAATGAATAAAGAAGAAATTCGTCAGAAGCCAGGAGAGGATAATATGTCGTTAACGTTTCATAAATGTAATTTATTAAACTAGTTGCCATGCCACTTACCCCAGCATAATTTCTTGATGTTGACATTATACGCAGTAAAAAACATTAATCTCTGTATGAACACCATTATCACTAAATAGATTTCATCTGAGAGCGCTGTTGACAGTGTAATCACTAAACGGTTCCATCTCAGAATAATTTACTTTTGTTGACAGATTCACAAATGAAAGCGATTCATGCGAGAAAATTTTCGCTCTATTGGCAGTGAGGTAATCAGAATTACTGACAACAATTTCATCAGTAAAATCGTACCTCTGAAAACTATTTCCTGCTGATAAAGTGATCAGTAAAAAAAAGTAAAGTTTCGTCAGAGAACAATTTCATTTTCTTAACAATACCATCAGTGGAAGCATTTTATCCGGGAGCAATTTCCCAATATTGGCAATGCCATGCAATCAGCGAAAACGTTACGTCTGAGAGAGAACTTTCCCTTTGTTGGCGAAGTAAATTGGAAAAAACGTTTCTTTTGAGAACAACTTCGTTATCAGCGTAATTATTAAAGATGTTTCATTTTAGAACTCCCTTCCTTTTGAAGTCAGTAGAATTGGCCAAGAGACCGAGAGAAAGAGAGAATTTGAAACTCATCCCTTGATCTAAGCTCTGAAGTCGCTGGTCAAACAACAGACTTGAGTAAACGGGTGTGTCTGCAAAGGCTTTCCTTTGTAGCGGGATCCTGGAGAAATAAATACTCAGAGCATAAAACAGCTTGAAGGTATTTTCATCAGGAAACTTATTTCCATAACACAAACCATCATCCTTACGCAACCGGAGTCAAAACAGTAATAACATATGAAATATTCCGAGCCCATCTGAAAGTGTCTTCAGGGGAGATAGAATTTCAATGTCTTGCCTTACCGGTTTGGTTATGCATTCGTCTCCTGCCAATGAATAACTTGATACGCCCTCAAGGATTTCCTTTGCTGTTGGGACAAACATTTTCAGTTTTTTGGGGGAATGGTTTTTCCACTATACTAACGATTCATAACAAAAGAAAACAACAAACGCGTTCAGTCGTATGTACCCAGCTGTGTGTGTGTGAGTGTGTGTGTGTGTGTGTTTGTGTGTGTGCGTGTAAGTCTGTATGTTTATAAATGCTATATTAAATGATATCTCGCCTTCTCGGGATAACAAAGTCTTTGAGTTCCACCAGTTCATTTATTCCATTCATCTGTATCCTCATAAAGCTTAAGAAATAATAACTTTTTTTATTCAACAAACTTATCATCAGCCATTCTCACCATGCTTTTCGTATATTCCAATACATCTTGTTTAACAATACCAAGTGAAAAATTCTTTATCTCGACAAAATTTCATCATTCTTTTTTTTATTTGCATTCAACATCGACACACTAATCTCAGGAAGTGAATTTTGTTCATAACTAATCTAATTTAATCTAACCTAACCTTTTTTTCAGACTCCCTATACGATCCACTATTCTCATTCTTCCGCCATCATACTATCATTTGTTTTTCATCTCCCTGGATTCCAGGTTCCATCAAAACATTAATATTGCTTAAGATAATGTTCAGATTTTCAGTCTTTAAAAAGAAAAAATACAGTTTTCACTTCTGTGTATACATTGACCATTAACAGTCAGTAAAACCTTTTCATTCAGAAATAGTTTGTCTCATCAGTATTTCGTCAGTCCCATATTCATCACTGCTTGTTTTCTCTAAATAATCGCTCTTATAAATTGATCAAATAATTTATTCAAAATAGAATGGTCAGAGTTGTGATATTCTGGCTGCCGCTGACGAGTCGGAAATTTGCAGTTCATTGAACACGTGAGCGTTACTAAATTCAACCTGTCTTTGTCAGGTATAATAAGCAGTTGCAAAAAGGTTGCGTTTACTGTGTCATGCAACTGGTTATTTTTTTAATTAGTGTAAAAAGGCTGCGTTTTCTGTCTCACACAGCTGATTAATCTTTTATTAGGTTTGAAATGCGGCTGAAATCTTAGCGTTACGTTTTTAAAGTGGGAATGACAGCTGTATTTTGTTTTCTCGAAACACACCGGCTTTTTCATAGAAATCGACCTAGTTTGACCAGGTAAAAAAGACATATTTATGCGGCATACACACACACACACACACATACACACACACACACACATACACACACACACACACATATATATATATATATATATATATATATATATATATATATATATATATATATATATATATATATATATATGTGTGTGTGTGTGTATATATTCAGTAATATTTCACATTCATACCTGAGCCAACTAGGGCATTTCTGCTGTATTGCCCCATTTGTAAATCTTGTGATTTTTACAATGGTGTTTACTTACTGTACAAAAATTCAGATCATATTTTGATAAAAATGAAGTATGCAATCAAATGACTAGTAGCAGTTTTGAAAAGGAAATGAATCGTTAACCACTCGGGGTTATTTTTATGTGTGTACGTTAAACGGCCTACTGTATTTTTTGTTCATGATAGAAGTTTCATTCAGAGATAGAGAACGAATTGTGTTGAGGGAAATATATAAATATACCACGACAAAACCTCCTTAAGTAATATTATATATGTATATATATATATATATATATATATATATATATATATATAAATATATATATATATATATATATATATATATATATATATATATATATATATATATATATATATATATATATATATATATATATATATATATACATATATACATACATACATACATACATACATACATACATACATACAGATGTGTGTTTAAATGGTTTCAGTAGCTTTACTGGTAATTGTTTACATAATAATGCAGTTTGAACACATCATCATGACCTGTCTGCCAATGATCACATTGAGGCAACACCCCACCAAGAACTGTAGAGACCTAGAGACCGGTAGTTATCGGGGGATTATGGCCAAATTTTAGGTGGAATTGCCCCCACTTCAGCAATAGGATAAATTGGTTCGAGTGAGGAGTACGGACCGTCATAACTTCCGTCCAATTTCTCTCGACGAGTCCGAGACTCGCAGTAAATCAACGGAGCATCATACTTGCAAAGGAGAAGGTTTAAAGGCATAAGCTGTAGGAGCCAGAGTAATGAAAGGTATTCAACTCTGTTAGATATCTTCGCTTTTTTTTCCTTTCTCTCTTTCCTTTTACCATGCACCGTTTCCACTTTGGTGGAAAACCTTCGAGAATCTCGGCGAGTCTATAGGAATGGGGTTACTAGCCCCATACCTCTTTCTTGATAGCAAAGGACCAGGGTATCTGTTCAGAGCTGAGTGGACTGGTGAGTTAACCTTAGACCTAGTTAACGAGAGCTGAGATCTGCGCGACTCAGCCACAGTTTCCAGTTTTGTTGATCACACCTTCCAAAGATGGCCGGTGGTGTCGTTACATCCCACGAAAATAGGTGACTTAAGGAGGTTTAAGCCTCCGGTTGTCAGCTGGTCATGTGCAATGATGGTGCTTGGTTCCTTAAGATTGAGCTGTCTTTATTGCCTAAAGAGCGGTCGACTGCGGTAGAGAAAAGAAAAGAAGCTGCCTTTATTGCCTAAAGAGCGGTCGACTGCGGTAGAGAAAAAAAAGAAGCTGCCTTTATTGCCTAAAGAGCGGTCGACTGCTGTAAAGGGGAAAAACGAAGCTGCCTTTATTGCCTAAAGAGCGGTCGACTTCGGTAAAAGGAAAAAAAAGGCTAGTGTGGACCTCTCGCCTTGTTTCCAGCGAACCTAGACTTACAGAGAAAGCACTAGTCATTTGTTACATTAGGTCAAGCGGTGCTTATGCCAACGCGGCCCCTTGTCCAAAGGTGGCCCCTTAAGTGTGGTAAAATGTTAAAGGGCTTAAGATCCCCGATGTGGACTTCTGTACCAACACCAACCAACCGAAACGAAAGAATATTACATACGATAGGTAGAACTATGCGTTGCATTTTTTTTCCAGTTTTCTTTTCTGTTTGTGTAAATGTTGCTGTCCGTGTACCTTCATCCACGGGGAAAAATACATTATTCATGCTCCAGCTAAAACGTTTCCCCTTACTTTTTCTTTTTGGAAATAACAGTTACATGATTATTAATGACGATCAGTTTGGCGTTTTATCTTATTACTAAAAGGGTAATTTTGCATTCCATCCGTTCACTGGAATAAATAGCATTTTCTCATTTGGCTTCACACACGAAAAGTTCCAGAGTTTGTATTTTGTTCATAAGATCTAAAAGTATTTTCAGAGTATATCAAATATAACGTTGAGTCGCTTTCAAAAACTATGCATTATTCTGTTTTTTCCTTATATCTTGTTACTTATCTGCCATGGTAAATACAACCGGAGGAGTGTGCATATTATTTTTTTGGCAACATCAAAGGCTCCATTCAGGCTTTCTGCTAAGCAGATTATGTTAAATCTGCTTCACAAATAGAGACGTGGTACATTTAGGCAAACATCAGACTATTTCTCTCTCTCTCTCTCTCTCTCTCTCTCTCTCTCTCTCTCTCTCTCTCTCTCTCTCTCTCTCTCTCTCTCTCTCTCTGTAGACCTTCCTAGCAGAATTTTGCCCGGTATTTGTTTGTCATCAGAATTCTACATCAGCCATTCTCTCATGACAAAATTGACATATTCAAGTTTTTGTTTGTTTGTTTGTTTGTATTCCTATCTTAATCTTTTTTTTTATACTTCCCTTATTTGTTGCGCAAGAGACAGCGAGTCATGACGGAAGGCATAAAGTAAAATGTCCATTTATTTTCCTCTTAAGGTAATACTCATTAATTAATGTTTAAAACGTACACTTATTTTATGGCTGGCAAGGGAAATCATTTACTTGGTTTTTGAAGTGCGTATATTGTGTAATGAATACTGATATACAAGAAAATTATCTATGATAGATTTCACCTTTTTTTCATTGTACTTAAAAAATTTCATGTCAAAACAATCCAAATGATTGTAGTAACCTTATATGGTGTAATATAAAAAAAAGATTCTTTCGTAACGATAGCCTACATAATACAATAAATGTTACAAATTCTCTCTCTCTCTCTCTCTCTCTCTCTCTCTCTCTCTCTCTCTCTCTCTCTCTCTCTCTCTCTCTCTCTCTCTCTCTCTCATCAGCTGTTGGATACAGGCATTCATCAAGTTTATTTATTTAATCCGTATACTTGGTTTTTGAAGTGTGTGTATTGTGTAATGAGTACTGATATACAAGAAAATTATCTATGATATATTTCACCTTTTTTCATTATAGTAACAAAATTTCATATAAAAAATCTAAAAGATTAAAATGACATCATACAGTGTAATATAAAAAAGATTCTGTCATAATGATACAGAATACAATAAATGGTACAAATTCTCTCTCTCTCTCTCTCTCTCTCTCTCTCTCTCTCTCTCTCTCTCTCTCTCTCATCAGCTGTATCGCATCACTGCAACCACAGCATAAATGGAAAAACCGAGAGTATGAAAAAAAAAAAAAACGCAAAATTAGATAACGTCTGTTGCAGTCGCATGTAAATGGGCACGGGGGAAAAAAAAACTACTTTGCATACTTGCCTTAGTGGCCAAACGTATGCGGAGATACAAACTTTTTTTTTTTTTTACCCGCATCAGGTCAAAGTTTTTTTTTTTTTTTTTGCCTTTTTGCACGTTCAAATAATTAATTATTCTCTTTATCAAATGATTAGGAACTGCCGGGTAACTGGTTATTATCATGTCGGAAATTATTCGCTTGGAAATGATTTGAATGACATACGGATGATCTGCGTTGCACGAGGAAAATTGACGAATCATTTTGAAAAGGCAAAAACATTTCGAATAATATGTACGATACATATACAATTACAGAGCTTATTATATTGACCCCGTTACGAAAACAAGCATTATGTTTTGACAACGAGAAACAGTGAATAGATGGCTCCATGTATAAACCTCCCCAAAAACCACTTTGTGAAGAATGGAAGGGAATATCGACACATGTTAAGTAAAGTGGTTAGGTTTATGCGCTCTGCCAAAGGAAAACAATAAAGAGCTGTTCGCAGTTATTGGAAAAGAACATTGAAAATGTAGCCGAGGGAGAAATGGGTGAAACAAGAATAATCAAATAAACAAGGAAATGCTAAAAAAACAAAAGAAACATGCCGAGAATATGAAAGGGACATATCGTGAGTTCTAGAAATGGGATTTTGCGGAATAGATTTGTGCCGCTAAAATACTTCATACACGCGTGAATGGTGCTTGAAAGTCAGTGTTCCTTAAACAAATTCTGCACAGCAACATATAAATTATAAAACCAAAAGTATTGTGGTCGTCGTTGCTATAGGGTTGGTTCACATGTACGTCTTACTTTTAGTTCACTGTAAAAGAAAACTATTGAGTTGGCTGTTTGTCTGTCCGTCTCGCTTTTTCTGTCCGCCCTCAGATCTTCAAAACTGCTGAGGCTAGAGGGCTGCAAATTGGTGTGTTGATCACTCACCCTCCAATCATCAAACCTACCAAATTGCAGCCCTCTAGCCTCAGTAGTTTTTATTCTACTTAAAGTTAAGTTTAGCCATGGCTCATGCGTCTGGCACCGATATAGGTGCCAACAGGACAGGCCATCACCGGGCCGTGGGTGAAAGTTTCATGGGCCGTGGCTGAGAGTTGTATACAGCTTTACACGCTGTACAGAAAACTCGATTGCATTTTTTACTTGTTTTTGTCTTCATGTGAGTTTGAGTGTATAAAGCTTAACTAAAAGTTGATTGCATCAGTAATCAGGACAGCCGTCAATATTATGATCCCTGAGATCCGGTCCACAATACCGATTAAACGTATCCACTGCTTTTATCGTTTTCTCGCTCAATTTGACGCTCGCTCTCCTCTGGCGTCGCAGCAGTCCCTAAGAACGCATCATCACAATGGCATTCCTCAGACATTTTATTACAAATTTCGAATCTTTCATCTGATCTGAGATTCAGCTCGTGATGTGAGTTCTTTCCCTCGGTTACAGTCCTGTTTTTAGCTTGCGATATTTTAATAAGCTGAAACTCACAGACACGTGTATTATTGGAAAACAAGTTAATCTGTGCAGAACGTTATTGTCGAACACCTGTTGTGCCGGAAACTATTCTGGTTGTACCAAAGTTCGATGACAACAGGCTGGTATCATGTCGAGCATAATCAAAATTCCTAAAATTTCTAATAATAATAATAATAATATATATATATATATATATATATATATATATATATATATATATATATATATATATATATATATAGTGTGTGTGTGTGTGTGTGTGTGTAGAATCTACTGGTCACTTTTTACCAGGTACATATGTAATTGTAATAGCCACAATGCTCTCTTAACTTCTCGAATTCTTCGCGTTTTTTTGGATACGCTTGTCACTACAAAGCCTTAAGATCCAATTGCAAGAATATGAAGAAATTATGATGTCTGGGAGCGGGAAATATTGAATCAAGTCTTCCTAAATTTCGTTATGCCATGGTTGGAATATCTGAAGATCTGGAGTATTCCAGGATCTGGAACTTCCAGGCAAACTTGTCGGAAGTGGTACCCTCTTTGATCTCGACAATTGTCGTGGTTTCAACAGTCGGCGGCGGATTTCCTCTCCGGCCATCATGCGAAAGCTTTATATCAAAGAGCAACATTCGCAATCGTCTTGAATTAATGTCTTCTGCTCATTTCGCTGAGCGTCAGCATTATCGTTCCTCTGAGCGTGGGTGAGTGCTCGCGTGTATGTGTGTGTGTGGGTGTGTGCGCGTGAGCATTTATGAGTAATTGGTCTCATTTGTCCTCTGGATTACTGCCGACGTAGGAGGAGGATTTACGGTAACGAGGGGAGCCGAACTGAAGAACATTTTAGTTTTCTGTAAAATAAAATTGTTGGGTTTGCTTTGTCTGTTCGTGAGCACTTTTTTCTGTCCGCCCTCAGATCTTGAAAACTACCGAGGCTGGAGGGCTGCAAATTGGTATGATATATCATCCACCCTCCAGTCATCAAAGATACCAAATTGCAGCCCTCTAGCCTTAGTAGTTTTTATTCAATTAACGGTTAATGTTAGTCATAATTGTGCTTCCGATAACGCTGTAGGATAGGCCATCACCGGGCCGTGGTTAAAGTTAAAGATCTATTTTTGGTGGCCTTGGTTTTACTCTGTAGCGGCTGTACAGAAAACTCGATTGAGCCGAAGAAACTTCGGCGCATCTTTTTACTTCCTCACTCTTAAAACTTCTGTGAACAAAAGTAAAATTCCATGCTGATTTTGAGTAAAATTTCAATGACATTTCATTTACCCGTCCTTCCCAGACACGACTCCTTAACTCAGCTTCTATGAAAGGTCGCTGATTCATGGTTTAAATAAGGAAAATCCAAGACAAAATACTTTTGCTTTTTAGGTCCCTGTCTTCAGCAAAACTATGGAAAAATCTTAATATGTAAATTCCCAGGACTTACTGCTTAAATAGAAAAGGTTTCACAGCGAAAGTAGCGAGAGTTTTGTGCTTTATTTGAAAAAGAAATATTCAGCTTAAGGAATACTTAATTATGTAAGAAAGGAAACTGCACCGTTCGGCGCAGCATTAAAACTGAAAAGGAAATAGAGGAATTTCCTTTTATTAGGAAAGCCACTAGGATGTGCAACCAGAAGCACATATCCTACCGCGACCCAAAGGAAACTCAAATAAACGGACTTGCACTAAAGAGACCAGTAGACCTATCTTGTACAATGGCAAAACAAAAGAGCCAGACAGAGTGGAAGAATCCCAAAGCTCTGCAGTTGAGGGGAAGATATAATCACCGAGCCTCAGATCTGGATTTATAAGTCGCTCCAGGAGCATCTGCCCGTTCTTACCTGAGGCCAGCTTAATCAACAGCAGCAACTATCAGTCTAGGGTGTACTGGATTTCAGTACTTAAAAAAGGAGTGAGACTCTCTCCCGAGCTCCGTGGAGCAGTGGCTGAAAAATTATCTGTAAAATTTAAGGCAGAGAGGTCCAGCATGCGTCGCAAAGTACAGGAATTGAGAGAAAGAATAATAATGTGGGCCATTGGTTTTGCGAATTATCTTTGGTTCAGTCTTGCAGGGGAGAGGGATAATACCAAAATACCTTTAAATAAGAGACGATTACTGGAAAAAAGGACGAATGAGGTCAGTCTATACCTTCTTTTTTGAACAGGGATGAGGTCAAGAAGACGGCAAATAGGAGAAACCTGTTTCACCTTATGGCGTAGATTTTCAGAAAGAATATTCTAATGAAAACATCTGTGGTACCATTACAGCACATTAGGCGGTTATGCAAGCAGCAACATTACGTGCGCTTCATTCTATTACCTCTTCTCTAATTCTGAGCAAATGAGACGGGAACAGGAGTCATTCCCACTGCCGAAATTCGCAGATGTCCCTCTTTCGCGGTTTCTTTGAAATTCCGAACTTCATTGGTAACACCAGACTGCATTTGCATAACAGTGATACCTGCACGGATGGACATCGTGCCTGAACAGCATTTTGTGAAATGGGGTTTCGTTCCATACTCGCATTAGCTCGTATTCAGGAATCTCTTTGACCTGATGACTGCTGCAGCAGTCTTTGGAAAGAGAAAAAAAAAGAGAATGAGAGTAGACAGAGCGAGGGAGAATTAGCCATTTCCTGC
Source organism: Macrobrachium rosenbergii (assembly GCF_040412425.1). Classification (NCBI taxonomy): domain Eukaryota; kingdom Metazoa; phylum Arthropoda; class Malacostraca; order Decapoda; family Palaemonidae; genus Macrobrachium; species Macrobrachium rosenbergii. Next base: position 45,587,348 of record NC_089762.1, on the reverse strand, counting down.
TTCAGAGTAGATAAAGTTTTCCCTCGTCGGTTATGGAACCAGCGTCTTTTAACGATGTCTTTATGAAGTTAAGTAGGGTACGGTACCTGCAAGCCGAACAGACTAAGATACTTTACATAAACGTACTAATAATCATATCAGGCTTTATGACCAAAAGGATAATTAATATACCTCATTTGGAAGGCGAATCTCAATCACAATCGGCTCTCTCTCTCTCTCTCTCTCTCTCTCTCTCTCTCTCTCTCTCTCTCTCTCTCTCTCTCTCTCTCTCTCTCTCAGTTGTCCTCCTTTTTCTAGTTGTCGAACATTTTCAATAGGTCTGAACTGAGGAGTACTATTAGCGTGATGAGGTCAACGCCAGTTACCTTGATAGCTGTCATCAAAGAAGCCTTGTAAATCTGTCTCATTTGTCGAAAGACAAACTTTCCCGATGAGTCATTCAGATGGATGTCTTAAGAACCCTTTAATGGTAGACCTTATTGATCGGCTGTACTTATGTGTTGCAGGTAAGGCTGTGTAAATGTATGTGCGTCTCTGCCAAAGGAGGTTATGTTTGTTCTTCAATGTACTTCTTGATAGTTTGCAAGATTTCGCAGTGTTGCGGAATGAATTCTAAGCATAATGATACCTAAAGTTTACAGTAGTCTCGCGACTTGTAAAAAGTGATTCGATTTTTAAGGAAATGGGACCTTTTTGGAGAAGGTTTGTGGTCTCAAAATCCTTTTGTTATCGAATCATTATTTTTATCGTTCTTACTGAAGTTTAAAATCTTTACCAGTGTCCATAATATGACCGTGTTCTAAGCTGTGCCTTTAAAAATGAAATAAAACCAAACCACTTTTACCTCAGACACAAAGTCACACAAATCAACTTGATGTTCGTCTTCAAAGAAGTCTCCACTTTTACAGACATCATGCCAAAGGGAGTATATTTTTCGAAGTGTCGTTTTGTGGGATGTCTCAAGAACCCTTCAGAGAGAGAGAGAGAGAGAGAGAGAGAGAGAGAGAGAGAGAGAGAGAGAGAGAGAGAGAGAGAGGGGCGGGTGTGGGGTGTGGGGGAAATATGATACCCTTTATCGACCGCATGAGCTTATGGGTGTTAGGTATAATTGCAATTATCTGATATTCTTATAGGTACCTTACACTTTAGCACTATTATTTTTATATTATATTTTCATTGCGTTCCTTGTTACAAAACATGATATTGCTCCCGAAAAAAAAAAAAAAAATTCCAATGCCACATTCATACTTTTTCTCGTGAATAAGTAAAAATAAATTGGATTCTTGTAATCTCTCTAGAGTCCATTCTGTGACATACAAACGAAAATCAGATTTCAACTTGTGAATGGTTGATGGTGTAACAAACATTAAAATAAAGGAAAATAGGGATTGTATATCTGGAACTCTAAAATGAAAATTGCGACATTTCTTTTGATTCTTGATGGCATTCCTGAGGTAA
>NC_089762.1:45553390-45583390 GCF_040412425.1 Macrobrachium rosenbergii | reverse complement strand
TTGGAATGCATAAATATTCAGTATATATTTCAATTAATGCATTAGACCAACATGAAGCAGGCACAAAAGAGATGATATTTATTTGGAATGCATAAATATTCAGTATGTATTTCGATTAATTCATTGGACCAACACGAAGCAGGCACTCGATGTGAATAAGAATAAAAGGGCCAGACGAGATATTTAGTTTAGACTTTGCAGTTAAATATTCAGCGAAAAGTAAATTTCGCATTAAGCTGCCCTGTTTTCTATCGCTCCCTCAACGAACATGCAATCCTTCATGGGTTGCAATATGCAGTTCGGATATTCTTTCCTGTTCCTATCGTTTTATTTTCCCCTCCAACCTTTTTTTTTTTTTTTTTACGAAAGTTGTTGGTGCGCAGAAAGAAAGCAGTAATTTTTCTTTTAAAAAATAGATGTAAAGGATTTTTTTTTTACAAATATGGAAAAAAGAACGACCCCGATAAATAAAAAGTAATATTTTTCAAACAAAGGTAACGAAGAATATAAAAAAAAAAATAGATATAAATGTACATATTGTTACTGATATTTCAAGGGATTTTTTTATAAATATGGAATAAAGAACAAGCCCTATAAATTTTTTTTTTTTTTTTCTTACAAAGGTGACGAAGAATATTAAAATAAATAAATGTAAATGTACTTATTGTTACTGTTATTTCAAGGATATTTTTATAAATATGAAAAAAGAACGATCCCGATAAATAAAAAAGTAATACTTTCCATACAAAGGAGAAGAAGAATAAAAAAAAATAGATCTAAATGTTCATATGGTTACTGTTATTTCAAGGAATTTATTTTTTACAAACATGGAAAAAAGAACGGTCCCGATAAATAAAAATTAATATTTTTTAAACAAAGGTGACGAAAATAATGAAAAAGGTAGATCTAAATGTACTTATTGTTTCTGTTATTTCAAGGATTTTTTTTTTTTACAAATGTGGAAAAAAGAACGATCCCGATAAATAAAAATTAATATCTTTAAACAAAGGTTAGGAAGAATATTAAAAAAATAGATCTAAATATATACTGTTATGTTATTTATATTTATATATATATATATATATATATATATATATATATATATATATATATATATATATATATATATATATATATATATATATATATATATATGAAAAAGAACGATCCCGTTAAGTAAAAGTAATATTTTTTTTTTTACAAAGGTCGCGAAGAATATTAAAAATGTTACCGTACCAGATCAGCAAATGAGAGGAACAACATCAAGCCCCAAAGGAAGGCTCTTAAAGTCCCCCAGTCAAAGAAAACAGACAAATCCAGTAAGAAAAAAAAAAATTCCTCTCCAGAAACCCGAGGACATGGCATTATAAAATTACCCCGTAATAGGTTCCCAATAAGCGAAACAGAGCCCAGTCTCAGCGATAGTGAGGCGTTGACGAAATTAGACAGGCGATGACAAAAAAAAAAAAAGAAGTCGAAAAGCGCACTGCAATGGGGGGAATCTTGGGAGGTATTGGAATTCGATACCTGAGATGAGGGATTTGCGGTCAACGAGGAAAAAAGGTTTTCTGACGGGAGAACCCGGGAGAGATTCTTGCGAGGAGAAGGGCTGAGATGAAGTCACAGGTAATGGAATGAAAAGAAGACGACTTGGGAATAAGGAGATGTTGTAATCAGGATTTCCTCGGAAATTAGATGCGATGCACATGCACTCACATGTATGTATATATATATATATATATATATATATATATATATATATATATATATATATATATATATATATATATATATATATATATATAGAGAGAGAGAGAGAGAGAGAGAGAGAGAGAGAGAGAGAGAGAGAGAGAGAGAGAGAGAGAGAGAGAGAGAGAGAGTGTGTATGTGTATACATATAGACATTATATATATATATATATATATATATATATATATATATATATATATATATATATATATATATATATATATATATATATATATATATATATATATATATATATATATATATAGATAGATATAGATATATAGAGAGAGAGAGAGAGAGAGAGAGAGAGAGAGAGAGAGAGAGATGTCATGCAAGGGTTAATGTACAAGACAAAGTTCTTAGAGTTTATTCTTCTGTGAGTAGTAGCTACCAAAAAATTATGTGCATAAACTAGCAGATAATAGAAAAAAATATATAAATTATATATATAAACAGATATCTCATCATTTCAAGATAACCTGAACATGAATTACAATTGAGGTACATATTACCTAACCCCTAACCCTATAATGAGTAGAAATGATTATTAAACTGCCAGGGTTCTTCTTACCAAAAGAAAAGATAAAATGATAGAGGAAAATCTGATGCAAAGTTGTTATTTTGTTTTCATGTTCGGGTAACTGATTCGTTGTCCTGAAACAGGAAAGAGTCGAGTTTTCGTTTTTTTTTTTCCGTTGCCAAAAACTAGTTTCATTTCAGTTTTACAGAGTTTATTTGCCATTCACAGAAATAATTCAATTTTTCGTCTTACAAACACGCTGACCTGAGAGAAAAACTGTCGATAAATAGATTTGCCAATATGTATGAACTCAGGTGTATGTCGGAGGGCGAATGTATGCGTGTGTGTATTTTAATGCATGGAATATAGACAGTATCGCCATGCACGTATTGACATCCAGGCCATAAAGTTAGTGACATGGCACAGATGCAAGTGAACTGAGCTTTATTTTTCAACAACCTTTACTTCTTTCTATTTGTTTTCTTTTGCTAATTTTACGTATTTTCCATATTTTCACTTATGGGTATTTATGCTGCAGAAGTTCCCTATACAAGTTTATATATTTTTTTTCTCTTTCGAAAGAATATAATCTTAGGAACATCCAACGTGATTTCAAATAATGTAAAAATATTAAGAGTTGAATAGTGTTAAACTCATTTACCTCTGCATAAAACTCGCTAAAACTGATTATTTGAATTATGTTTTGATAATGTTGTTTGATCTGAAATCTCTTCTTTTGAATATGTGGCCCTCTTCATGTGTACATTTGTAGTCACTAAGTGAATGATCACGTTTTGAAACCTTAAGTATGATAGATGATATGTATGACTCATGGCCATTAAATTGTGTTGCACGTATTAAGTTTTCTCTGTTTTGTGTTTTTTTTTCCAGTGGTACAGTCCGATATATGGTTAAATATTTATTTGAAAAAATAAAGTTCGCAGTAATGTGTATGTACGTGTATATTGCTGTATACAGGAAGCTTTCGCCAACTTACCCAGTCAGCCTCTTCAGCCTGAATGGTTGTTCGTAAAATATGAATTATAGAGAGTATAAATTGTCGTTTTGAGCATTATTTTACGTTAATACAATTACGTGTGATTAAATTATTGGATTGAAATATGTGGATATGCGTTTAGGAAATAATCATAAAAAAATAAAAGTGAAATTTGAAGTCAGTCACTTTTCAATATTTTGGACGGAGAGACTCTCTAAATATCAATAATGATCACGAAGCTCATATGAGCAAAATTTTATAATTTCGGGTGTTAATATGATTGCCTAAATGATCTCCTTCATTACAATTACCCAGAAATGCATCGAAAAAAAAAAAAAAGAATCTGCTTAGCCCTCCGTCAAATGATACTCATTCTCACCCATCTAAGTCGTTCCCACACTCGTTCTTATTCTTCCCCACATTCCTAAACACGTCACGTCCTCCCACACTCCCACACCCACCCTTATTCTCTCCGTTTTATCGCTCGCCCACGTTCCAACAAAGCACGCACGCATCGTCATTCCGTCCCGTTTTCGGGTGCTGCTTGTATTTTTGCGGTGCCTCTGATATCGATTTCTCTTCCTCTCTCTCTCTCAAAAGGATTGAAACTGAGGAACTGTCAAATCGGCGTCTTCACCTTTCCTATTTTTCTGAAAGTCGTTTCTTTGAAAATACTGATACTTATATCTTGGCCGCTTTATAGCATGATCTGATTTTTTGGACTTGTGGGAATTTGTTTTATATTTTTAGGAAAAACAAAACTTAAGAACTGCTGACTGGCAAATTTCACTTTTTGTTGACTGGGATGGAATAAAAGTTAGAACATTTGGTATGAAAAGTAATACTTAAATGTATTTATTTATCAGTAGATTGCAGGAAATCATGAGCGACAGTTACGAAATGTTGAAATATTTTCAACATTTTGTAGAGTAAAAAAAAAAATTCATGAGTATCATCCCGATAAGAGAAAAGAATTGGGTTTAACGTTTTCTGCAGCACTGAAGGATGTCTTAGAAGAACTACCAAACATCGTTTAAACCACACGACTTTATGTTTTTGTCCTGTGACAAAAACATAAAGATCAGTGGAAAGGTAAAAAGTAACCGGTTCTCCACTGGAAGGGTGGCATTAAACAGCTGCAGCAAGACGCTTAATGTAATTAAAATTCACTAAAATGCATTGAAAAATGAGTTGCTTATGTCTGTGTACAACAGTGGTTATTTTGTCAGTGAAATAAAATTTCTTATTGTTTCCTGCACACTCACATGTTACTGTCGTGCGAAGTAATATCCAAAGATAATTAAAATTCACTAAAATACATTGCAATATGAGCTGCTAATGTCTGTGTACAACAGTGGTTATTTTGTCAATTAAACAGAATATCTTATTTTTTCCTACACACTCACATATTGCTGTTGTATGAAGTAATATCGGTGAATTCTTAAACTTCTTGCCGTCAACAGGCAAGTGTTACATCCCCTTTAGGACTGGACGTCATATAATCTTTAAAGGGTTTTCGTGATATTAATTTTAGCTAAAGGTAAAATGGATGATAGGGACGGGGCCACGAATATTAGTTGGCAAAGCAGGTAAACACAAATAAAAAAAAGACCCATTCATTATCGACATACTGGAATAATTTGTGCACTTTCTTGCCATAAATATTATGAGTCTGTTATTATTATTATTATTATTATTATTATTATTATTATTATTATTATTATTATTATTATTATTATTATTATTATTTTGTTAAAGAGAATGGCAGCATCAGTGGAATTGACTTCTCAGTTCTTATTATTTTTTTCTCATTAGAGCTGATATTATTATTATTATTATTATTATTATTATTATTATTATTATTATTATTATTATTATTATTATTATTAAATTGCATAATAAAAATCTACAATTATATAGTAAATAAATTACTCTGTAAAATAAACCAAAGACTTTCGAACACTTGAACGTTTTAGTAATATATTTACTGTATAATTGCGGATTTTTATTACACATTTTTTCACGAAATTTTGAATCTATTATTATTATTATTATTATTATTATTATTATTATTATTATTATTATTATTATTATTATTATTATTATTATTATTCCAAATGATAAAACGTTCATTTCAAATAATCCTGGAATTTCAGGGTCTAAGGGATCAATGGAAAATTAGAATTTGACCCACTGACCAAAAGGAAATAGAGTATTTTCAGTCAGGTTAGCAAATTCCATAATATTGCAGAGAATATAAATCGCAAGCAAAATGCCATTTCACATGTAATCTATCATCCTGTGAGTATTGAAAAGTCAGAGAATAAATTTCATTTGACTAAAATATCTTTCGTATTTATTCACGTTCTGTTCAAAACGTATGTTTATTTCCTCATAATTAATGTTAGGTGCTTTAATTTTAGTTTTCTGGAAAAGAAAACTGTTGTGCCAGCTTCGTCTGTCCGTCCGCACTCTTTTCTGTCCGCACTTTTTCTGTCCGCCCTCAGATCTTAAAAACTACCGAGGGTAGAGGGCTGCAAATTGGTACGTTGATCATCCACCCTCCAGTCATCAAATATACCAAATTGCAGCTCTCTAGCCTCAGCAGTTTTTATTTTACTTAAAGTTAAAGTTAACCATAATCGTGCGTCTGGCAACGATATAGGCCAGGCCACCACCGGGCCATGGTTAAAATTTCTTGGGCCGCGGCTCATACAGCATTGTACCGAGACCACCAAAAGATAGATCTATTTTCGGTGGCCTTGATTTTACGCTGTACAGAAAACTCGATTGAGCTGAAGAAACTTCGGCGTATTTTTTACTTGTTTTCTGTAGTCCTGCATTGTGTAATTGAATGTGTTGGGGAAATTGAATATACTTTGAGTTTGTGTGTATAATGAAGCAGTTTTTCATTTTAAGATAGTTTGTCTTATTGCTATAGAACAGTTCGATAAATTATTATAGAAAGTCAATGACAACAGTTATCTTGACCTCTGTCTCCCCCCCCCCACCAACTCCTGTATATAGAATCGTCCATGTCTTCCGTTGTTTCTTTTATCATCCAACAGATGGCCTCAGCGCCGCCTTTTGAGAACAAAATAATGGGACATTTTTGTTCTGACCACGTGACCTTGAAAATAATCTGGGATTTAAAGGAAATCTCGTGTAGATTGTCTAAGTACTTTTTAGTTTTCTGTAAACGAAAACTATTGTGGAGTCCTTGTCTGTTCGTCCGCACTCTTTTCTGTCAGCACTTTTTCTGTCTGCCCTCAGATCTTAAAAAAATTACTGAGGCTAGAGGGCTGCAAATTGGTATGTCGATCGTCTACCCTCCAGTCATCAAACATACCAAATTGCAGCCCTTTAGCCTCAGTAGTTTTTATTTTATTTAAGGTTAAAGTTAGGCATAATCGTGAGTCTGGTAACGATATAGGACAAGCCAACACCGGGCTTTGGTTATAGTTTCATGGGCCGAGACTCATACAGCATTATACCGAGACCACCGAAAGATAGATCTATACAGAACTTCGGCCCATTTTTTACTTTTTTTTTTAGTTTAAGGTCGAGCGAATTGATATTTTATATGCAATGCATATATCTCTATGAAATGAAATTAGATTACCAAATTACAAAGGATTAAATGTAAGCCAAATGAATCCACATGTAAATTTAGGTGGACACTTCTATTTATGCTCTAAATACAATGCCAATTCCCTGGAATTATCAGCTCTTTCTATCATTTTTATTGTAATTTAAGCTGGCGTAGCCATTCATTCCCACTTGGCAAATTTGGTATTTTTCACCACATTTTCCATCTTGTTTAGTAAATGTAATGAACAGTATATTGCTTCCCTATTTTAAGGAAATAAATTTGGGTATATTTTACAGGAATTGCTTGCGGACATATCAGGCGTCCAGTATTTAGAGGGTCCTCTCGCCCCAACTTTTGAAACTGGCGTTTTTCGCCTGATCAGCTTTAAAATAATCCCACTTTTTTCCAAAAAAGGGCGTGGGGTTGAACTATATATATATATATATATATATATATATATATATATATATATATATATATATATATATATATATATATATATATATATATTGTGCATACTCCTCTATTCCTGATCGCAAATACTTCATCTCATGCACAATTTAACTTTGTATCTTGAAAAATAAAGAAATTAGAGCAGGTTGAATTTGAAAAACTTTGATGGCTTATAACAAAATTTTTTTGTTTTTGCTGAATGCCTCATATGTACGTTGTATTTGTCTGAAGTGAGCATTTGCATGAAATTACTGCTAAATCATGTAGCATTTCATCTGCGATAACGTTTTTATCCTTATATAATTTCACGCCTGGATGACAGTGTTAGTAAAGGGTGAAATTTTGTCCTTGCTAAAAAAACACCCATATTAAACATTTTTTAATAAGAGCGGTTGCTATTTTATTTATAAAACAAATATCCCTGTATAATTACGCTTGCCTCACTTTAATTAGAGAGAGAGAGAGAGATGAGAGAGAAGAGAGAGAGAGAGAGAGACTTCAAGATATATATATATATATATATATATATATATATATATATATATATATATATATATATGTGTGTGTGTGTGTGTGTGTGTGTGTGTGTGTGTACTATATATATTTGTGTGTCCATACCTAATTTGAGGCCTTAGACTGGGCAATAACATCCTATTGATATTATCTACACATTCCCACAAGTTACTCATGCAAAGTTAATTTTACTGTTATGTAATTGGTGACTTCATTCTTTGTTACCCTCATTAGATGAAGATTGAATTTTCACCAAGTGGTTAACATTTTCTTTTCATGATTGCTGGTAGTCATACCAAAATTACCATCTCAAATTCAACATAAATCATTAATGACAAAGTTTGAACAATTTTGTCGTAACGGATAGAAACTGACACGTGCTGGAATATAAGACTTTTTTTTTAATAAGGTTTAATTATCTGGATTGAGACGAATGAAAAGTGGCAACAGTTTAATTGCACCTGAGATAGATAAAACAAAGTAAAAATAAGGAAAATAATTACCCCCCTCGAAGTATGAAGTCCTTAGCTGTTAGGCGTAAAAGACGAGATATCAAGTATGAATCATTTTTTTTTTTTTTTTTTTTTTACTTTACGTAGATCTTGCACGTTTTAATGCTTAACAAACTGAGCACCTTATCGAGATTTTCTGTGACGTACTTTTTCAGCCTTCTAAAGGGAGAACAACATGCAATTATACACACGGATACAAGATTTCGGGCTTCGTTTCGAAAGAACACACCACCTTCGTATTGGTTGACGTGGGTGATTATGTCAATGGATCTATATTTCACATTTCAAATTGTCCATATATTTAAAACACTCCTAATCACAAAATATTGTGAAACAAACTTGGGGCAATGTAAAGTAGTAAGTCATTAAATCACGAGGCTTAAGGAAAAGAAAGCAATTCCTAGAACAGATGTAAAAAATAAAAATATACACATCACTATTTTTTTATCTAGGAAGTTATATAATTTTAGGAAAATGCAATCAATCTTAAGATAACCACAATGTTGTGTCTTGCTCGCCAGTGATAAGCTAATATACATTGTATACCTTGTGGTGATATATGTCCCATTATTAGGAAACAATAGTAATACTTGATAACAAAATATAACCAAATGGAATATCAGTTTCAGTACACCAGTGAAAACAACGCATCTTTTCGACGAACAATGGAAATATGTAAGGCAATCGGACGAGGTCAGTCATTCTTTTAGTTAAAAAAATAATAAAAATAAATATATTAAAAACCTAAAGGTCAACAAACCACCGTTGGCAATTAAGCGTACACGCGCACAGTAAATTTATGAAACTGTAAAAAAGAGAGGAAAAAAGTACAGAAAAAAATAAATGAAAAGAAAACAGATCTTGCTCCTTCTATGTATTTGGTCAACATAAAACGTAAAAGAATCGTCCTGTTTACATTGGCTGCCCATTTTGCAGTTGCAATAGGCAGGCTGTAAAACCGAAGAAGGGAAGAGGAATTTGTGTAAAAGTGTCACTCCGGTATTGTTTAGGAAGCTCAAAAAGTTCAGAGTTGCAATTGAATTCATTATTCTTTATTTTATGATCAGGATTGCGATTCATACTTCCATTGCAAAATTTGACTTAATTTTTAGGTGGAAATCTTGGCAACATCCAACAAGTAAAAAAATGTGTTGAAGTTTCTTCGGCGCAGTCGAGTTTTCTGTACAGCCGCTACAGCGTATACTCAAGGCCACCGAAAATAGATTTATCTTTCGGTGGTCTCAGTATAACGCTGTATAAGCCCGGTGGTGGCCTGTCCAGTACAGCTGCCAGAAGCACGATTATGGCTAACTTTAACCTTGAATAAAATAACAACTACTGAGGCTAGAGGGCTGCAATTTGGTATGTTTAATGATTGGAGGGCGGATGACCAACATACCAATTGGCAGCCCTCTAGCCTCAGTAGTTTTTAAGATCTGAGGGCGGACAGAAAGCCGGCACAATAGTTTTCTTTTACAGAAAAGTAAAAACGTGGCTACAGCAGTATGTTATACTGTGTACTCAGTATAACATACATTGCCGTACAGTCACCTAGAAAAATACCTTTACCAACATGCGTGCAATTCCCCCATAATTGTTTAAAGCATCTTATGTGATAACTAAATGGTTGTAGAACTGATCACAACAGTGCCTGAGGCAAAGGAACAAGAAGTGACGATACCAACAAATAAGCTTTAAATGTACAGTTGACCATGTCTCTCAATTATACCGCTGCTATGCAAACCTTGAACAACGCAAACCTGTATGTCTGGCTTCATCTGTATAGAAATGCCGAGAAATTATGGTAAAGCTGGACAAGTAGGAGCCAAAATAATATTAGGATCATCGACAGCTTTTCTTGATAGTGATCAGTATATATTTTTGAACTGGCAGAAAGAAGTCACGGCATCTGCGCCTTTAGTGATATATGGTCCGTATAGTTATATTCTCCATATTGAGTATTTTCACGAAGACCACATTGTTTACATACACCAAAAAACCAACATGAGACGTCCACAGAAAACCATGCCTTTGTTGACAAATCGAGGAAAAAATGTTGTTCTTTAAAATGAAAGAAAAATTCCATAGTGCACCTTTAGGAAAAAAAATGGGGATGTTTTTTCTTAACCCCAATAAACCTAACCCAATTCCGTGTATATAACCACATAAATCCTGTTAGCCTCTTTCTTCATGACCACGATGTGACTCGTATTTCAGTTCTTCCGAGTTAAATGCCTCCGCATTGCAGGATCAAAAGGCCCAGATTGGGCGAGATGAAAGCCCAAAAACACACAGAAAGCCTTTCGTCCATTTCTCGCCTCGACTTCCATGTACGCCGGAGTGAGAGGGTCTTGAAAAAGACATAAATAAGACCAGAGGTCTTGCGGCTCCAATATCCTCTTCGTTCTCTCTCAGAGCTCGGACTCGTGTCCTCCGAGGCGCTATATAGCACGACAGATTTGAGAATGTAGTCGATGAGATTTGTTAAAAGCCAGGGTTACAATATATATATATATATATATATATATATATATATATATATATATATATATATATATATATATATATATATATATATATATATAGATATATATATGTATATACAGTATATATACACATATATATATATATACTGTATATATATATGTATATATATATATATATATATATATATATATATATATATATATATATATATACATACATATATACTGTATATATATAAGAAATGGACGTAATAAGAATGAATAACAGCTCATACAATGACACATGCAGTATCTCGAACCCTAGTTTAGATTGAATGTGACATAAAACTCTCTAGTTTGTCGATTCTGTTACTCGGCTGATTCGCTTGAAGACCTTTCAAAAAGCCTTTTATTAGCTTCTAAAAAACCATTACCTCAAACATAACAGTCACAAATTATTTTTTTATATAATATTGTGCTTTAAACCACCAATTGTTCAAAAGATTGGAATAAACCACTGGGTTTGAACCAGTATTCTAATCTTCCTGATGGCCTAGATCTGACCTTACGAACAAAGCTGCCTTCTCATAAACCATAAAAAGTGCAAGAAGAGAATCTGCTCTGAACACCGCATATAAGGTGACACCACCAGAGAAAATAAAAACGAGTAAAATATGCTCCGAAGTTCCTTCGGCGCAATCGAGTTTTCTGTAGAGCCGCTACAGCGTATAATCAAAGCCACCGAAAATAGATCTATGTTTCGGTGGTCTCTATATGAGCCGCGGCCCATGAAACTTTAACCAAGGGCCGGTGGTGGCCTGTCTTGTATCGTTGGCAGATACACGATATTGGCTGACTTTAACCTTAAATAACATGGAAAGAATATTTGGTATGTTTGATGACTGGAGAGTGGATGCAATTTGGTATGTTTGATCTGACTGGAGAGTGGATGATCAAGATGACCAAGGAATACTGAACTGTTCCCTAGCCGGAGTAGTTTTGAAGATCTGAGGGCTGACGGACAGACAAAGCCGGCGCAATAGTTTTCTTTTACAAAAAACTAAAGAGCAGAAACGACGTACAAGGAGTACTGAACTGTTCAGATCTGACAGAAAATTATCATCTGTGCATCACTAATTGGACATCTTTCAAGAACTCTGGCAGCCCCAGGGAAAACCAAGGGTATAATTGCTCCATTCATTCCTCAGCAACGGAACCCCAGCCTAGAAAAAGTCCATAATATCAGCTAAACCTCCTATCGTCCTCACAAAAGCTTCCCAAAAGCACTGGTCGAGTTTGCTGGCAGATAATTCAGTCCACATCCTCTTTGGCATCTGTTTGAAAGCTTTTTTCTGTGGAAATGACTAAGAGAAACCAGAGATGCGTAAAATGTAAGTTGGGTAATTAATGTACAGAACTCTCGTCACGCTACATTGCCGACGAAACGCAGGCATTCAGGGCAGTTGCTTTAAACAGTGACGTGTATCCCAGGAGATGGTAATCGGGAATTGTTCACCTTATCATTTTCTATCAGCAATAGAAATAGAAATAAGGAAGCATATATACTTCAAGAACAACCAGGTCATGCACACACACACACAGTGAGAGAGAGAGAGAGAGAGTTTCAATTTTCCGGATAAATTCAGGCACTTTAACTGTTTCGCAGAGATTTTAGAACATATTTAGGTGCTGTATTTGCTGATGCATAATACTTGTAATACATTTACTAACTAATCTTTTGAGAAAAAAAACTATATCTTCTTTTTGCCTTAACTGTTGAAGTAATTCTTTACTACTTTTATTTCTTAACCTTCTCTTTACGTCTTCACTTGAATTAGCATTGCGCGAAATTCTTGGCCCCTGATTGAAATTTGGGATCTGCACGATTAAACCCAATTTTCAAATTCGTTTCGTTTAAGCAGCTTTCAGAAATATCTAAGCTCAGTTCATTCTTCTTAACTCAAACTTTTTTCCTTTTTTTTTATAGAAATCTTAGCTAAATCGTAATTGTGTCTCTTGTATATTATATTATACATTCGCACTTCAGAAATTGATATACTTGATTACTTCAATTATGACGAAGTTGCCGGTAAAAAACTTTTGATTTCTGACGATCACCTTTGAAGGCACTTTGCTGAGTTTCATTATTTCATGTATTCAGAATTCATTATTGTTTCAATTAACGAAGACGTTATTCACTAATAATTATTTGTATGTAAAAAGTTTCATGGCGACATTTTGCATAAGTTAAAGAGAACTTTAACTTCATTATCTTGATGGTATTAAACTTGGAATCAATTGTCTGTCTGTAATAAAACTGTAAGTTCTGGGAACAGAATATAATAAAAAAAAAGAGGGTCCGAGACTTCACACGCGTTCTGTCGTGTTATATTCATTAATGTTTAGTGGTGAAATTCTAATACCATTTTCCGTTTTAGAGTTTCATCACGTAATCATAATTTAGCTTCATTGTCAAATCCATTTAAATATCTACCTCTGAGTAAGGCTCAGTTCTCTTTTAAACTCTGTCTTTTTAAACTTCTATAACGATAATATAACAAATGCTTGATCCACACACACACACACACACATTTAATGCCGGAATCTAAAATGCCCTTGCTATCTTAATCACTCATTTACGTTTGAATATATAACCTTAACCTTCATCCTTGGAGAAACAGTAACAACTAAGACACCTCTTGTGTTAAACACGGAAATTGGAATGACCTGATTCCGTACCTTGATAGTGTTTATTGTCATTCGTAGCTGACATTTTCGTGACAGCCTGTCAATCAGAATATTGCCAATATAGAGCGTGATTGAGTTCAACGACAGATGGATGATTAAGGCAATCAATCGCTTAGATTTGCTTCTCCGACAGGAGTGAGAATACATACATATACACGCACACATACATATGTATTTATATACGTACATATATATTTGTATATATATATTAAATTTTTATATATATATATATATATATATATATATATATATATATATATATATATATATATATATATATATATAATATCAGTAGAGCAATTGCCTTTCAACACCTAAATCTCTGGAACTACAATGCAACCGTTTTCTAAATTCAGTGAGTCCAGGAAAGTTTCAGAGCCGAATTCAACAAAGTCGAGGATTTGCTATATATGTGCTATATGTTTGAAATGTGAACACCACAGTATTCTAAGATAGAGACTATTGGCAGAAACATAAGATTATTAAATAGGACATTTTGGTTTTCTATTTACGATCAAATATTCCTATTTCAAAAAATGCTGCATTACTTTTTCTCATTTATTATATTCCATAATTACCATAATAAATTTTTTTCTGTACGTGATCCGGTAAACACTCTCAAACCTACTGTATATATAAGCGAATAAAAAAAAAAAAAAACAAGATATTCTCCGAAGTTTCTGTACAGCCGCTGCAGCGTATAATCAAGGCCACCGAAAATAGATCTATCTTTCGGTGGTCGAGGCATAATGCTGTATGAGCCGCGGCCCATGAAACTTTAACCACTGCCCGATGGTGGCATATCCCATATCTTTCCTAGAAGCACGATTGTGGATAACTTTAACCTTAAATAAGATAAAAATAATGAGGCTAGAGGGCTGCAATTTGGTATGTTCGATGACTGGAGGGTGGATAATCACATACCAATTTGCAGCCCTCTAGTCTACTAGTTTTTAAGATTTGAGGGCGGACGGAAAAAAGTGCGGACGGACAGACAAAACTTCCACAATAGTTTCCTTTTCAGAAAACTGAAAGTGTTAATCGATTCCACGGTACAGCAGGATCGGCGAGTGAGCTAATTAAACCGCGTGAAGCAAATTCAACTGTATTATGAATTTCAGCGAGACGAAAAACGCAAAGAAAATTCTTAAACAATTCCAGGAAAATGTGTCAGAGGAAATCAGGCGAATGCGAATCATTAGTATATGATTAAAAAAACATCCATCGTGAAAACAATTCAGGTTTTTTCGTTCCCATTTACCTGCAGAAGTTTGTCTTCGTGTAATTAGTTTGATGAGGATCCTGCTTTAAAATGCCTTCGTGTGCATATATTTTTTATTTTTATTTTATTTTCCTGGTCTTTGTTTTCTACGAATTGTTCTTTGCCAAGTGGGTCAATATAATTATATATAAAATATATATATATATATATATATATATATATATATATATATATATATATATATATATATATATATATATATATATATATATATATATATATATATATATATATATATATATATATATATATATATATATATATATATATATATACTGTATATATATATATATATATATATATATATATATATATATATATATATATATATATACTGTATATATGTATATATAAAATTTATATACAGATATATATATTATATGTATATATATATTGCATATACATATATGTGTGTATGTATATAGCCAGACAGATAGATAAATAAATACATAAATCGATTGTATCCCCATCTAATAAAAAATACAATATAAAAAATGTTGAGATTAGGTCAAAGCTGAAAAAAATAAAAAAAAATAAAAAATAACAAAAACTACTATTTGAGAGGAAAACATCATTACTGCAGTAGCAATGTATTTCATGGCACTAAAGCAATTTCCCCTCAAGGTGTCATTCACGTCAAGCAGAAGCGAGAGAGCTGTAAAGAGCTGGAATTTAAAATGGCTTAAAAGCAGGAAAGCATTGTAAGAGACATTATTTTGTCTGGCATGACTTGAATATTCGCGGAACCTTCGACTTCCCGTCTTTTCTTTTATATATCTGGCACATCTAAACATTGTACCGTGTGCCTAAATCATTTTTGTTTGCTTTTTAACGATATGAACATCTGACTTTTGAATGATTCGTTGTGCCAAGTAATACTCTCCGAGTAATGCAAACGTGTATATGTATGTATGTATATATGTATATATACATATATATATATATATATATATATATATATATATATATATATATATATATATATATATATATATATATATATATATATATATATATACACACATGCATACACACGTATATACATATTAGAAATAATCGACACAATCACGTGTGGAACAGAAATATATTTCTGACTCGCGTCAGGATCGAACCCAGGTCTTTCAAATGAAAGACGAGACCGCTGCCAACCAGGCCACACCAGTCATAAAAGAAGTTGGAACCTGAGTACCACTGTACCTAAGGATTGGTTTTCAAATTTACCGAGTAGGAAAGAGGACGTTACCATTGAAAAGACAATCATTACATGGGGTAATTCTTGCTGAATGTTCGTATCTCTATTTCAGTAACTCATCAGATTTTATGAGGATCAAAAGCTATTTGAATAACTCCTTATAAATATTCCCCACGCCGAGGGATCGCAAATTGCTTTCCAGTTTCCAAGCGATTACTGGGAATATCAATCACGGTGCTGAGAGTATTATATATACACGTAAATGCATGGGCGACACAGGTTATTTGATTAATATGCTAGGTAGAAACAAGGTGCGGAAACTGATAAAAGATGAAAAATTGAAAAAATAATATCTTTTATTTCTATACCTAAATTAGTCCATTGATATGAAGAGTTTGTGTACATTTGAATGAAGATATGTTGATACAGGGATTTTAAAAGATTGTACAGGAAAACTGTCGTGAAATTTATGCAGGTTCGACACATAACTCGCCCATAGATTACCCCAGTATAAAAACGTTGCAAATTACCGACCAAAAAGCTTGGTGGATCTTTCAAACATGTTATTAAATAAATCAACCTCTATTCATAGGGCCCGTAGGCGGGTAGCGCCCTCACTGCTCGGTAGGCATTACTAAGGTTCTTTGAGGAGTCCCTTCGGCCTCTCGCTGCATCCCCTCTCGTTCCTTTTACTGTACATCCGTTTATATTATCTTTCTTCCATATTATCTTTCTTCCATCTTATTTTCCTCTGCTAAAAATTGTTGAATAGCATAACCACGAGATTTTCCTCCTGTTACACCTTTAAAACCTTTTACTCTCAATTTCCCCTTTCAGTGCTGAATGACCTCATAGGTTCCAGCGCTTGGCCTTTGGCCTGAATTGGATATTCCACTTCCTATTCATATGGATCATGCCTACAGGGGCTATTGACTTGAAATCCAAGCTCCCAAAGACTTGCCTCGCGGTATAGAATGGAACGAGGCTGCTGCGATGGTTTCCAAGAAGATTCTGTAACAGGCCATTACCAAAGTAACCAGAATCAAGACCTTATCAGGAGGACTCTCGAAACTGAATGCCACCGGTGATGTCATCCACTTGTAAACCAAGTGATTCAGCTGGAACCTCCGCCTGAAAGCTCCATTACAACCCTGAGGCACGGGATGAGACTTGAATTACATTGCGTCTCGGCCACCTTTCATCACATGATCGGGAAGCTGTAAAAGCCCCTTGAAAGCAACAAAATTCATCTCGATTTCTCGGTCTCCAGCTTTCCTCCTCACTTACTGGTGTTCAGGCCGAAAAAAAAAAGAATATTGCTTTATGAAACGTTTTCCTAAACATTTTAAAAAACAGACTGATAGCCACCTTCCTGCTCGTCATGTATCAGCTTAAAAGTCCTTTATAAAATTAATTAAAATTTGATTATGATTATGAAAGAACGCGACCCCCTTTCATGACGATGAACGTACCCGGTGGCATTGGCGAACTTAATCTCCCATTATTCATGCTATTTTTGGATTTCGCAGCCATAAATCTTCTTAGCTTAGAGCTCTTACAGTGATATCCTGACGCATGATCCCCCTGACTCTTCGTCACACACGTTGAAAAGAAGCGATATAAATTTCTAGGGGTGGGAAAAGAATTGCTTCCGTCGCAAATGTCGTGATTCTCCGTTCCTTCTCTTCTCCTTCCCTTTTCACTATTTTCCGTATCCTTTTCCTCTCCCTAGACCTTTCTTCTTCCCACCAGAATCAACGGTGAAGAAAAAGGAGGAAGGAGAAGTTTGCCATTAGTCCTATTCAGTTTCGTGGTCTCGACAAAGAAAGGAGAAATGGTCTAAGCCTGTTCTTTGCCTCAGTGAAATGTTGAAGACTGAATAAGGAGAAATATTAAGGACAGTAAAAATAAGGAACAAAAAATAAGACAAATTAATGTGAGGTCAGAGAGAATGATAGAACCCATGATTTAGGACTGGGATATATGTAATCTAATCAATTTACTGAATAATAGCTAATGAAGTTGCATTTATCTTCTAACGAGTATTGTATTTCTAGAATCCTCATTGACATAAAAATCTATTGTAATTCGATCTTTAAAATCAGTTAAGATTAAGAGTATTGTAACTAGATTATGCATGATATAAAAAGGACGGCAATATAAGGGAGGGTCGAAGCTCCAAGCCCCGACCCCAGGGACTTTACGTACCTCCACGAGGCTCGAACCAACGTACCTTCATTTTTCATACTTACATGGGGCCAGTGGCGAGGGATTTTGGGCTCGGGATGGACGGCGGCAAATCTAAAAGGGAATTTTAGTACCCGCAGACTATCATCGTTACACAAAAGATAATTGATTCGAACAGTATTCTATTATATCGAGATGTGATTTAAATCTATATATTCATGATTTAGTAGAATAATTACAACATTCCCAATTATCAGTGACTGTCCTTTTCATGATGAACTGATTCAGTTCATAAGGGATATCAGATATTGGAAACTCTGTTGAAATGTTGACAGGTAAGTGACAAACAGAGATACACCACTTCTCTCGTGACACAAAAAACTCACCTTTTCGCTCTCCTAATGCAAGACATACCCAGGTGCGCGTTGATACAGTTAATCTCCCTCATCTTAAAATCTCTGGGATTTCCCAGGATTCTTCCTAAGACCTCGTATCCTCTTTTTACTATCCGTAGAAGGCTTCCCAAAGAGAGATAGTTTTCCAGCGAAGATTTATCCAGTATTTTCATGTATTTTTATGTATTCTTTAATTCCATGTTATACCTTGCTACATAAATTGAATTACGTTTTGTTTTCCGCGATATGAAGGTTTTATTGTTCATAATCGTCTTAGAATTCCAATAGCAACTTCTTTGTCCTTTTACAAGCAGGAAGTCATAATGGACACGTTTCATAAAGCTTAATCTTTTGAGACACAATTTTCATCGTTGTTTTTACATTAATCCCTAAGTAACCTTTAATTTGCGTGATTTTCTTCACTAATCTGTTGTCGAATGAGTTGCTTACACAAAGGCTCCCCAATTAGTAGAGCCAAAGTCTTTCTTGTGAAATGTCTTAAGCGGAGTCTTTCTTGTTCATTGTTTTATGAGGAGATAATGTTCTTGTTTTGAAAAATAGTCTTTGTCAATGAATTTGGGTCCGGGGCTTTTCAAGATAGTTTTTTGTGCTATCACAAATTTGATTCGTAAGTTTAAAGGTCACTGTGTTGTTCCCTTCACAGAGTTTCAATTGGTATTATTAGTAAACTAAACATCCCTCTTGTTCCGCTGCTTTTGTATCTTAGGAAATCCGTTTTAGTTTTCTGTAAAAGAAAACTATTGTGCCGGCTTTGTCTGTCCGTCCGCACTTTTTCTGTCCGCCGTCAGATCTTAAAACTTACTGAGACTAAAGGGCTGCAATGTTGATCATTCACCCTCCAGCCATCAAACATATCAAATTGCGGTCCTCTAGCCTCAGTAGTTTTTATTTTATTTAAGGTTAAAGTTAGCCATAATCGTGCATCTGGAGACGATATAGGATAGGCCACCACCGGGGCGTGGTTAAAGTTTCATGTGCCGCGGTTCATACAGCATTATACCGAGACCACCAAAAATAGCCTTGATTATACGCTGTACAGAAAACTCGATTGCGCCGAAGAAACGTCTGTACATTTTTTACTTAATTTTATCTTTTTTTTTTTTAACTCATAACAGAGACACTATTCTTTGTGATTTTGGATGCAATGTATTAAGTTGATAGCATTATGTGATTCCAGGACGCCACGCTTAGTTTATTTCTTTTATGCTTTGATATCATGAGATGTTTTTGGAAAAGTAAAGGAGCTTCAGTGCACCGCTGTCAGGAGAATCCATCTTCACTTCCTATTTGTTAAAACACTGGAAATATTAACTTTGGTGTAAATTTGTCTTATTGTTTATGAGGATTGCAACCTGGGGACTTGCCTTACACTAGCTACTATTACAAATGAGCTGGAAACAAAATCTGAACTCTACCTTCTTTAGTTATTTGGACGGAATAAAGACTTATAGATTCTTTAGAATTTTGAGCTTTCAACCTTTAAAGATTTAAAAAAAAAGATCAAAGTAAAGATGCTACTGCAAGTATCATTTTGAATGAGGAAAAATTGTTTCTAGATTAAAGTCTTGATAATTCCAGTTGTTTAGATATATACAATGAAAATGGATGGATATTTCACCAAATATTTCATGAAATATCCTTTCATGAATTTTGTAATCGAAAAAAGGAATAAGTTGATCAACTGAGCATTTCATATGACACACATGGAACAAAAAAAAAAAACAGAAACTAATTCAAACTTTAAATTTATAGATATAATTATCATAGTAAGATATAAAATGTTCCTCAAGAAAATAAAAAAAGTGGAAATGTTTCAGGTGGTAAGCTGTTATTAGAAAATATACATTTTGGTGTTTCAGTAATTTGTCCATATTTTTCTAGTGTTTTCAATACCTGTAATTTTTTCAAAGCGTATCCTTTTATTAAAAGGTAACTCTAAGCGTTTACTATGTGAATAATTGTATGTCCTAATATCAAGATTATGGGTCACCTTAGTTGAAGAAGCATTTAAAGTAATTCTTATCGAGCTCGAAGGATTTTCAAGTAGACTTTTAGAAAATGATATTTTATAACTCCAGTATTGACAAACCATTACTTTCTTAAAGGAATCTAGAGGGATTCCCTTAAGTACCGTTAAGTATTTTTATTTAATTTCTGAACATAATCTTCAGTTCTCTTCCAGTCCTTCTCATAATATTTATTTTTTCCAATTTTCTTTTATAACTCCAATACTGACTAACGATTCCTTTCTTAAGTCAATCTGAAGGGAGTCTGTTACGTATTATTAAATATTTTCATTTAATTTCTGAACATAATCTTCAGTTCTCTCCTAGTCCTTCTCATCTTATTTTTCCTCATTCTCTTTAAACAGGTTAAATTTCCTCTTAACTTCACTTCTCCTGCTGCTGTCCCTGACTGCTCTTTTCCACAAACACTTCCCCGAGACGCGGACAATGCTCTGTTCATTTTTCGCTCCTTTCCCAAGGCGACGAAACTGAATAGACTCGATGGCTATCCTTATACCTCCGTCGTCGATCTTGCTAAAAGAAGGACAGGTCGAAAAAGAGGCAAAAGGAACACTGAAAATAAAAAAAAAGGGTAAAGGAAGAAGAGGGAGACTGGGAAAGGAAATTTCTCATTTGGGATGGGGGAAATTCTTTTACAACCATTAGAATTTTATCGCCTCCATTCGTCGTGTCTGGCGAAGGGACTTCATGAGGATCTAGCGTCAAGATTATTGTGAGAGGACAAAGCTGAGAAGAGTTTTTGAATGCGATGTTGATCAGTGACACGAATAATGGGAAATTTAATCCACTGTTGTACCCGGGTGCGTTTAATGACATCAAAGGGTTGGAATTTCTTTCCTAATCACAAAAAAAGTAATAATTGCTTGTATAACAGTCTTTTTCTTAAATTGAAATATAATGAGTAGCGAGTTTGCTTTGATAAGGCTATACGTTTTTGAGGCCAAGTTTCCATGGAGAAGTCTTTTAGGTGCATGAATAGATATTTTTTTTACTTTGTGAATAATAAGTGCCCAATCTAATTTAAAGTATTAACATCGAAAAAAAGTGTTTTATTGTGTATGTATTTTCATATGAAAGGACTGTATAATTAAGGAGGGGGAAAGTATTTGATAAGAAAGGAGAGGAAAAGTATAAGCTGGGGTCGTGTAGAAAACAGCTCGAAACATTTCCTTAATCTTTAGGTAGTAAAAATATATAATCTAGAATTAATATCAGAGGCATATTTTATGTGCGACGTTGGAAACAGTTTTTTTTTTTATGTCGAGTCTCAAATTATAGAATTTTAGATTATACAAACACGGTAGCATTATATTGCTCTGGTGAATCAAAAGGGAAAGACGTGACATTTTCAAGATTTAAAAGTGTTAACACCACAGCTTGCGTCTTACTTAAGAACACTCTTTAAAATCTAGTTCCATTTGTTAGAAATTTTTCTGTTTTATAGGCATATAATAAGAACTTGTGTAAACAAAATGAACAAGGGAAAGCTGCTTAGCGCCTTCTGTTGGTGTGGCAACTTGAGCATCCACTTGTGGGGAAAAAAACTGGAAGATCAGAATATCGTGAATTAAAGACGTGTTTTAACTTTATAATACTACCATGGAATGACGTCAAGACGCTACGGATTTTGAAAGTCTTTTCCAAAGGTGTACAGGACCTGTCTAGTGAATAGGCCAACTGTATCATTTACCATATATGAAGTTTGATAGTGATGTCATTCACCAGATCCAGTTTGTATGGTTCACAAGATGATTGGATGCTTTGCATTTGATTGATAGTGACGAGTTCCTGAATGATATGCTTCTGTGCGGGCAGATTCTCATGATGAACAAATTGTGAATTTATCCTATGTTATGTTTTGACCTTCTTCCATTATATTTTTGAAAATCCACGAGCTTTCTGATTCTTTTCGGGCCTCATGTTTGTACGTGAATACTCTTTGAAAGAGAGAGAGAGAGAGAGAGATACAAATAAAATCAGTCTATATTTTGCTAGTTGAGTCTTTTTTCAGATATCGATTAGTGATTTAATATTCAAGAAAGTGAGGAATTCACGACTCTCAGAAGGGAATGTAAAGTATAACTAGTAAAAAATGTGCCGAAGTTTCTTCGGCGCAATCGACTTTTCTGTACATCGTATAATCAAGGCCACCGAAAACAGATATATCTTTCGGTGGTCTCAGTATAATGCTGTATAAGCCGCGACCCATGAATCTTTAACCACGGTCCGGTGGAGGCCTATTTCTATATCGTTGCCAGACGCACGATCGTGGCTAACTTTAACATTAAATAAAATAAAAACCTCTGAGGCTAGAGGGCTGCAATTTTGTATGTTTAATGATTGGAGGGTGGATGATCACCATACCAATTTGCAGCCCTCTAGCCTCAGTAATTTTTAAGATCTGAGGGCGGACAGAAAATGTGCGGATGGACAGACAAAGCCGGCACAATAGTTATCATTTCAGAAAACTAAAAAATTAAGTCTTTAGTTTATCCAGCTTGAAAATTCCTTTTGGAATATTCTCCCCTTGCATTTTCATGAGGAATCTCCTGCCACTTAAGCATAAATATGCATACAGTACTCCCGACACTAAGACAAGCACTCCCAGCGCTCGCTTGGAAACTGAAAGGCAATTTGCGATCCTTCAGCGCAGGAATGCACATAAGGCTCTAACCAAATAGCTTTTGGTCTTAGAGACGGAAGCCTCACCAAAATATAAATATAAACGCTGAGCTATTGCTAAGATTTATCCTATGCAGTGATTGCGTTTTCAGCTTTTATTTTCTCCTTTCATTTTGCATTTCCTAACTAACAAATACATTTGCTTTAAATTTAGTCTTTGTTTGTGTTCTCTGTTGGGACCTTGTCTACTTTTAGTTTATTATTCTTCCATACATATTTTGCTTTTTGAAATATATGTGAAAAGTAATTTTTTTCATGAGTAGATATTAAATCTAAGGTAACTTTATATGAGAAAATTCCTAAGTTGTTTTCACTAAGACTAGTTAAGGGCCTTCCTCCCATTAAGTATGATTAAAAATCAGTATCTGTGCATCCATGCAAACACACACATACAATTAAATGTATGTCTGCGTGTATACCCGTGCACTCGTATGTTTGTTTAAGTGCTATTTTAGTTTTCCATAAAAGAAAACTATTGTGCCGGATTTGTCTGTCCGTCCGCACTTTTCTGTCCGCCCTCAGATCTTTAAAACTGCTGAGGCTAGAGGGCTGCAAATTGGTATTTTGATCATCCACCCTCCAATCGTCAAACATACCAAATTGCATCCCTCTAGCCTCAGTAGTTTTTATTTTATTTAAGGTTAAAGTTAGCCATGATCGCGCATCTGGCACCGATATAGAATAGGCCACCACCGGGCCATGGTTAAAGTTTCATGGTCCGCGACTCATACAGCATTATACCGAGACTACCGAAGGATAGATCAATTTTCGGCGGCCTTGATTATACGCTGTAGCTGCTGTACAGAAAACCTGATTGCGCCAAAGAAACTTCGGCGCATTTTTTTTACTCGTTTATGTGTTTTGCAAGGAACTCCCAAATACTTGACCTTCAAGATTTAATTTTCTCACACTTATTCCAGATCAAACATAACTTTGTTAAATGCTTAATCTCATAGGTTACCACTGTTTCATATCATCCCAAAATACAATACTAGAATTCATGAAAACTGAAGGCATAGTCAAGATATCTTGACGTCACCTAAAAAGCTTTTCTGCATTTGCGTTGTCTTGAAAAGTAATTCCCTTTTAGCTCCCTTGCAGTCACTTCGCTGCAAATGGCACCTGGAGGGGCAGTTGTTTTAGTCCCAAGGACAGCCTGACATGCAGCTAACTTACTCCGTTGTCTGATCGTCGTGAATGCCGTTTGCTCCTGAAGTAGTGATGTTTTCCTTCGGAAGTTTTCTCTTTCTGAGTTTTTTTTTTATTTCATTTTATCAAGATGTCTTAAGATTTATCATTGTACATTTTTACACATTTTTTTCGCCAGACATACACCGACACACGCACACATATGTGTATGTGTGTGTTGTGTGTGTGTGTATATATATATATATATATATATATATATATATATATATATATATATATATATATATATATATATATATATATATATATATATATATAAGAAATAATCAATACACAATCGCGTGTGGAACAGAACTAAATTTCTGTTCCCACGTCACGATCGAACCAGGTCTTTCAACTGAAAGGCAAGGCCGCTTAGTTGGCAGCGGTCTTGCCTTTCAGTTAAAAGAGTATGGTTCGATCCTGATGAGTCAGAAATTTATATATATATATATATATATATATATATATATATATATATATATATATATATATATATATATATATATATATATATATATTATGCGTGCGTGTTTGCTTGTGTGTCTGATTCAGCATACGAATTTACGCGTGCATTCAAGTGCCCAAACGCTTTAGAATGCACGCGCCTCTACTCGCAGTGAATCCAGATACATCAATTCTTTCCCCACCCTCATGCGAAAAGTTTTTCGTAATGGCCCGAATATCACGGTCTTTACGGCCCTAATATGACTCATTATTTTTCCGCTCGGAAACAGCACAATGCAGGCGGCGGGGAAAACAAAGAGACGTACGTCGCATTGCAACACATTCGAAACCGCAAAGTTTTCTCATTAAACTAATAACGTGAAAATAAACTTTCGCACTAAAGGACAGCGACGGGGAAAAAGTTCCGGATCCTTTTCAACGAAAGACGCCTTAGATAATTCATTAACGATGTCGCATTTTCCGCCGACGGGCGCATATCGTTTTCTGATAAAAGTTCCGGAGGAGTGACGCGTTTTTTTTCAGGGGGATGCTGTTGTGTCCTGTGAGGATGTGGAGTTTTGAATGTCGACGTTGAGTGATTTATCAAACATTTTATTTATGTAATACCATTATTGCATTGTAAATTCTGTCTTGTTTCGTTTTGCGTAACTATTTCTAAACGCACTGTATTTTTTTTTGTGCAATTTATCTTGTTCCTAAAAAAAATGGTGTTGATATATACTATATAGGTTAAGAAGAATGAAAGGCAGCATCATATATTATATATATATATATATATATATATATATATATATATATATATATATATATATATATATATATATATATATATATATATATATATATATATATACACACACACACACACACACACACACATATATATATATATATATATATATATATATATATATATATATATATATATATATATATATATATATTTCTATTTTTACCTCTTTATGATAATAATAATAATAGTAATAATAATAATAATAATAATAATATTTTTTCACCATTTTAGTGACTCATGCTATTATGAGATCTTTATGAATAATAATAATTTTTTTTTATTTTATTTATTTATTTATTTTTTTTTTTTTTTTTGCCATTCAAGGAAACCTGTCTGACAATTTTCCCCCTGCACCTCTCACCTTTCGCCCTCCTTGACGAAATTCTCTTGTCAGAGACATTTTTCCTCTCCTTACCGCAATTTCCTCCATCTTACGTATCGAATTCCAATATCTCCCAAGCTAATTTTCCCATTGGAATGTGCTTTTCGACTCTCCTCAAATTCCGTCAGCGCGTCACTGTTGCTACTGGGTGGACTTTACTTCTCTTATTTGATGGACTAAGATGAGAAGAAGTTTTATTACTTATTGATTTATTTTATTTTATTTTTGATTACAAATAACTCAAGAATGCTAAAACTTATTGATTTTTTATGTTATATTTTATTACTAATATATAACTCAAGAATGCTAAAACATATTGATGTTTTTTTGGAATGTTATTTTTTATTGCAAATAACTCAAAAATGCTAAAACATTGAATTTTTGGGGGGAATTTTATTTTTCATTACAAATAACTCAAGAATGCTAAAACACATTGATGTTTTTTTGGAATGTTATTATTTTTATTACAAATAACTCAAGAATGTTAAAACTTACCGATGTTATTTTGGAATGTTATTTTTTA
Organism: Macrobrachium rosenbergii; assembly: GCF_040412425.1. NCBI lineage: Eukaryota > Metazoa > Arthropoda > Malacostraca > Decapoda > Palaemonidae > Macrobrachium > Macrobrachium rosenbergii. The sequence goes on along the minus strand of NC_089762.1, from coordinate 45,556,700 downwards.
TTACAAATAACTCAAGAATTCTAAAACTTATTGATGTTATCTTGGAATGTTATTTTTTATTACAAATAACTCAAGAATGCTAAAACTTATTAATTTTTGGGGGAGTATTTTTTATTACAAACAACTCAGATATGCTAAAACTTTCTGTTGTTATTTTGGAATGTTATTTTTTATTACAAATAAGTCAAGAGTGCTGAAATATTTTCATTGTTATTACTGCATCATTGTTATGACATTTTATGTCTTTTTTATTGGCTAACTGCTAGTTCGTGAACGAACTAGTTTTAAAAGTACCTTAGGAATACATAAATTTTTATATTTTATATTTGTTTCTGTTAAATGCACATCTTTCTAATTTATCAGATACTTTAAAAAAAGTGAAAGGGCACTAATAAACAAGTAAAAAATGCCCCGAAGTTTCTTATGCGCAATCGAGTTTTCTGTACAGCGTATAATCAAGGCCACCAAAAATAGCTCTATCCTTCAGTGATCTCGTTATAATGCTGTATGAGCCGCGGCTCATGAAGCTTTAACCACAGCCCTGTGGTGGCCTATCCTACATCGTTGCCAGAAGCACGCTCATGGCTAAATTTAACCTTAAATAAAATAAAAACTACTGAAGCTAGAGGGCTGCAATTTGGTATGTCTGATGATTGGAGGGTGGATGATCAACATACCAATTTGCAGCCCTCTAGCCTCAGTAGTCTTTAAGACCTGAGGGCGGACAGAGAAAGTGCGGGGAGAATAAAGTGTGGAAGGACAGACAATAGTTTTCTTTTACGGAAAACTAAAAACGGAAAGAATATCTTTGCTGTTCCCTTTAGACAACGACGGATAGCTTTTGCAGTACACATTTACTCTTCCCTTTTAGCGGAAAACGTGGCTAATGAACTGCTGTGACGTTAAACAATAATTTACTTTCGTTTCGTACCTTCCTCTAATTCGTATTTTCGTAATTGCCTCATTTGTATTTAACTGGTTCTCCAATGAACAGGTAATTGTAGAATATTACAACTTTTATATTTGTTCAACACATACCAGGTTAATATGTCCCCGGTGATTATATCGAAAATTAATTAATTAAATATATATTCGAATTTTATGCTTTAGGTTTGTAATTATATCCACCCGATTCATGTTTATCGAATTGATTGCATTATTTTGTAGCATTCCACCTTTCTTATATTTACGTTTTTTAATCATTTTAACAATTATGTGATTCACATTGGTCCAAGACCTAATATAAATTGTTTATCCAAAATAATCCAGTCTTTTAATTACTTCTCTCATCATTTCAGCAAATTCTGTTCCTGTTTGTGTAAATGCTTAATTTGTTTTAACTCTTTCAACGTTTTTTTCAATATCGGAAAGGTTCATATTTGTCTAATACCCGAACCAAGTAATTAAATTTAGAATGTTCACCTATTATACTTTGCGTTATTTCAATAAATAATTATTAATTGATTTATAAATTATGGAAAAAATGCCTAATGAGATATGCACTCATGCGGACGTACATAAAAACTAATACACAAACACACACACATATATATATGTATATATATACATATATTATATATATATATGCATATATATATATGTCTGTATGTATACATATACATATACTTATACATAGGAAAGAAAAATAAACGTATATAAACATGCTGGTAAGCATAAAAACATGCGTGCTGCCACTCAATGATTATATTGTCTTTCAAAATCTGGAAGACATGGACGCAATTTCTTAATTAGATACGTTGTGTTGCATCAAAAGCTCACAGCAGTTTAGTGCTTCGATATTATTATACTGATTTTACAAACTGAACAAGTAATAACGTAGAACCAGCTTTGTGCGAGGTATTAGTGGGCCCAAACATATCACGAGAGAAATTTTGATTAAATCAGGAGATCGCTTCCAAATCTGTAACGTAGCGAATTAGCAACACGAAAATATTTAGTCTGGTAATCCTTTCTGCTCCATATCTTATTTCCTGCTTCATATCAGAGACAATAACGAGTGAAAGCTGGAACGCAGCTTTCAATAACAATGATTCATTCCGGAATAATTGAGCTGAAAGCCCCTGTTTGCGAAATAAAGGAAATACAACCGGAGATTGAAGCACTTGTCACTCGACTCTGATCCTCTCCCCACGTTTATTCTGTGTAGATTAGTAATCCTCTTAGGGTGACGCCGTTCAGCAGCGAGTGGTGCTCTCTCCTTGCTCTTTCGCCTGTTGAAGCTTCGGGACTCTTTTCCTGCTTCTGTTTTTCCTGGTTCTAATAAACCGTTCCTCTTTCAAGAGGAAGAGTATTGGTCTGTGGGTTCCAATCGTCGTTTGGTTTTTCCCCTTCTTTTCACATTTCTCTTTTTCGTGTTTTCAATAGAATTGAATTGAATATAGAAATTAGGCCAAAGGCCGAGCGCTGGGGCCTTTGAGGTCATTCAGTGCTGAAACGTATATTGCCAGTAAAAGGTTAGAAAGGCGTAACAGGAGGAAAATCTCGCAGTTGCACTATGAATCAATTGTTAGGAGAGGCTGGGGAGTAAGATGGAAGAAAGAAGATATGAAAGTAGGTACAGTAAAAGGAACGAAAGGGGTTGCAGCTAGGGGTCGAAGGGACGCTGCAAAGACCCTTAAGTAATGCCTGCAGTGCACCGCATGGGATGAACTGACGGCACTACTCCCCTACGGGTGTGTTTTCTATCGAGGAAATTAGGTTACCAAGTCCCATTGGCCTTTGCTATTAAACAGAAATAAGAGGATATTAAAAGAAGCGCTAAGCATTATCACATATGACAAAATAGAAGACGAGTGCTCCCTTAAAAACACAAACACACACAAACATTGGCATTTAGGACACCAGCTGGTCGAGAGGCTTCTATTTTCCTCGACAACACGCTGCGGGAGGCAGACGATGGATCTGCCAACACTTCTTCCTCTTGACCCCTATACCGGATAACATTGGAGCTGGGGAAAGGGGAGATGCGATGAAAGGATGTCTGTAGAGACGAGGGTAGGAGAACGAAATTGATATATGAATAATGATGATAGCTCGGAAGGGGTTCCCTTCCAAGTACGGCATTACAGAATACAATAGATGGTTCTTGGGGGTTCAGTTTCTATAGGGTCTGTTCTGTAATCAAGAGTAGGTTTCATTTTTTCCTGCACACAAGTTATATACGTATATATATACATATATATATATATATATATATATATATATATATATATATATATATATATATATATATATATATAGAGAGAGAGAGAGAGAGAGAGAGAGAGAGAGAGAGAGAGAGAGAGAGAGA
>NC_089762.1:45530890-45548390 GCF_040412425.1 Macrobrachium rosenbergii | reverse complement strand
AATTCATAAATAAACCAAAACAGAGAGAGAGAGAGAGAGAGAGAGAGAGAGAGAGAGAGAGAGAGAGCTCCCAAACGTAAGTAGAGATATCGCTAGAATTGGTTTTCCCCACATAACCAACCCATCTTAGATAGAAAAAAATTCATAAATATAACCAAAGCAGAGAGAGAGAGAGAGAGAGAGAGAGAGACTCCCATACGTAAATGCAAATATCACAAGAATTGGTTTTCCCCTTATAAACCCATCATAATTAGACGAAAATTCATAAATAAACCTAAACCGAGAGAGAGAGAGTGTGTGTGTGTGAGAAAGAGAAATAAATAAATACAGTTTTCCGTATTTGTTCAAAATCTTTGGGAAAAAATATGTAAAAGCATTAAACCAGAGCTTAAATAATCGTTAAATTTTATGCTTAATTTTAGTCTTTTTAATTAAAATAAACTTAATTAGGGCATCTTCATTCATCCCCTTGCATTGTTAATGTATTTACCTCTTATTTTTTTTTTCAAGTCTTCATTTATCCTTCCTCCAGTGATTCTCCGAGAATTCAGTTTCCTGAGAGAATTAAAGTTCTAATTACAGTTTTGGAAAAAAGGGAACGAAAAGATGAATACTAAGGCATGAAGTGTTTCACTGGGTTAATCATTTTTGCGTAATATTCCATCCACTTTTTAATTAAAATAAACTTAATTAGGCATCTTCAATCCCTTGCATTGTTTTGAAGGACATATTATTTTTTTAAATCTGTCATTTATCCTTCCTCCAGTGATTCTCCGAGAATTCAGTTTCCTGATCGAGTTCCTAATTACAGTTTTGGGGAAGGGAACGAAGAGATGAATACTAAGGCATGAAGTGTTTCACTGGGTTAATCATTATTTGCGTAATATTCCATCCACTCGGTGAAAACACTTATACAATGACGAATTTGAAGGACATATAACTTTCACAAATTTGTGAAATCTGTCGTCTATTCGTCCATTTGCATTTTGATACAGTACGTCAGGCATCCGCTATAAGGGCTTTCGTGTGGATCGTATAAGGGGCGAAAATACCCCTGATGCCAATAGAAGTTTTTACGAGAAGGATAAAAATTGATTTTATGCAATTATGAAAAATATATTAATTTTTGAAGGCTTGCAGAAGCTTAAGGAAACAAATAATTTATGATATGCTACGAGCTGGAAAATTATTGAGTCTTGTGTTTATCTTGCTATCAGAGAACGCCAGTAATTATATTCAACCAATCATAATTCATGTAAGAAGTTTTTTCCGTGCAATTTCATTTCAGTGGCTTACAGGATAGTATTAATTTCACACTATATCATAAAAGCTATTCACAAAATGCAATTACGGGTGTTAGTAATTGTTAATCAATAGCCGATGTCTGATAACGACCCTTGTTTATTTAGCTGTTCGCATTAGACGTAATGAATGCCATTAATACCTACATTTTTCTCGGGTTTTCATTACTCTCTCTCTCTCTCTCTCTCTCTCTCTCTCTCTCTCTCTCTCTCTCTCTCTCTCTCTCTCTACTTTATTCTCAAATTCACCAATCATTTTTCTCCAGCAACCGACATTCTTGATTTATCATCAAATTTTCTCTAAAAAATTTTAATATTTCTACACTATATCGGACCGATTTGCTTGTCAGATTTTATTAATTAATTTTCATCAGCGTACATTTGTAAAAGATTTTACATTGATATGGACCTTCTTGGGTTAAACGAAATTATTATTTTCCTAGTTTTGTCTCATCTAGAGGGTAAATGACAATTATGTATCTTATTAACATAATTACCCACAGGTTGTGAACCCTTGTCGCCTTGTTAATTTTCTTATTGATAACTGAACCGCAAATGCCAGTAACTAATATTAAATGACATGCCGCGGTTTTCCGGCGGAAGGTGATTAGCGAAGTATATTTTGTTTCTTGACAAATTCCATGACCCTTTTCCGAATAGATAAGCTTATTAACTTCCAAAATTGGAGAGAAAATTATTGAATTATGACTGTAAACAAACTTTACAAAACCACTGAGAGAGATCATTAAAAAATTAAAGTCTCTCATGAAAAGTTATTAAATAAATCCTCTTATAATTTCTTCATTTTTAGAGAGATATCTATATCATGTCAGTTCCCCATTGTTATTCATATATTCATCGAAAGTTAATTCATTATTGATATTTTCATCCACGCTATATACCATTATATCTCTTTAGATCGTAGATCATCAGACTTCGATGCAAAATTAGTTTTAAGAGGCTGGCCGGAATTATAATCAGCTTTGGTGGGTTATAGAGAATTCGAAGAAGATTAGCCTTCGCAAAATGGTCTTTCGTGTTTTCGGTGCAAATATCTGCATATTACTTAGATATTAATTCTCTGTATTCGGGTGTCGCTCGTAACATAATATCAAAAGAATATAGGAAGATTTAATGATGAGCAACAGCAAAGGTAATCGGTCAGCAAAGCCTGAAATGAAAAAAGGAGGGATGAAGAGCCCACAGGGAAGATAATAATTAGTCCAGGAATTATTCCAATTAGTTCCTACAGTAGTGGGAAACTGTACATAAGGGCACGGGGTGAGGGGGGGGGCCATTGTGAGAATTTTCTTTCATCAAGATACCACTTCACCTCTACCAACATTCTGCTGGACGAAAACACGTTACATACGTCATATGTCGCCCTTACTTGCACAGGCTTTGGAAGTCGAAATAATCCACACAAAGGAATATAGATCATTTCTGTTTTATTCCGAATATGATATTTATTTAATGTAGTCCATAATTTATGAGCGGATGAATTTAACCAAGATTCTAAAGCCTTCATATTTCGTTCCCTGAGTATTGGATCAGATGAATTCTGGCAGGAATATATTTCTATAACGGTTTTTTTTCATGACCGACGTAATATGAATTTCGCGCTCCATCGTCCAAATTCACAGGTTTCGCGTCCGCGCACGTGTGTGTGTATATATATATATATATATATATATATATATATATATATATATATATATATATATATATATATATATATATATATATATATATATATATATATATATATATATATATATATATATATATATATACATATATATATACATGTATGTGTTTATGTTATGTGTAAATGCTTATTTGTTTTAAAAATAGAAGAAGAATGTTATAATTCCGAAAAGTTTTAACTTTCCGAATCATTCTACATGAAATCTTTACTGAAGGGAATGATTATTTACGGATATAATGATTATTTATATATATATATATATATATATATATATATATATATATATATATATATATATATATATATATATATATATATATATATATATATATATATATATATATATATATATATAATATAATCTTTACTGTGTTCTGTCACAGGGAAAACGGAAGACTTTGTAAGGCAGTATGATGATAAATTTAATAATGGAATATTTCATCGCTGTTAGTGTGAACCAGCAACGAAGATGAGTTGAAAGCTATTTCTGTTGAGAGGGACAAGTTTCAGAAATACGCGAAGAAGAGTCATTGCATTAAAGCAACTGCATAAAAGTGATAGATTGGCTATGAACCGCTCCAGTGTAGTTTCAACAATACTGGACAAATGGCATTTCTTCAGAACGATGTAATTAGAGTCTGCAGTCGTCATGAAAGGGTCCGCCAGGAATTTTGCTGTATCGATGATTTTGAATTGGCTTTCCATTCTCTGGATCAAGTGAATAATGATTCAAGGGGAATGCAGTGCGGTGGTACGAAAAATGAGGACAATCAAACGTATAATTTACAAAATTGAATTCCCCTCGTTAATCTAAAGCTCGTTCATACTGCTGATGCAGTTTCTATTATTTTATTTATTGTTCTGGGGCGTACATAATATTTACTATAACTTTTAGTCTCGTCAGTTGTATTATTTTATATATTGTTCTGTGGTGTCCAAGATATTTACTATAGCTTTAGTCTCGTCAGTTTTATTTTATATATTGCTCTGTGGTGTCCAAGATATTTACCATAGCTGTAGTCTCGTCAGTTTTATTATTTCATACATTGCTCTGTGGTGTACATTCTATTTAATATAGCTTTAGTCTCTTCAGTAACCCAACTGTTTTAAAACAGTGTATTTTGTGGAGGAGACAGTGAATGATAAGTTGAATCATTGTTATGAGAGAGAGAGAGAGAGAGAGAGAGAGAGAGAGAGAGAGAGAGAGAGAGAGAGAGAGAGAGAGAGAGAGAGAGAGAGAGAGAGAATGTTCTCGTAAGATATCAGTAACTATGAAAATACTTCTAAGTGTTTTTTTTTTTGTCCAGAGATACATATCATTTTATAACCCAAGTCTCATATGGTGTTCATATTTCTTTGTGTTTAAATTATTTTTTTTTTTTTACTTTGCTTTCGTGTCAATTTCATTTTCTGTTCCAGTTGCTCTAATTGATCAGCATAATCCTTACTACAACTAGAGAGAGATTAATTACTCTCTGGTATTCATTTTCAGCGATTAATTTCCATATCTTCCTGTTCGTGTTTCCCACCCTGCCATCAGTAATGACATTTACGCCAGACACAGATGTGAATTGATAATATCCATAATCCCGTCCTCCGTAGTGAATTTTTAATCTTCACTTTTAGTTTTCTGAAAAGAAAACTTGTTCCGGCTTTGTCTGTCCGTCCGCACATTTTTCTGTCCGCGCTTTTTCTGTCCGCCCTCATATCTTAAAAACCACTGAGGCTAGAGGGCTGCAAATTGGTATGTTGATCATCCACCCTCCATTCACTAAACATACTAAATTTCAGCCCTCTAGCCTCAGTAGTTTTTATTTTATTTAAGGATAAAGTTAGCCATAATCGTGCGTCTGGCAACGATATAGGCCAGGCCACCACCAGGCAGTGGTTAAAGATTCATGGGCCGTGGCTCATACAGCATTTATCGAGACCACCGAAAGATAGATCTGTTTTCTGTGGCCTTGATTATACGCTGTACAGAAACTCTATTGCGCCGAAGAAACTTCGACTCATTTTTTACTTGTTTTTGTTTTTATTTACTTTCACAACCTAGCTTATATAATAACATTAACCTTCATTTTTGTTTTACAAAACTTTTTCTCGTCCACAGTCTTGGAAACTTCACGTAATGATCGCCGGCTAACAGTCCATCATGGAAAAACGTATGCCATTCCTTTCTCATTGTTCTTCCATCACTTGCTTTCTCTGCTCCAAGTCCCATTCCTAATCCCAAGTGCGCTGAGTATTGACATGTTACATTTCTTAAAGTCTCTTTTATGCAATTTCCCATTATGCAAGAAGAGTTCCTTATCACATCTGTTTCTCGGGAATATACTTAAGGACATACTTTATTTATACTTCTTAAGGACATTATATATACTTCTTAAGGGCATACTTAATGTATACTTCTTAAGGACATACTTTATGTATACTTCATAAGACATACTTTATGTATACTTCTTAAGGACATACTTTATGTATACTTCTTAAGGGCATACTCTATGTATACTTCTTAAGAACTTATTTTATGTATACTTCTTAAGGACATAGAGTACTTTATGTATACTTCTTAAGGACTTACTTTATGTATACTTCTTAAGGGCATACTGTATGCATACTTCTTAAGGACATACTTTATGTATACTTCTTAAGGACATACTTCATGTCTACTTCTTACGGGCATACTTTATGTATACTTCTTAAAGGCATACTTTATGTATACTTCTTAAGGATATACTTTATTTATACTTCTTAAGGACATACTTTATGTACTCACTCAGTTTGTACAACCATAAGTAGACTTCAAACATCACAAACTTTTATGGGAAGTGAACATTTCCTGAAATAGTAAGGCAGAGAAATATTCACCACATTTTCAAATTTTGATGTGTTTCATAGTTGAAACTGATATGAATCTGCCGTCCAAGAGGCAAGGAGTTTTTAAAACTCGGTATAGAAAGAGACTTCATTTAGTACAGAAAATTTCTGAGATGGAATGAAACTGAGCGTCAAATGGCTTCAACATACCCAGGAATTGGGAGTAATGGCTTCAACATAACCCAGAATTGGAAGTAAAAAACTTTGCAGGGCTCAGCAAAGAAATGAGTAGTCTTTACAGTGAGAACTAAACATATATTTATGAATTTTTCTGTAACTATGAATATAAATTTCTCCTCTGAATAGCAGTTACTAATAATTATAAGTGGTCTGCTTCATTCATGGAACACGTTGCTTTAGTAACCAGTTTGTTGATACTGTGTAGGATTACAGGTTCCATGGGGGCAGATACATACATACACACACACATATACAAACATACATACATATATACATACATACATACATACATACATATATATATAATGTATGTGTTTCTGTGTCAGTCGTTATTGATTCTGTCATATTTTTTTTAAAATTATTTAATACAATAGATAAATAATAGACGAATAAATAAAAACTAGTGCTCTTGTAATTTGGGCATAAATCTTTTTATGAAGCCAGTATTGCTCATTTAATTAATTTGGCCTCTCATTCACACGCCCAGCCCAAAAAATTAATGTTTGGGCCTAATGGTGAAAAAAAAATCCATGTTCGAACGTGCGAATACTGGCGAACATGATTTTCCGGAATTTAATGGCATTAATTTTGTGGCTCAAACAACCCCCGTGGGTTTGGTCATGGCTTCCCAAACGGGGAATACCATTGTAATGCTGACATAGAGCTTCGCCGGGTTTCTGGTTGAAGAGAAATTAATGTATTTGAACATAAATCCACAAACACAAAAGGGAGAAGGATTATTTTAAAGAAAAGCGCCGTAAAAGTATGTGGATGTCTTGAACTAAAAAAAAAAAAAAGAGAGAGAGAAATTCTCCATTGTAAATGTTAAACAGTTATTAGTTATTTAGACGAATAATAAATGCTACATGTGCCCAAAAATATCAATAAAAGTCATAGAATGGTAATCTGTCAATAAGTATTTCGAAAGTATAAAGTTGGAGACCTTGAAATATTAAATGAGGCCGGTATCTCTTATGTTATTAACATGAGCACGTGTCATTAGGAGAGTTCTATTTCTCCTTTGTGATTCATTAAGATAATGATGGCAGTTCTCCTCAGGAATTTATTGTATACCAAGCCTCAAATGTAAAGGGTTCTTTTGTCAATGTTCCGGTGGCTCGTTGAAAATCTAACAGTTATTAGCAACTAGATAAAAAAAATTATAAATTGAGACTTTTTTCATCGGATGTTTAAAAGAAAAAGATACAGATTTAGCGATTGCAAAGTTAAGTAGCAACACTGCATTCAATTCCATGAAGATATCACTCGCTCCATACTCTGCCGTTCATTTTCTTAGAATAGATGCTAGTTAGTTACTCAGTTAAATTTTTATTTTGGTTTTGGTGCTGGAAAACCAATTATACGTTGCATGTGAAAAGTAAATTCTAAATGCGCAGTCAATCTTTATCTTTTGCTGTTCACTTTGATTACAGTAAAATTGAAAAAAAACATATGTTAAATTTACTGTAAATTTTTAACTGAAAAAAAAACTTGGATACGAGCCCAGGGGGCAAATAGCCTTGAACAAAATCATTTGATTAAAAGTAGAAGGATGTTTTTACAGTGCTGGTGCTCGGACATTAAAATAGATTTTCATATCACTTACGAAAAAGGGGAATCAGGTTTAACCAAAAGGCGTAGTAATACTCATTAAGGCTTGAAGCTTGGTAACTTAATGAGGATTTGTTTTTATGGGTCTTGTCAAAGTCATTATTGCTCCTAGGCATAAAACCATAAATTAATATTTTATAATGAACCTATTAAGTTTGGAAGATTTGCATTTCTTTTTTGAGTTGCCTAAAGTGAAGTAAGTAATAACAAAAATATCAAATCAATATTTTACGTCCATGTTCGCGCATGATCAAACTTGACGACTGAACATTTGATTGCTAAGCCCATTGAGCAAAGGAAATGTTATTTTCTTATGTAATATAGAAAAGTATCAAGAATTAATTTATTACAGAATTACTGTTAGGTTAGGAAGTATAATCTAATTATGCCTGTTAGGTTTTTAATAAGATTCAACAAAATGAATTTTGCCGGTAGAAAGCTTTTATATAACTTCAGTGATTCTCTTAATAACAGTTTTTAACTGAATAGATTGGAAACTTTGTAGCAAAACACGAATGTCAAACACAGTGCCTGTGTTACGGAAATAGACGCCATATTTTTGGGGTTCATCATCCCTCAAGAATTTCCATTAATAGGTAATAGGTGAGAAGCTACTAGGCAAGGAATGAGCAATAAAGCAGCTTTGCTCACAGACGGTTGCCCCAATGTTATCGGCGCTTTGGTCGTCAAAGAGAAGCAATTGCCTGGAAATAAGCTGGAGCAGGCTAAGCCCAGGCACCATTGCTCAAACAAATAAAAGACATTCTGTTGAAGGCTCACAATCGCACAGAATTATCGCCAATAAAATAGCACGTGAAAAGAGATGTTTGAATGGAACGTCAGTTGGAATTGCACCCGAAGAATTGGAATTAGATTCTTTTGCAAGAATTCGGCTCTGTTCTGCATGAATGAAGGGGGTCCTCCATGTTAGCTGATTGATCTTGGGTACCACATTAAGATGCTTCGTGATGGGTGCTGACCGTATATGCATGTGCCCAATTCTTGGACTGCTTTGTAGCCTTTGTGTTATTACCAATAATGATATTTTAAGCGAGCGACCTTGCTTGAGGGTACACTCTAGAGCTCATTCTTGCGTGATTCTTTCATTTTTTTCATAATTGGCAATTGGAATGGCCAGTTAGAAAATGTAAGTAGCTTTTCGAATGATCAAGAATAATGCATTCCGTTATATGCAATCGTTTTCTCCTCTTCTTCGCATTTTATCTCTTGAACTCCTGAACCGTCAGCTGCGTTCTTTCCCCCCTTGATGCGGCGCAAATGGAAAACAAAGTTGTAGATCATTGCAAACAAGAATGTCGGCGAGGTTAAATAGTCGACAAAAAAGAAACAAAAGACGATGATTATAGAAAAAAAAGCGACTAATGAAAGGGGAAAGAGGGACTTGATGAAAGAAAGCTCCCCAAGAAATTATTCAGTGTTGACGATGAAAGGACGAGGGTGATTAGGGACCTCGTTTCCTCGGCGCAGTGAGAAAACGTTCCTATTTTCTCCTCGTCATCAGAGGATAAACGAGCAGGATATTGCACATCCTGAAAATCACAGAGAAGAAAATTTCGCTCACTTCTTCGCTCTAATCAACGTGATCCTTCTGCAACAAGCGATTTTCGCCGAGGGTGGGGTAATGCGACGAAATCTCTGACAACTCACAGGGGTTTCGGTATATACATATACTCAGTGGGAAAAATACCTCATTAGTGGGTTGTTAACTTCGTTTGAAGCTGCAGCATTTGTATTGAGGAGGAAAATTACTGACTTTTAAATTTCTGATGTTATTTGACGTAATCTTGATGCTAGCGTGAGTCTAACCCAGTCTCATAATAATGCTCAGTATCAGAGTCAGTACTTTGATGATGATCAGTTCCAAGGATTTGATAAAGAATATTTTGCCGCTTGTACTCCATAAAGAATACTTTCTCATCTCAGAAGACTTGCTGCGAAGCCAGAAGGCTGTACCTTCCTGGTGCCACCTTTTCCAAAAGAAAGTAAAATATACAAACTTACATACATGCAGTATATGTATGTATGCTCCACGGTCATATATGGTTGCCTAATTGTATCAGCATTCTTTGATTGGTTAAAAGTCACCTGGCTTTCAATTTTTCAGTTACCTGAGACAAAAGCAAAACTTCAGTGCCTTAGGTCATCTTGAAAATTAACTAAAAATCTCAATATCAATAGTATCTAAGCATCATTCAAAATTTGAGTGATGGTTGAATCTGGTTCTTTGATATTGGTTTTCCAGAATCATTCATCACGACATTTGTATGATGAAGAATATAATGCCTTAGTGTTAAATCAAACTTGTCATTTATAGGCCGTCTGATCAACATTGTACGAATGATACACCATTTCCTAATGTAATTTACATCAGAAGTTGATGAAATCCAGTTATTGGAACGAACGCAGACTATTTGGCCCCCTCTTTTATACCTCGAAGTGAGAGACAGGTGAACATTTGGATCGATTTAGTCAATACCAGTCTTAAGACCGTGGACGGATCCTGATTGGTTGCCGGGGCTCAGAATGAGAGCGGCAACAGATTGAAATTGACTTTGGTGTCGGAGGCAGCATTAACATGGAAATTGGCTATTGCTTCCGGTGCTCTAGCGTCAATTCGGAATCAGTGCTCTCCCCTGCCTCGATAACTTATTACGGCCCGTAATTAAGAATCATACACAGTGCCTATCTTGGAAATGATTTACTGCTTTACGGCGAAAATGAAATTAATGCTCCTGACGGCGTGTCCAATGCGTTTCCTTAGAAATGGAACGGGAATGAGTGGAGAAAGTGCTGAATGCGACATTAGATGATTTTTTTTTTTATTTTGGATGAAACAAACTTGCGCCACACACCCACACATGCATACTGATGTGTATATATACATACATATATATATACATACATATCAAATATAAAGACCCCATAGAAACGCCAAAATGTAGAAAGTAAAAGCTATATTTCAGAGACCAAAGTGTCTTTCTCCTCAGGCAAATAGTGAGGAGAGAGACAGTTTGGTCTCTGAAATATAGCTTTCACTTTCTACACTTTGTCGTTTTTATGGGCTCTCATATTTTAATGGAATTCTGTTTTAAAAGAAAATATTTCACAGTCACACATATGTATATATATTTATATTTATATATATATATATATATATATATATATATATATATATATATATATATATATATATATATATATGTATGTATGTATATATATATATATATATATATATATATATATATATATATATATATATATATATATATATATAAAGCAAGATGTTTATTTTAACACTAAATGAGACAAAGGTGATATTTCATCTAATTACAGGTTTTCCCACTTTGAAGGGAGACTCCGAGAATGATTTTGCCCCACAAAGGCAATACGCTTTAACAATCCCTTTTAAATCAAAGAATTCAAGAAAAAGGTTACATGCAGGGAATGCTCCCAACCGCTCTAAATACAAGAGTGTATCTTTGCTTTTATAGATAAAGTTCATATCTCTATTTTCACTGGCAGTTAAGGGATGAATATGCCACTAATTGTTGTCTTACTTCTTCTCAGGAGCCATCGCTGTGATGGGAAAAGGTCTGATAAATGGAATAAAAATTCATGAATGGGAAAGTATAAGGCCTTCTGAAAGCCATGCATTATTGTAGTGGTTCTCAGATTTTTTTGGCATCGTTACCCCCGGTAGTGGTATGATAGATCACCATTAGCCATGCCCCATCCCTCTTCATTTATGTGAAGTTGCAATATAAAGGAAGGGAAAATATTGGAATGCTTAGTTTCTAATGCATTTTCTATGTAAGAAATTAATTTTACTTTTACTCAAGTCTTAAGAAATAAAGACTTAGATTTTAGACATTATTCCTTTGACGAAAAATTAAAATTAATGTATTGTTCCTTTTATTACAAATTGGAACTGCCTCGTTACCCCCAGAAACGGCTTTATTACCCCCACGGGGGTAATTACCCCCAGTTTGAGAACCACTGCATCTGAGACTGATTAGAGAAACTATCCGTCTGATTAGAAATTTTGTTCCTGTGTGCTGAAAGGCAGCAACGCAATAAGGCACTGAAACACTTCTAAATGAATTTACAAATGGATATTTCATTGAGTTATGATTTTTCGGGCATCACAACTGTCATTGAAACGAACAGGTTTCGTTGAAGGATTACAGTTGGTTTTAGATGAATAAGGAATTTTTTTTTTTTATCTGAAACCTTTCATTTTGTTGCCTAAAATCCTGACTCCTCTTCCATGCTGCCACGGGCTAAAAGGTTATGGGAGAATCCTTGTCATATGCAGGTGGTCGTCACTTTACAGCAGAGAGAAAAAAAACAAGAGCTTGTAAGAAAAGAAGGGGCAAGCCAGGCCTTAATTGAGTAAAAACTTTTGGTGTTGAAATGAATTCCTCCCCCCTTTTGGAATTTAGAGAGAGAGAGAGAGAGAGAGAGAGAGAGAGAGAGAGAGAGAGAGAGAGAGAAGAGAATGAATGCCTCCAAGTTACGTTCTAGCCACAGTTAAAGTTCAGATACAAAATGGAAATAGAAAAACAGGTTGATGGACTTAGGAATATAATAAATAATAATTACTTTTAGGTATTAAAGTCAATATCTATTGATATCACAACGATTTTATGTGTATTGGTTATTATGACCAAAGAACTCAGTAGCTGTAAAGAAATTTGTCTTTACTATCAATATTTCTGTTACCATTATTATGAGTTCTCATCTTCTAATTTGTCCAAGCTGAATTAAGTTTTTTATTATGGAGAGATATAAATGACACCTTTGTTTGTATACAATAAATGTTTTCAGCTCAGCTGGTGTACATATCTATATATTTCGTTTTCTGTATGACATTAGGTAATATACTGATATCTAATGCATCGTGGATATTCCTTGAATATATTTGCTGATGAACTAGAAATGAAATCTTCCCAAACTAACGACCAAGGAAAAAAAATATATATATATATATATATATATATATATATATATATATATATATATATATATATATATATATATATATATATATATATATAGTGTTCTAGTCACCTTCATTCTGCATAAACTACTTAAGAACAGTAGTAAGAGAACTACACATGTCCCCTTGTTACATTCAAAAAACAAAAATCTGCGGTTGCAATCTGCAGTCATTTTTTATTTATTTATTTATTTATTTTTTTTTTTTTTGGTAGATGAAAAATCGTAAGTAATACCGAACTAAGCTTCATGTGAACTTGTGAGTTATATTAGGTACTAAACGTCTCGTACTGTGACGTTCAAGCCATAACCTATTCATGTTGTTGGGGGGGAAGCGCGTAAAGGCAGGCCGCTGGTTTTGACGCTTGCTCGAGAGGAAGGGTAGATCAGGTCACGAATAATTGAAGCTCTGCGTCCTTTTGCAATAGATGACGCTTCCAGTGTCAAAGGTCCAACGGCTACGAGACAGCTCTGATATAAAGATGTGGAAGATTATTACGTTTCTTAATTTTTATTTTTATTTTTTCTTTAAAAGGGGGTGACGCCAGATGGTTAGCCGTCGTTTTCAATAAGAAATTCAACAGGGACGAGGTTTGCTAGCCCATTAATTTTTAACCCAAGTTGCAACCACCACAGTCGTCTATCAGAAACTTAGAAACTTAGCTCGCTATATAAATCAACAGAGGCCCGATGGGGAATCAAACCAGAGACCCCTCGTTTGTCGGGAAAGGATACTATTAATCAAACCACAGGTGACCCTACAATCCCTTTTTATGTCATATAATAATGTTATCCCAACTCCACCGTGTTCCATTCTGCTGTTATTGTAATTATTACCAAGACGAAAACTGCTGCAAACATAACGGAAATCCCCTTTACTTTGTGCTTAAAGAAAATTTTATTTTTTTTTTTATTTTCTTATATGAAAGTGTTCCTAATTTTTTTATATGCGGACTCTTAAATTTTTCACCGTTTGTTAAAATAATGATAAACAATGACATTGTCAGTAGTGTTTTAGACTTTCTGTGAATTTAGGTTTTTTTATATTCGTATGTTCTGCATAACTCTGACATCACTGCTGTTTACTTGCTGACTGAAGTATATCAGGGCTGTAAGGACCGCCTTCATCTTAATGAAGTTATTACTATTTTTATTTATTATTCAGAAGATGAACGCTATTCATATGGAAAAATCCTACATGGGCGATCGCATTGAAATTCAAGTTTCTAAAGAATATGGTGTTCATTAGAGAGAATTCACAGAAGGTTATGGTAAATGCGGAAAGGAAAGATTAGTTACTAGAAAAGAAAGGAATGCAAATAAATATATTTCAATAATAAATAGTAAAAAATATAAATAAATGATTAAAATACAAGGTGAATTGCACGGTTACGTGGCAAACTCAGATAAGAGTTGTTTCACTCACAGCGTAATTAGGAGAAATTCGACTTCCTTCGCAAGTTAGCATATCACGGAGGCATCGAATTCCATTACAGAAATAGCAACGGCGAAACTTAATTCCATTAAAATCATCTGAACACGGTCGTCCAATGTACGAACACTGAGGTCTTGTTTATCTCGCCCTACGCTTAGCTTTTGAAGTCTGCCTCGCTTGAATTTATTCAGAATATCAAACAGCAAAAACTCTTGACAGTCAAAGGAAGTGTTTGCCTTCTTATCTCTCTTTATGCTTTAGGTTCTATTTTAGATTTCAGAGCGCTGCCGGCCTTTTCCTGGTCGTTTCTTTTCAACTTCCCTGATTTTCTTTTGCATAATGAAAAGCATTCCACTTTTAGGCTGGAAGGTGAACGGAGCATTAAGGCGAGTCATTTCCATAACTGGATAAAAGTTTCGCATGAAGAGAACATCACTTTTCGTAGCTGGGAGAAATTTGCTGCTCTCGTCTTTTTTTTGTTTTTGTTTTTGTTTTTGGTTTTCTGTAAAAGAAAACTATTGTGCCGGCTTTGTCTGTCCGTCCGCACTTTATTCTGTCATTACTTTTTTCTGTCCGCCCTCAGATCTCAAAAGCTACTGAGGCTACAGGGATGCAAATTGGTATGTTGATCATCCACCCTCCAATCATCAAACTTACCAAATTGCCTCAACAGTTTTTTATACATTGTTAAAGTTAGCCATAACAGTGCTTCTGGCAACGACGTAGGATAGGCCACCACCGGGCCGTGGTTAAAGTTTAATGGGCCGCGGCTCATGATACCGAGACCACCGAACGATAGATCTATTTTGGGTGGCCTCGATTATACGATGTAGCGGTTGTACAGAAAACTTGATTGCGCCGAAGAAACTAAGACGCATTTTTTTTACTTTTTCATTTTTATTTCACTTCACTTTCATTTTATTACCCTAACACGAGTTGTTCTTTTGTGCAGTTTTCAGCCGATTATTTTTGTTTTAATTGGTAACTGCTGAGTCAGGATAAGCAGTTGCTGTTTTGAATGACAGTAATGAGGACGCGCTTTGAACAATGGTGACATGTTCTTGATGCCTCCCTGACAGAGAAGAGTGTTTTTTCTGTCCGCATTTCTGAAAATTTAGATACACAAATACAAAAACCGCGTAGATTGTATAAATACATGCGCACACACACACACACACACTATATTTATATATATATATATATATATATATATATATATATATATATATATATATATATATATATATATATATATATATATATATATATATATATATACATACATACATACATACATACATACATACATACATACATACATACATACATACATACACAAACGCGCAAAGAAACACGTTGACCAACATACAATGAACTCAGAATTCCTTGATTCTCAAATCAATTTCACACAAAAAAAAAAAAAAAATAGGATCTTTGCGAATTAAATAAAGAAACTGCTTTTCTGTGATACAAGCAAGGGCAAGGAGGAACGGAATTTATTGTCTAAGAATACGCACATTTATCTTCTCAATTTAATTAACACACATTTGTTTTCTAAATCAAGAAAGGACAAGGAGCCAAGACTGTGGATCATACCAAACTTTCACTCCATCAGCCACTTCAAACAGCTACACAGAGTGCGCGTATCAGCATCTCGTTGAACTCATTTTCTCACATTGCATCATTTAATGAATCTAGCGTACACACACACACACTTCTTGGTATTATTGCTCTTGTTTTGCAGTATCTTTTCTACTCCATCTCTGCAGCACTTTGTAGGTCTTCCTCTCATCCTCTCCCTTGATATTTAGGCATTCCAGACTCTTCTCTCCTACATTCTTCCCACGTAACCGAACCATCACGAAATATTCACCAATTCTGTAATCCGTGCTGAATCTTTACTACTGCTCTTCATCTTCCTATTTCTCACCTTTTTTTTTTTTTTACTTTTTATGAATAAAATTTTCTTATTCTGTAAAGTAGGAGTTATTCGTTCGTATACAAAATCGTTTGTATTCACAGAAAAAGCTTTAGAGATTCTTGCAAAAAAATAAGACATATTTTATATAGTATGTTTTTTTCCATCGAATTACCCACCGTATTTTACCTGTATTTTGTACATGGAGACATACTCGTATTCTTTCGAGTTTTGTAAACGTAGCGAAGACGGTCTGATATTATGTCAGGGTTCTTTCCGATCTACATTTCGTGTTTGTGTTTTCAACGTAAACAATATTATGTAAGTGAATAGCATGAAATCATAGATTTTGCTTCTAGTAGCCTTTCTTTTGCTGCCATTTGCATGTTTAAAAGGAAATTTATTTCTACAATAAAACACAATAAGAAAAACATCTTAATTTTTGTATGCTGTTTTCACACACAAAAGAATTAGTAATAAATTTAAAAACTATATAAAATAAACAAAGCCTTTTTTTTGGCTGTCGTTTTAGTGCACACCAAAACACGTAATACACATTTATAAAAAAAAAATACGACGAAGTATTTCCACTGCCTCTTCAGCCCCCAAAGAAAAATATTAGAACAGAAGCTCGCCCAAAAAAAAAAAAAACACGGAAAGAAAATCAAAAGAAACAGGAAAAAAAAAAGCGTAAAAGAAAACATAAAGCTTACTCGGAGACAAGGAATATGAAGTGGCTATTGTGATGCGACAGAGCAGAAAAGGTTTTTTTCAGAGTCTCTTTCTCTCTCTCTCTCTCTCTCTCTCTCTCTCTCTCTCTCTCTCTCTCTCTCTCTCTCTCTCCAGGAGCAATATCACTTTTATCTCTCGGTGTGTTCAACCCTTTTCGCGCTGCTGTCCCTACGGCCTGTTGCCTGAGGCTCTTGGTGTGAGCCGTGTTCTTAGTATTTCCAAAGTTGGAATATTCTATTTGAGGAATTAAAGCTCGCGTTCCTTCAGTTAGATGATGTTAAGTACGCTGTTATGATGATAGATTTATTTATGGTAGTTTCTCATAAAAAAATGGCTGATTGATTTGCATTTTATATGTAGAAAATTTATTCCTTTAAGTGATATGATATTAAATACATTATTGGGATGAAACATTTATTATTGTGGTCGTTTCTCATAATGAATGGCTGATTAATTTGCATCATATTTACAAAGTGTATTCCATGGGTCTCTGTAGTTAATTGAATAATTAAATCAATGAGGTTCATGACCTGATGCATGCATGCATACATACATATATGCATACTTACATACATACATACATACAGGGTTTTTCCTTAGTGGGGGATGGAGTGAAATAAGTACTGAAATATAGACGTACAGACAGACAGACATGTGGGGTTTCTCCTTAGTGGGGGTGGGGGGGGGGTGTTGGAGTGTAATAAGTACTGAAATATAGA
>NC_089762.1:45503390-45528390 GCF_040412425.1 Macrobrachium rosenbergii | reverse complement strand
TAGATAGAAACTGCCTATCAACATTAATCCCGAATATAACCCTGGAAACAGAGAGGATTAGTGGTAACACGGTTGAATAATCAGCTTATAAATTCCCGTTTACCTCCATAGTCAAGTTACTCGCTGACAAGGAATATCGAATTTAGTGGCAGTTAAATTTCTAGAGGTGCCACCTGTCTCCAGCTGTTTATCTCGTATATATGTGAAATGAAATTGCATCTTTTCTTGTTTCCTTCCACTCCACAAGCAGAGCAGATACAAGAGGTGACGTAACTTGACTTCATTTGCGTGAGTGCCATAATAACCTCTGCATCAGTTTGCCACTGTTTTGGTCAAGACTGTGGGCATTTAGATAGCAAGGATGTAATATTAGGAATGTATACTATACTGAAAGATGTTTCTTCGGTGCAATCAAGTTTTCTGTACAGCGTATAATCAAGGCCAACGAAAATGTATCTATCTTTCGGTGGTCTCGGTATAATGTTGCATGAGCCGCGGCTCATGAAACTTTAACCACGCCCCCGTGGTGGCCTGTCCCATATCGTTGACAGACGCACGATTAATGGTTAACTTTAACCTTCAATAAAAAAAACACTAATGAGGCTAGAGGGCTGTAATTTGTTATGTTTGATGACTGGAGCGTGGATGATCAACATACCTATTTGCAGCCCTCTAGCCTCAGTAGTTTTTAAGATCTGAGGGTGGACAGAAAAAGTCCGGGCAGAAAAAAAGTGCGGACAGAAAAAAGTGCGGACGGACAGACAAAGCCGGCACAGTAGTTTTCTCTTTATGTCCGGTCTATCGGAATGTTTTAGGTACACGAAGTAACTGAAAAAGTTGCTGAAGAATAAAATGTATTTTGTTTTCCTACTTGAAATATGGTAAAGGATGTACTTTCTTAGAAAGCCCCCTCCCCACCCCACCCCACCCACCTCCCTCCAGTCTGAATGCCCCAAGTTCGCAAAGTGACGAAAACAGTAAGTTACGGATAATTTCACAGAATTAAAGCAACGGTTTCATCTAAGATCAACTTGAGAATCTTGTATTGAAAGGCAGACAATACCTAGACCAACAGAACAGAATAATCACCTATTCACTAATGGATTCCTTTTGCTCATTATTTCAGCGAATTTCCTCATCTATTTCCACCGTTTCTGTCAACTGTGTACTTCCCTAAAACTGCTAAGTCGACTGCGTAATTATCGTATCCACCGCGACCTATAAATAGTAGCAGTGATACGATAATAATCTCCCGTTTAGTGTAATAGCGAGCATCCATCACGTCCCCTTACGAGACAGCTTATAATCTCGCCATTGTTGAAACTGATTCATTATGAAAGGAATACAAGACACGCGATCTACATCATCATCATCATGAATCATCCGACGAAGCCTATTAGCTCAGCT
Source organism: Macrobrachium rosenbergii (assembly GCF_040412425.1). Lineage (NCBI taxonomy): Eukaryota > Metazoa > Arthropoda > Malacostraca > Decapoda > Palaemonidae > Macrobrachium > Macrobrachium rosenbergii. Next base: position 45,526,983 of record NC_089762.1, on the reverse strand, counting down.
ATTCATCACTGTTATTAATATGTTAGGTAGTATGCTACAAATCATCCTTGGTGCGGTTTGCGAAGACAAAATTAAATTCATCAGTTTATGAATGTGATGAAGGAAATGCCGTTGTTTCGAGGTGCTTATCTGAAGCCACAATATGTCATTTTTAGTAGATGAAAATTGAATGGACTAGTATATGAATCTCTTTGAATCCGCAGCTTAATGTCGTTCCTGGAGTATTTCCTAATACTCAAATAATTCATTTTCATATAAGTAGGTCGTACCTAATACCAATAAAAAGTTATAATAGAACATTTCCTATATGCTATTTACAGTTTTACTATATTTTTTCTTTCCGTATCATTATCTTTTTTTTTTTTTTTTTTTTTACCAAGGCGTTCCATCATCAATCTTATTCTCATATACTGAAGACTAACGCTGAACAAATGAATCAGTTTCAACAATGGCGAGATCACTTTGCGCACTATTTCTCCACTGGCTGTTGTTTTGCTATAAGGGGGAAAATTATATTTTGAGGCAGGCACCCTATGGCGGAGCAACTGTTCCTATTGTTAGGGCATCAACTCCATCTCGGAATTTATTTTTCTCCAGTAGATTATGGTACTTAAAGTCTGTACACCAGTCACCAGTATCTCTCAGAAACAACGGACATAATTTTGAAGTTGGTATTAACTCGGGAATATATATATCATGAGTCTTTCCAATTACTCCTTTACCCAGCTGCATCGTTTCCTGCAGGGCTGTGTAAAAACCGTTTCTCCTTTCATACTGGTACTTATATACCAAGAGAGATTATCCTAACAAGAAGCTGTCGCTCTACGTTCAGTTTCCAGCCATCGTTATTTTGCTGTCGTCGTCAGTGCTGAGAATTCTTTTCCTCAGCTAGACAGAGGTGTTATAGAATGGCCTGAAGAGAACCTCTCCTAGATTTTGTAGCTGTCAGTAATTCAGGTCTTATTTATGTTTCAGAGTCATTTGTGTTACCTCTTATCATCTGACATTTCCTAAAGGCACGATTTTTGTGTCCTTAATGACTTCTTCCAAGAAGGTGGTGTGTTTAGCTGTATCTCATTGTCCAATAGAAGGATTATTACATGATAATTGCTGAAGGGAAATAATGAAGGTTGCTAGAAATATCTGTTTGGTGACCAGACCTCCTGATGACTAGATTTATAAGAAGGAATCGAAAGTATTCGAAAAGCTCAAAGGTTGTTTGCAATCTTTACCTACAGATTTTCTCAACTAGACCTTTGAAGGAGTTTTTATCATGCAATAATAATAATAATAATAATAATAATAATAATAATAATAATAATAATAATAATAATAATAATAGGGAAGAATATCAGTTTGGGTTTTTTCCACAGTTTCATCACCACATTACATTATTTTACAAAAGCGCAGTTGTTCTGGAGATAATTTCGTATCAATCAGAAGGAAAATAGGCTCTTACAATATTTACGTATTGACTCATCTTCATTCCAGCATATTTCCTTTGTCTGTCAATCTAGATATTTCTGCGGTGTTAGAAATTGATTAGTTAAATATCCGTAGTGATTCCAAGTATGTATGTACGCATTCTAATTAAAATTCGACGACAGTTGTAAACGTCTCACCGATTAATTGCCCAGAGATTTCACGCGGATTTTAACCATAGAATGGGAGGGACCAGAACACATTGTGTTTGAAGGCGCCGAAATTCCCCCCCACCAATCAGCGAGAGTAATCTCGAGGCTCGGAGATAATTCACAGGATCCTGATAAGCTGCACAGAGGAAATTGCTCTAATAGGTTATTCCGAAGATTGGCCTTGATTGCTAATCGATGGTGGTCAGAGAGCGAATGCTATATTGGTCATTATTAGCACCTTGTAAATTTAAAAGAGAGAGAGAGAGAGAGAGAGAGAGAGAGAGAGAGAGAGAGAGAGAGAGAGAGAGATTTAGCAAAAAGTTTTACTTTTCCTTGCACAGCCTTGGTTATTTATAGATAGTGGTGTGAGAGCAGTGGCCATATTGAGAGAGAGAGAGAGAGAGAGAGAGAGAGAGAGAGATTTTTAGCAAAATCTTTTAGTTTTCCTTGCAAAACCTTGGTTATTTATAGATAGTGGTGAGAGAGTAATGGCAATATTGAGAATTACCAGCAGATTATAATTAAAAGAGAAAGATAATCTCATTTAATTATATGTTATCGCATATAATAGATCTGACCAGCATCCCAGTCGAAGATAAGTCTTTGTAATTCCATAGAAATTGCCAAACTTTTACGATTTATAAAAGCATTAGGAATCATTTTCCTAAATTCTGCTCTTTACTGTGGAGTGGAGAGCAGGTGACAACAATTCAGAAGGCTGGAGAAAACGTAACACATTCCGACTGTTTTGACTCATGCGCAAATCCTGGATGCCCTGTTCAAACGCCATGTGGCTCGTGAACTCTGGTTGAAACCTTTTTAATTATAAATTCTGTCACAGAAGCAGACCAACTTTACAGCTGCATTCTTCTCTCTTTATGTCATCCCACTGATCTGTATTTTCGTGTGACCCCCTTTTTTTTTTGTGTCGTTTTCTCATTATAAACTTCTGGCGGGGAAAAATCCTCCAAGGAAAAAAAATCCTCCCGGGGGGGAAAAATCCTCTAAGGCATTCGTTATGTAAACTCCTTTCATGCCCAAGCTTCTAAAGGAAGTCTTCTGCCGTAATTGGATAAAGAAAATAATTGCCAGGTGCGCTTTTTAGATGAATTCTTGAGTTGTACGGAGATGTCTCTCTCTCTCTCTCTCTCTCTCTCTTGATGTTCAGTTCTTAAACTCCCTGTTCCATATCTTCATCCTTAATTGATGAAATAAAGTTCTTAATCGGGAGTCTTTAGGTTTGAACACTTATCTACATTCTTAAATCTACAGATATTTGTGTTTTATCTTCAGTCTGGAACAACTCTTCAAGTATGGTGGCAGTAAATTGTGTGGAAAAGTTTCACTGATACTTTCCACATTTTGTCCAACTAAATTTGGAAAAGGTTCAGTATTCAAAAGAAATTATATTCAGAATTATACAGATAGCATTTGAGTCCAAACTCCTTCAGTCGCTTAAGTCTTGTGTACTTTCTCAGCTGTGTTGAGATTGCTGCTACTCACACTACAAGAGAGACAAACAGACAGAGACATTTATCAATATCTTCAGACAGACAGACAGAGACGTTTTTTTAATATATTACTATCTTAACTCCAACTCCGTTATTTGTGACTTGCAAAATAAACCTGTCAAGGAGAAACAAAAGACGAAAATTAGATATCAAACATGAAGTGGATAAGTTGAACAGAATTACTTAATATGAAATAATCTACCTGGAAAAATAACGTGTAATGTCACTCACTTGTAAGGCCCTTACAAAAAATTAAGAAACCCCTTTTTATATGTGTATGCATCTATTTGTTTTTACAAGTATTTATCTGTCTGGTGAAAGAATGCGTCGGTACGAAGAGTCAGTCATAGGGGAAATTGTTAACCTTGCAGAAAATGCTGTAGTTTTTGTTGAAATCCAAGAGAAAAAGTAACGATATATTTTTTTCCCAGATTCCACCTAAATACTACGCGGTGGTATTTTCTGCCCAGGACTGGCTTCCTTGCACGACTTAAGCCCCAGAAAGAAGACTTTGTCTGGACAGGCCCCGTTCCAGGCACCTTTCCTGGAAATAGGACTCTCGACTAGTTTTCTTCCCAAATAAAGACAAGGCTTCTCTTCTTTGTTAAAAAGTCTTTGTCAGTGCACGCGTTAATGTTAGAAACGAATTTGTTTTGAGTGTACATAGACTTTGTAATTATGTGTGTGCTGTTATACACATTATACTATATTTATATTTATACTATATATATATATATATATATATATATATATATATATATATATATATATATATATATATGTGTGTGTGTGTGTGTGTGTGTGTGTGTGTGTATGTGTTTGTGTTCCTTTTCAATATTACGTCTTTTTCATTAATGGTGTGGCCTCTGAGCAGTCATATATCCTGCCCAGTATAGGATCGATAGATCTATGTGGCAACAAGACCTCTGGGTGGTCACTTTCCATTACTTCCTTGACTTTGTATTGCAAAAGGTCACTGATCGGAAGGCAAGTGTTACTGTTTTGTGTCTAAGGCCACCTTTACCCGATTTTTATTAAGGGTAATCTCAGCCATTATTATTATTATTAATTATTTCAGTAGATGAAACTTATTCACATTGAACAAGCACACCAAAGGGGCCACTGACTTGAAATTCAAGCTTCCAAAGAATGTTGGTTTCAACCTCCCACCACAGACCCCACACCGCGGCGGTAACTGATCATGATACAGAGCCCGTGATTTTTCCTCGCCTCGGAGGAGACAGGAACCCGCGACATCTGAGAGGCATACCACGACACTGACCACTATACCAGAGGACCAGCTTGAATTTTCTTGATATATTTCCCTTTCTAGTTTCCTGATAAGGTTTGTAGGTTAGGTTAATACCGAAGATGAAAAGTGATTTCCGAAAAAAAAAAAATAATAATTTAGGTAAAATAATAATAATAAAAAAAATTAATAATAATAATGTAACAATAATGTATACAAATCTTTTCAATTTTTGTCATCAGTAGCGTTCTGTAAAACACCAAAAAAATATGTTAGAGATCAATGACTATGTATATATATTCATAAACGCATCTAATAAATCGGCAGTGAAATAGGCTAGAACCCCGACGTTTGAGGTCAATGAAAGGCTTATATTTTTCTCTGAAGTTTCAAGGACACTTACTCGTCGATCCTCCTTTGAATATTTGCCTCTTCCCGTTGGTGGTATTTTTCAGTCCTTAAAATCGCGCCTGAGTTCTGGGGAACGCTGTGAAATCGAGTGCTCATTTGCACAGACGATTGAAGAGGCGGAACGGGTTTTTAGTGAAGTTTAAAAAATGATGTGAAAATTCCTGAAGAAATTCCAAGTCTTGCGTAAAACTTGAGCACTTGTTTACATCGCTAAGTGAAATTTTCGGAATGATCAAATTGGCGTATTCAAAGCGAATATTTGAGTATTTGAAAGCACCGAAATACGAGCAAGTAAAAAATGCGCCGAAGTTTCTTCGGCGCAGTCGAGTTAACCGTACAGTACAGCTGCTACAGCGTATAATCAAGGCCACCGAAAATAGATCTGTCTTTCGGTGGTCTCGGGTATAATGGTGTATGAGCCGCGGCCCATGAAACTTTAACCAAGGGCCGGTGGTGGCCTGTCCTATATCGTTGCCATAAGCACAATTATGGCTAACTTTAGCCCTAAATAAAATAATAAAAACCACTGAGGCTAGAGGGCTGCAGTTCAGTATGTTTGATGATTGGAGGGTGGATGATCAACATACCAATTTACAGCCTTCTAGCCTCAGTAATTTTTAAGACCTGAGGGCGGACAGAAAAATGTGCGGACGGACAGACAAAGCCGGCGCAAGAGTTTTCTTTTACAGAAAACTAAAAAATGTGAGTAATATTTAAGAATTCTCACTACCGAAATGTGAAGCCGCAACACAAACCCAAAATGAATTAGTTACCTGGAATTTTACGACACGAGCATCCGGGTGAATGGCCGAGTCACTTGCGGGAAATTCATAAATAATGTTGCAATGAAATACTTCCATGTATTTTGGTTACAGTGCACGATATGTTTTATACAAACCTGTTGACGCAGAAGGTGACCTTGAAACCGGAAAAATATTTGACTAAAAAAATTTAGTATTGAACGTGGACTGTTTTATTTTTCTACCCAATGTGTTGTTTATAATTTTATTTTCCCTTCAGAATAACCGAGTTCCGTTTGAAGGCCAGCCATAGCAAAACATTTACAGCTGTATAAGAAATACCATCCCGTCCTTGAACTTGAATCCGTCACGTATCGGGTAACTGAAACAAACACAGAAAATTTTACGCTTGCTTAATTTTTATCCTCGGATTTCATGTCGTCAGTGCATAAAAAAAACCTGTTGGCCTGAACTCAGTTGTTTTTTACTTGAGTGGAAAAAATATGTTACAGTATTGCAAAAGTATTTTTAGCCTTCAGGATTTGTCATTTTAGTTCAGTGACGCTGAAGTCTCACCCTTATTTCCTTTTGCCAGTAGGTGCGTTATCATGGGGTTCGTTGTAATATTCTTAGACTTTGTACTGTTATGAATCTCCGTAATTTGTAGAAAATTCAAGAGGGAAAATCATATTCAGTATTATTTTATTTTTGACCTATGCTAGAGAAGGAAACCTCGGTGGCATAACTCAGGAAAAAGAACATTTGCGAATAGGGTTGTAATATTGCATTGTGATACATAACGGTGTTTGGAAGACATTTTTATAATTTACAGGAAATTATTGAGTAGTATTTGATACTGAAAAATTGAAAATTGCGAAACACGAAGAAAATATCATCATCATGATTATTGGCAATTTCGAATCACGTAGCCAGTGCGGCCGACTGAGCCAAAACAGACGCAGCTGATCACGCGAACGGTTGACATTAGAGGTACAGAATTCTGAAAGATAATGGCAGATCAAATATGCTTAGAGAGCATCGGCAGTGCGTCGATTATTCGAGACGTGATGATCAGTGACCCGGAGACACGGAGAACACGGCTGGGTTTTGGATTGGGGTTAATTAAAAAGACAGGTATATCCAAGGCCAAGAGAGACAAGGTATACCCAACTGGGTAGAGTCGCCTGCCACCTGGGATAACTACGTAGGCGATGACGTACCTTAGAGGATCCTGCTCATTACGGCAATTCACCAGCTGACGTAATAAGGTGGTAGACGAAGCTCCGCCTACATGGGGGATTTGGGGCGAAGTGAGCAGACCTCTTTCTCTTGGCTTTGGATATATCGATTGTAGGTAATGTGATGTCTACTGCCTTTATCACAAAGGGTTGAAAATCCGTAATCAGACATTGGCTTTTGTATAAACCGTATTTCGGTTTTTGGCTCAATAGTCGATTTAGAATTGATTAATGATCTCTGGCATAAATTTGCGTTTGTGTCGGTATTCAATTCGAGATATGGACTTCGGATCCCAAACACTATGGGTCATTGTATATTACATAAAACCTGTTTCATAATTCTTTGCTTATACAAACAAAATTCTCCTCTGAAACTAACAGATACTTTTGGGAAACTGGATTGAAATTAAAGTTTACTAAGGTAATAATGCAAGGGTCTGTGAGAGTAACAATGCATTTTAAAACCAACTAATATACCTTATTAACAGCAGTACGTTAATTTCAGTTTTAAAGGTATCTTAAACAAAAACTGTTATTTAAATGGGCTGATGAGCAAAATTTACTCATGCATATGTACTGAGTATGTGTATGTATACCAGACTTGCAACATCTCTCTCTCTCTCTCTCTCTCTCTCTCTCTCTCTCTCTCTCTCTCTCTCTCTCTCTCTGACCTGTGTTGCTTTTAACCTTACATAAGAAATGAATAAAGATCAGTGTAGAGCTAAGAAAGAAAAGTTAATATTTCCGAATATTAAACAGAAAAACGGGGGATATTACCCTGTAATGAACGGTTATTTTGAGCGAAAATGTAAAATAATAATAATAATAATAATAATAATAATAATAATAATAATAATAATAATAATAAAGTTCAGCGAAAGTATTTCTTAATACACCTTTACATCATGTTTCAGGAGCTAATTCTCTTTCATAATTAAGACGCCACTTCATCGGCGATGAAGTTAATTAATCAGCATAAATAACATGACAGCTAATGGGGAGGAAGAAAATTTCATATTCTCTTGACCTGAAAAGATTCATATTTGTTCTTTAAAATACATACGGCTTTGGGCTAGAGATGATTTTATCAACGCGACAGATGATGATGTTTTCCTTCAAGAGTTGGTTACTTATCTTGATTCGCGTAATTAAAGATATCAGAATATTATATTGGAATGTTTCTTGGCGAAATCCATTGGAAGTGGTTATAATTTTTATTCACATTAATTCGACGATGCCGTAAAAGCGAAAAGGGTAATACGCAAAACATAAGGAAAGACAGTAAAATAACACCTTTTCTTTTAAGCCTTAAATGTTTTGCTGACGTAAGCCTTTTTTCCGGCAAATGATCAACACTATGCTTGAAAGAATAGTATGGAATGCCACAATATAATATTAATCTGGTAGATCGAACACTACTTTCGTACATAGTAAGAATCCCTAATATAGATTGAACTCATTCGGAGATTTCTAATGAATGGAAATAAAATTTTAAAAACGAGGTTTCAGCGTAAATAGGCTTGAAATTGAAATGGGAAAGAATGAAGCTAATAGAAACACGTACATGTTTTATTTTTTCTTCTAGAAATGAGAACAAAACAAACTAAAAAGCAACAAAGATTAATTCGCGTATATATAGGTTTGAAACGAAGAGAGTAGTATTTAAAAAATAGGAAAAAAAATTTTAAAAAAAGTATTAGTGCAAATACAGATTTGAAAAGATATAGTTTTTTTATTTACAAAAACAGAAATAAAACAAAATAGAAAAATGACGACAATGAAATCGATTTTCGACCAGCGAGGTTTTCCTCCTTGTACCCAACCAGCTGCTGCCTTGGTCAGCATAAATGACCTGGTTGCTGCGGGGTCTGGTGAATATTAATCAAATTGTGGCCAGTTTCGACGTTGATTACCTCCGCTGATGCGAATCCCAGCGATTCAGCGAACGTGTTTGCAAATACGCGGCATGTGTTGGTTTAGGCTTGCGATGTAAATCTGCACACTCTCCCTCAATTGAGTTGGTCTGGTTGCTTATTTATACTTTTATCGGTGAAGTGTTCACACATAGACTTGATTATAATGACATTGACACGTATATGTGGTGCTGATGTACATTTTCCTTTTGGAACTCATAAATATACACATACGCCCATCTGGTGGCAATGAGATATATGTTGTATATATATATATATATATATATATATATATATATATATATATATATATATATATATATATATATATATATATATATACCATACCAGCTTGTTAAAAATATTCTTCTTAAAGTGAATTTCCAATATTTAAGGAAAAATGTAATTTTTCAGAGAGCATCATTATGGTCAAAATGTTTCTGAATGATATCAAATCCATCAGCAGTAGAAGTTCAGTAGGAAAGCAAAGATAAAGGTTATTCATACAACCATATAGTTATGCTTGTCAGAATGAGGAATGTGGTCCTGACATTACTTCATATGTTGGAATGACCGAGACTCCTCTGTCGAGGGGAATGACGTGTCATCTTCAGGATGGTGTCCTTAAAGGCGACTGCTGGGACCTGCGTGGTTTTCATATGTCAAAAGGAGTTTCTTTGACCTGTGACTGTAATACTGGAGTAAGATACCAATCCCGAATGACCCTCAAATCTCAAAGCATTAATTTGTAGTAGAAATTGTAATAAATCACCTACATGACCTTCAGATGACCCCAGTGGTTCATGGGGACTCGGTAGTACCCTCCCCCCTCCCCCAACTTCCCTGCCTGCTGATTGTATAGCTCCAGTACCCGTGCCCTCATTCCAGCCTAACCACCATTATATCCCACCTGGCTTACCATTCCCGCTCTTCCCAATTTCCGCTCGCTAAACGACTATCCTAATTTTTACTGAGAGAATTTGCATAAATGTAACCCGCTTTATTAGCTTCTGAATTCGTTCTCCGCTTAGAAAGGAAGTGAGATAGTTAATAAGTAATCGAACCATGATACTGCTTTTTGAAAAAAGAGAGATTCTTATTTCTTGAATTGGCAATTTGATTTTCCCGGCACTTCATGAAGACGAAAATTGCCCTGCTAGCTTAAGGAAAATAAGACGGGAATATATATATGTATATATATATATATATATATATATATATATATATATATATATATATATATATATATATATATATATATATATATATATATGTATGTGTGTGTGTGTGTGTGTGTGTGTGCTTAATCTGATTTGGACACGAAGAAATATGACGGAGTGGAATAGATTTTCCAACTCTCTTGGCAGCCGGTAATATTAAAACTTTCCTCATTCTCATGTGCGTGAAAGGTGAACCACTTCAAGCTTGAACCTCAGTGGCAGGTAAACCTATTTTCAAGGACTGCGACGGCAAGAAGATACGAGTTATTTGAAATGCATAGGTTACACTCTGCTGTTCCTTTCAGATATTGGGACAAGATGTTGGGAAGCGAACTAGTGCGAAATCTTGGAGATGACACCAACAGAGAGAGACAGAGAGAGAGAGAGAGAGAGAGAGAGAGAGAGAGACGATTCATTATACAGGACATAATCAATTGTACTTATGAGGACGGATTATATAAATATATTTTTCGTTAACTCTTGCTCATTTGCATATGCGATAGAAATAAAACATGTGACGAAAATGAATACTTTGTACTTTATGTGAATATATTTCTTTTTCTAAAGGAATGTCAGTTAATGACATTTCGATTTATTCTGAACGTGCTTAACGAAATTTCTTCAGCCTTTTCAACAAAGAAAATAACGAGTGTCAGTAGCAGTCATGGATTTGTGTCAAAAGCACGTGGACAGGATGTTCAAAATTCTTTCTCGAATTCTGGCCATGTTTCGATCCGGAAGAAATCATAGGATCTATATTGCATATCAATAATTTTCAGATAGAGGAAATATGAATTTAGATTATATATATATAATATATATATATATATATATATATATATATATATATATATATATATATATATATATATATATATATATATATATATATATATATATATAATTTTTCTCTAGGAGAAAGGGGAATGTGAAATCTTTTACCTTACGGGTGGAGATGAGGTTACAATGAGATTTTCTGTAGGTGTTCCTTTCAGTTATCGTTACAACTAAGTCATTAATAACTCAATTTATTTCTAATTTTCTCTAAACAAAGTATACTGAATGTTAGGAAGAAACTGCAATGAAAAGAAAGAAGGTATCGATTCAGTCAGTGTTTTGGGACTTACTCACCGTCAACTTTTCGACATTTTTTTTCGTCTACAGTATATCAGCGTCGTAGCCTTCATTATGGTACACGCAACATATTTAGCGATAAAGCCATAGATTAGCCTTATATATATATCAACTTCTAGAGATAAATAAAAGAGGATAGATTAGTATTTACACCCCATTTTTTCACTCCTATTCTCACAAACAAGCTCCTTATAATCCTAAGTAACCAGTCCACTTATATATATTAAAATACCGAATATTTACATTCGTCTATATCAGCGTCGTAGCATTTGTTGTGGTACGCAACATACGTAGCGATAAAGCCACATATTAGCCTTATATATATATATATATATATATATATATATATATATATATATATATATATATATATATATATATATATATATATATACTTCTAAAAATAAATAAAAGAGGATAGATTAGCATTTACACCCCTATCTTTTTTTTTACTCCTATCCTCACCAACTAACTCCTTATAATCCTAAGTAACCAGCCCACTTATATATATCAATACCGAATATTTACGTTCAGAAGCAGAAATAGAAAACTACAGATTCTCACCCTCCTTAAATCTGTAAGTGTAATCTGTTAATGGAAAGCCCAGACGTTGTTGTGTGTGTGGGGGTTTATTTTTATTTTTTATTTTTTTTTTTGTCCTCCATAATGTCCAAGACTTTTTAAAACATCTTTGAAGTTTGCTAAAAGTCTCCGTATACTTTCCCCACCATATAACTTTAATCCTGGAAGTCCTTTTAAGAAACTTACAGACCGTGTAATGAAAGCCTCGGGCCATTTCTATTTCTGTGATCCCATCTCTGTCTGTCAGGTTGAGAAATCCTTTTTGGGACTCGCCATATGCGGAGCATAATATGCTCGGCTCGTGCCGTTAGGTATAATAATAATAATATTTTATATTTTAATAATAATAATAATAATAATAATAATAATAATAATAATAATAATAATAATAATAATAATAATAATAATAATAATATTATAATTTTATTTCTATTGTAGTTTTTATTTCCTCTTTTTAAAATCCCTGCACAAGGTTTAAGATAATAATAATAATAATAATAATAATAATAATAATAATAATAATAATAATAATTTTATTTATGATTTTTAGTTGCAACTTTAAAATCTCTGTACAAGGTTTAAGATAATAATAATAATAATAATAATAATAATAATAATAATAATAATAATAATAATAATAATAATAATAATAATAACACCAGCCTAAAATTGAATGCAAAAACTGATTTTATCATTGGATTACAATAGCTTTAGAGCAACAACAAGAAAACAAAAGCTCTATGAAAATATCTCGTAACTTTTATACCATATGAAAAAGTAAGGATTCAAATGTCTGTCGTGTTTAAAAAGGCTGAACGAAAAATGAGCCTATGTGGGGAAAATCCCAAAGTACGTCCTTCTTATGCACGAACAAGAGACTTGTAAGACCATCAATGCCTCCTACACCGGCAGCGTAACTCGCCTCTATTTTTAGTTTTCTGAAAATAATAAATAATAAATCTAATTTCAGCACTGGAATGTACAAATACCAGATGTAGATGCAACTAAATGACAAGAGTTAAATTAGCTACAGGTCATTCAGAGTTTATCATTTATACATTTTCTATATTTTTATTTCTCCACATTAAACATGAGCTATAAAGTAACCATATCTGGCAAGAGCGGTTATTAAACGATAGAATGAAAAGAAACCACTTAGACCGCTAACCAGATCTGTCCTAAAATGTAAGACTGCAGTATCTGCGAAAAATACAATCTGAGAAAAATGGTAGTTACTGCAGTTTTCCCATGCCTTACTAGTGATTTTGCAGATACTGCAAATGGAACCCGTAAATATAGCACTGAAGAATCATTCTGAAACTGCAGTAACTTGTGTATTAGTGTTTCACGAGTCCAATACGTGGAATATCTCAATTTCGAAAATTTTGCAGATGCTGCAAATGGGACCCCTAAATTAAGCATTGAAGAATCATTCTGAAACTGCAGTAACTTGTTTATTAGTATTTCACGAGCCCAGTACGTGGCATATTTCAGTTTGGAAAACTTCGCAGATATTGCAGTTTTCCAATTTAGAGAAGAGATGCCCTAAAATGAAGAAAAGGCGAATAATGTCAACAATACGAGAGACTATTCCAAGAATAGCTTTACATCAGTTTGCTATTTAGGCAGACGATTTCACGTCGGTTTCCAAATCAGATTCCAGATTTCTCCGGCCGTTGTTACCGGACGTCGTGTCGACACAGACCTGTTGTTTTGTGCTCGCTAATTAGCTCATGTTCCTCAATATCGTTTGAGCTCCAGATGCCCTTGTTTCCATGCTAGTTTCGTTTCAGTTGGTTCATCAGAGTTCTCATTAACTTCCATGCAATTTCCGTTGCTTTGGTAGTGAAGTTATGTTGTTACAAACACTCTTGCCTATGAAAGTTCACCTTTTTTTGTGGGGGGTGGGGTGAGGGTTGGTGTGGGGGTTGACGGCTACGGCATGTATGCATGCAGTTTTATCTTTAATGATCGCGTCAGCATCATTGCACAAGTTTTGTTATAATTTAGGTAAATCCTTTGATATATCCTACCAAAATTTTATGAATATGAAAACCAATTTCAGTTTTTCAGAATTGGATGCGATCATTTTCGCCAAATGAAATACAAATCAAGTCTCTACATTTTATGTGACTCTAATTTTAGATGAATTCATTCATGCAAAGACAAAATAGGTTTATTTTACTTCATATATATGAATTTCTAACAAAAAAAAATAATTTATTAGCTTTTATAAAGCAATCAGCTTTGCTTGTTAAAAATATAAATATGAAGCAAAATACATTTGCATCATCAGGAAAAATAAATCGTATTTCGAACTGACTCGGCATTTTCAATATATTAGCTTTCCAATATTAGCGAACAATTGCTCCGCTGCGCGTATCTTCAGTGCCACTGGCAAACAGTGGTAATCAAACACACTAAAAGCAACATGCTGAGTCAGTTTGGAAATTAAAATCCCCTTTTCTTTTGCAGCAAAGAGATAATATGTTCATGCTTCTCAGGAAGACAATGAAATCTTGGTTTCGCCATCACGCAGACGGAATTAGCTTATGACGTAGATGCGTTGTGGCAGGAATAGTAGTGGGGGGGGGGGAGCACTCTCGATTCAAGCGTTTCAACATGGGGTGCATTCAGAGAGCAAATATATATTATATCCCTGTGACGATACGCGAATCACAAGACATAAGGAGACGTCTGAGGAAATGAGGATTTCAAAATCTTGTTATGTTCGATCTTACAGCGTCAGTGTATACAGTGGATGATGATATCTGGGTTTGCTCAGCATATTGTAGAGAGGATCAGTCTATAAATCGTTAGTTCTAGTTAAAGTGTATAGGATTAAAAGTGACTGTTCCCTAATCATTTCCAAGAGGAATCACGATTCGTCGAAAAAGATTTAATTGGCATTCGTGCTGTTTGTCGTTGTTGTCAAATTTCCATGAACGAGAGAGAGAGAGAGAGAGAGAGAGAGAGAGAGAGAGAGAGAGAGAGAGAGAGAGAGGAATCACTACTGTATTAATTAGTCTCCATATCAAAGAGAGTCATAAACGTGTGTGGGGGGCGGGGGGTAATAGGTGGAAAATGATACAGTTAAAATATAAAGGTGAATCGTACATCAGACCTCCTACAAAAGATTGAGAATTTAACAGACACATGAAATAAGCATGCCCGAAATGGCTAGAACTCTGTTACGAAAGGAAGGGTAGACGTGCAACTGATGATCCCGGTGCGGAGGTGTATGAAACTGCTGATGTTCAAAAAGTGCTTTGCACAAGTGGTCAGCTGTGATGCAACAAATGACAAATGTATCAGTGACTCTAGACTTGTTTATCACTCGACCAATCATCTCGCTTTCAAAGTGTTTTTGTGCAACATATGCATTTATATATATAATATATATATATATATATATATATATATATATATATATATATATATATATATATATATATATATATATATATATATATATATATATATATATATATATATATATATATACATATATATATATAAATATATATATATATATATATATATATATATATATATATATATATATATATATATATATATATCTTCTTGATATATATATAGGATATATACCCAGGTCTTTCAACGGATATATATAGGCGCTACCTGGGTTCGATCCTGATATATATAGAAATTATATTTATGCTCCACACGTGATTGTATGTTGATTATTTATATATATATATATATATATATATATATATATATATATATATATATATATATATATATATATCTTATGATATATATATATATAGGTCTTTATGGATAGGCATATATATATATATATATATCCTGATGAGTCATAAATTTATCCACACGTGATTGTATGTTGATTATATATATATATATATATATATATATATATATGTGTGTGTGTATATGTATGTGTATGTGTATATATATATATATATATATATATATATATATATATATATATATATATATATATAAAACACGTGTGTATTTATAATTCTCTCATTACTTCATTGTTCTTCCACTGATAGGCCATCGTGAAAGGATCTAAAAATTCTTGTAAAATTTCACGACCTAAATGATAAAACATATCAACCAATGTCCAGCCACATTTAATATTCAGTTGCCATAACACTAGTGTACAGGAATGCTTTGTCGCCGCCTAAATGATTAATGCCTCCCATTTGAGTACCTAGCAAGTTCCACAGAACTTAGTCTACTGTCAGGAATGTCCAATGACGTTAGTAAGATTTTACTCGTTTTTTGAGACTTGTTACAAATGTTTATGTGACTCTTTTTTGGGCTTAAGAAGGTTGATATAAGATTTACCCACTGATGTTTCGAGACTTTTTTTTTATATGATTGTGGGTGTATATCTTCTTTGACACAAAAATTGGGATGAGGTTGCTAGCCCATATCTTGTAGTAGTTTAGCTGATAATGACGATACCAGACTGAGGTTATCAGAAGCACATTTGTTCTGGGTTCTTTAGTTAGTCAGGAGGTGCGAGTTTTAACTATTTACACAACAGTGTAAATATATATATATATATATATATATATATATATATATATATATATATATATATATATATATATATATATATATATTTATATATATATATATATTATATATTTATATATATATATATATATATATATATATATATTTTATATATATATATATATATATATATATATATATATATATATGTATATGTATATGTATACCTAAACTACCTTTTTGTATGTCTATCTCCCCCTTCCTTTTTCCTTTACTGGCTATTATCTACAGCAGCTTTATGTTGTCGACAAAAGGGAAAACTGCCGATGACACTACGGGTAATGAGACAGCACACTTCAACAATAGGGAACAGTTTTCTATTGTTTCCGGAATATGTCTATATCTTTCTCGATATGGAGTCTTTTGCTGCTAAATCATGAGAGAGAGAGAGAGAGAGAGAGAGAGAGAGAGAGAGAGAGAGAGAGAGAGAGAGAGAGAGAGAGAGAGAGAGAGAGAGAGATTTTTAGCCCCTAAATCATGAAAGAGACCGATAAGGGGAAGAGATTTTTAAAACCATTTTTTATTTAAAGGTTGAATTTTTACTGGATCTGCTAAAGATTTTTTCGTAATCATATGTGCGTTTGAGATGGAAATATCAATATCTTTTTTTTTTTTTATCAGAAAAAATATTTGGTTTTGATAGCTTGAAACTGCCTCTGTTACCGTCAATAAATACTTTTACGAAAAATATAGTAATTTAATTTTTTTATTGTCTTCCTTATAATGTAGCCTATGCTAGCAATCAGACAAAAAATGTTTTGCAATATCTACATTTTGATTGATTGATATTCTACCAAGTAGAATAACAAAAATATGAGTCAGACCGTTATTTCAATCTAAGGCTGTCATAATCTCGGTTTTATTATGAAAGCCGAAAAGCTATTGACGTGATCAATATCTCCAAGCTCGTCAGAAAAGATGTCATTTACCAATGCCACATTGTTATTACAGGCACAGAGTTAGTTTTATGTAACTCATGGATATATTTTTTTTATAAAGTATATGATTGTCTTTGTAAAAATCGTGTACAAATAAATTCCTCGCTGTGGAACATTTTGGTACAAATAAGATAAAGCTACGTATCCATAATAGTTGACATTTCTCATTGTAAATATGACAAAGAATTTTAAATTGAATCACGGCTTTCTTAGTGAATATCTTTCCAGATTTCGCTTTTTCAACTTTGATATTCCCTCAAACTATTACCAACGAAGCTACACAGTTTTAACAGAGCATGTTGAAATTATTATAATGAATTAATACAGATTAAGGGCATGAGTAAATTGGAGAGATACTTTTCACTTTTCCTTCAGCCATATTAAAGTGAGGTCAACATTGAGCCATACATTTGTTTAATAATAACATTTCTAAAATTATATTCCACGAGCTGTTTTGGCTTTACTGAACTGAGTACTATTGAAGCCAGGTAACTTGCAATCAGTCAGTTCACAACAGATGCAGATCAGTCAAGCCTTGTCTTTCACCTCTCAGATATCTATACATTACTTTCACCTAACGTAGACAGCAACCCTTTTACTTATCATAACCGCACTTTCTCTTTCCCCAGCCATATTTCGTTTCTGCTTCAGTTTTTGCCAGAGGCGTTAAATCCCTCATTGTCCCCGAAGACACACACACACAATGCACTTACAGAGAAACAATGATGAACACTGATAGAGGTGAAGTAGAAGAAGAAAAAGAAAAGGTCAAGAAAGGGAGAGAGAGAATGAGAGAGAATAGAACAAGAGGAGAGAGAGAGAGAGAGAGAGAGAGAGAGTCATTCTCATAAAAGGTGTTGAAGCATTCTTTTGTGAACCTCTCCAGTGTGCTTACCACGTCTCCTTCAGGGATGACAGAGAGCGATGAAATAAGTCCTTTTCTCAAAAGGAATCCGACATCGGTTTCCAATGCACGGTCGCCTGAATATCATCGCGTTCTTCCCGTTCTTCCTAGATTCGTCTTCGTCTCTCTCCTCTGTCTGAGAATGACAACACGAGGAGTTGTAATTGCAGTGCCGTCGTAGAAGATCAAAATGTTAAATATGACCTTTGGAAAGGTCGTTGATAATTTGTCAGTATATCCGGTTATGTGGAAAGGTCGTTGATAATTTGTCAATAATACGTACGTAAAGCCGTCATAAATTAAAGATGACCTCTAATACGTAAATTTAAATACCGTCTATATCTCTTGCAATAAAGACTAAAAAATGACTAAAATATTAAATACGACCTCTGGAAAGGTCATTGAAAATTGGTCAGTATACCCGGCTATATCTCTTGCAATAATATGTACTTAAATACCGCCATATGAAATTAAAATATTAAATATGACCTTTGGAAAGGTCATTGAAAATTGGTCAGTATAACCAGTTATATCTTGTGCAATAATACGCACTTAAATACAGTCATATAAGACCAAAATATTAAATATGACCTTTGGAAAGGTCATTGATAATTTTCCATTATAGCCAGTTATATCTTGCTCAATAATACGTACTTAAATACCTTCATATGAGATTAAAATGTTAAATATGACCTTTGGAAAGGTCATTGATAATTTTCCAGTATAGCCAGTTATATCTTGTGCAATAATAAGTACCTAAATACCGTCATATAAGATCAAAATGTTAAATATGACCTTTGGAAAGGCCATTGATAATTTCTCAGTATGACCGGTTATATCTTGCGCAATAATACGTTCTTGATTACCACCATATTAAATTGAAATATTAAATATGACCTTTGGGACGGGTATTGAAAACTTGTTAGCATAATCCGTTATATTCAGTACAATAACGCGTATTTATTATTATCTTATAAACTAAACAGAAATAACGTTTGAATGACTGGTACCCAACCTCTCTCTCTCTCTCTCTCTCTCTCTCTCTCTCTCTCTCTCTCTCTCTCTCTCTCTCTCTCTCCTCCACAGTCTCTTGTGTCATAGCAAAAATGACTAAATTCTATTCTTCATATTGTATAAAAATACAATATTTTAATAAAACAACACGAGTATAAAATTTATTATTTTAAATTTATCTATTACCTTGGAAAACTTATCTTTTTTCTGAAACATGTGAATATTTTGAAAATAAGCACGAAATTGAAATATCTGCACAGATGCCATATCGCGACGTATTGGAAACCGATGACAAATTTAGCCTGAATGAAATATCTGATTGAGTTTTACCTCCAGTGTTTCGAAAGAGAGAGTTTATCAACACAACTGGAATGTTTAAGGACACGCAGTAAAACAATGATTTGTTAACAAAACATAGAAAAACAAATACGTACCTAAGCGTTGGTGTTTTACGGTGTATTTGAGGTTACCTTTCTTCCATGGGATGGGTACCGTTCTTTACATTACTTTGCTTATATATATATATATATATATATATATATATATATATATATATATATATATATATATATATATATATATATATATATATATATATATATATATTTATATTTATATATATATATATATATATATATATATATATATATATATATATATATATATATATATTATATGTGATGCTGTTGTTGCCTAGATTAAGCTGGCCTTGTGTTATCAAAAGCTCTTGCGCCCAGGGCATCCCTTTAATAATCTGGGACTATTATTAATATGCATTCCTCGCCCTGAGCGTTACAAGAAGCCGTCGTATGGGAAGCATGTCTTATTCAATCCGCTTTCACGAAGAGAGTGGCTCTGTTCCTACCTCGACATTTACTTGGAAATCCAGTGCTCCTATAGTAATTGTGGAATCCTTAAGAAGCATTCTACTGTATACCCGTAGGCATTACTTAAGGTTCTTTGTGTGTGTGTGTGTGTGTGTGTGTACTGACTCACATTTGAACCAGTCTCTCCGTACCATTTCTGGGGATATTCTAACAGAACCGAAAAAGAAAACATTCTTGGTTTTTACATGATCTCTAATGCTTCCAGTATTGGTTTATCTGTAACTTTTTGTATTTTAGTATTCGAGAAGGAGTTAATCAGTTTCTCTTATGAAATTTCCTAGTCACACGTGTACGAGGTTATTCATCACTTTTCTGAATTTATTTTTCATCTTCCAAACCTTTTCCAACCCTAATTAAGTCCATAATAGATTGTCCTTGTGTACCAGATGTCTTTAGGAAGTAATAATTACGCTTATTTCGCAAGACATTCTTTTCACGTACTGCATCATTTTTCTCTACCGCAAAACAGGCAATAAACAAATTCTCAGAAATGTTTTCATCCTTGAATGGCTGGAGAACTTTTAAGTTTTCGCCCTTTTGATGGCTCTGGGGAAGAGTGCAAGCAAAGTATGAAAACTTGAAAGGAAAGAAATTAATTAGGTTCGCGCCGCAAGAGCAGTAAAATGGTGCATTTTCATTTCTTCCCAACCAAAGTGAAATATCGCAGCCTGAATTAAAATGCTGGTCATGGGTCTTTTATCAGATTAATCAGGCTCTTCGAGGAGGCAAAGTTTACTGTGAAACACACACACAAAAACATTATTTATATATATATATATATATATATATATATATATATATATATATATATATATATATATATATATATATATATATATATATATATATATGACAAAATCCACGAAGGAAAAGAGAAACAATGGAGTGCTGCAAGGTTTTTCAACTTATAGTCCTTTACTTAGTAGACTCCAAGTGAAGGACTATAAGTCGAAAGGCCTCGCAGCACTCCATTGTTTCTCTTTCCTTCGTGGATTTTGTCTGTATTTATATGTTCATCACGTTCCATATTTTCGTGATTCAGATATAATATATATATATATATATATATATATATATATATATATATACATACACATACAAATATATATGTATGTATATATATATATATATATATATATATATATATATATATATATATATATATATATATATATATATATATATATATACACACATAGTTTATTTACTTACCTGTATATATAAAGGAAACGTTAGTTTATAAAGCATAACGCTGTAAAATCTATATTCTTTCGTTTTCTATCGGCAAACTTTATTACTTGGAAATCTGTTGTAACAGCAAATATTTTATAGTCTAACACACAAGCACACACACACACACACACACACACACTGTTGTAACACACACACATATTTTATATATATATATATAATATATATATATATATATATATATGTATGTATATATGTATATATGTATATATATATATATATATATATATATATATATATATATATATATATATATATCTGTATATATATATATGATTGTCCCATTCACCACGCTGATGTGTTTCCATGGCCACAGTTTTTCTGTTCACGTCTTGCTTCCAATATATTGGACAGCCTTTCCTCTAAAATCCCTCAATTGAATAAGGAAATTGTTCTCCCATGAAGCAATTCGAACCCACTCGGCGCATAAGACCGACCTTAGTTGTTAACCCACTCCACCACTAAAAACTTAATAACTGATTTTAACTCATGCATATTTTTTTTTTATTCAGTCGATGAAACCTATTCATATGGAACAAGCCCCCCAGAGGGATCATTGACTTTAAATTCAAGTTTCAAAAAAATATGTTAGTTTCAACCTCCCACCACAGACCCTACACCGCGGCAGTAGCTGATCATGATACAGAGCCAGTGATTTTTCATCGCCCTGGGGGAGGCACGAAATCATGATATCTGAGTGGCATACCAAGACACTAACCACTATACCAGCGACCAGTATAGCATATACATCAATCTGCTCGAAATCTAAATTCTATATATATATATATATATATATATATATATATATATATATATATATATATATATATATATATATATGTGTGTGTGTGTGTGTGTGTGTGTGTGTGTGTGTGTGTGTGTACATACATGTATATACATACAGTATATAAATTCTTCCTGATTGTTTTTATATATTCTTTGAAAATTAGAGAGGAAAATAACCCAATTCTGTTCTTTTCCACATTTGGCTTTGAGATAATTTTTATTTCTAACATAGGTAGTTGCTTTTTCTTCTTCTTCTTCTTCTTCTCCTTCTTCGATAGAGAGAGAGAGAGAGAGAGAGAGAGAGAGAGAGAGAGAGAGAGAGAGAGATTAAAACATTCGCAGACAGACAAAAAAAGTGAAAGGTACGAAAGATCCAGATGCCCGAGGGAAAATACGGCTGGCTTTCTTTTCCTTACTCTCACAAAAATTTGGTGTCGCTTCCATCAATGTTTTTACGTTTTTTCTCTAGTAAAGTTGATTCAACATGTGCTTTCATCTGTGAGCAAGGAGACTTTTCTTCCAAAAGTCATGCGAGTTCAAAGAATCGCTGGACTATTTAGTTCATTATATGACGATGCTTTTTGGACGAATGAAATTTGTGGTAACAGTGAGTGAAAGAAATATATATATATATATATATATATATATATATATATATATATATATATATATATATATATATATATATATATTATATATATTTTATATATATATATATATATTTTATATAAATATATATATGTATATTTATATATATATATATATATATATATATATATATATATATATATATATATATATATATATATATATATATATATTTATATATATTTACATATATTTATATATATATATATATATATATATATATATATATATATATATATATATATATATATATATATATATATATATATATATATATATATATATATATATATACTGCAACAATCATGCGAATCTATTCTTCCAATAAAAATGCAAACAGCACACAGCCTAGATATATACTAATAAAGAATTAACAAGAGCCCTCGGAATAAAGCAAACTTCCACGCTGAGGACTCAACTCGTGAGTAAATAAATGCCTAACCATTTTTTTTTTTCTTGAGCGCTTATTATTTAAATATTTTAACCAGTTTTGCGGCTTAACCTCTGATCTTTGTTCTCTAAATATAGTCATCGGGGAATTTATATATCTTTACTGTATGTCATTATGGAATAAGTATTTATGGTTACGTACGTAGATTTTTAAAAAAAACAAATTTAAACCAATTGATCAAAAGAGTGGCATTGAGAGAAACATAATGTGTTTTAGGGTTCCTTACATATCTAAATACGTAAACCACACATTATGTAGAGCACTAAGAGAACTATTCCAGTTATATCTGCCACAAACTGACTTGAAACTGGTGTCATATAACAATTTTAAAATAAAAACATACCTCAGTTGTAAAGAGAAACTACTGAGTGATCTGTGTTCGTCGATTGTTTACAAATTTACGTGTTTTCAGTTGCAATTTGGAATACAGTCTATAGATTCAGGTGATAAATCATGAAAAATTGAATATCCATAAGCAGAAAAAGGTAAATGTTACTGAAACTAAGT
>NC_089762.1:45485890-45498390 GCF_040412425.1 Macrobrachium rosenbergii | reverse complement strand
CTGATGTGCTTGTTATTATATTACGTGTAATGCTCTGATAGGCTTCTTTATATTTATTTTAACTTTTCGTCCTTCTTCAGTGAGTTAGATTAAAAGTGTTTTCTCTGCGCCGAAAAATAAACCAGCTTTCGCTTCCACTTTTAATTTATTTCATCATCATCGAAAGGTCGAAGCCCTTTGTCATTATGTCACCGCTCAATTGAGCATACAGCCTCTCGGCCTCTTCATAAACGTTATTCAGAACCCGGACTGTAGAAAACCTAATGGCCATTCAGAACAACCAATCACATCATTGACTGATTGATTCGTTCATTCATTCAAACCCGTCAACAATGGGGTTCATTCATGTAGCAACTACAGACGGGAATGTAAACGCCGGTTACAGTATTCATTTTTTCATCATAAATCAATAACAAAACCACTATGGCTGTAGGCATTATTTAAGGGTCCTTGCAGCGTTCCTTCGGCCCCTAGCTGCAACCTCTTTCATTTCTTTTTCTGTACTTCCTTTCATGTTCTCTTTCTTCCATCTGACTTTCCACCCTCTCTAACAATTGATTCATAGTGCAACAGCAGCGAGGTTTTCCTCTTGTTACACCTTTCAAACCTCATTACTGTCAGTTTCCATTTCAGCGCTGAATGGCCTCATAGGTCCCAGAGCTTGGCCTTTGGCCTAAATTGTATGTTCTGTAAACCACAACGGAGAATTTCCATTGTATTAGAATCACGCCTCAGTGTTGTTAACGGTTTTCCCAAACTTTCCGTATCTCTGAATGTTGCCAATTCTCTTTCATGACTTGCTTCAGCGATTAACCTTTCTGGTTGCCTCTCCCGATGTCAACACATTCCACATCTTGCGTGACAGATTAAAGGGCCAATTGTTCACGGTCATATTTTTATTTTCATCAGCGTACCAGAGAACAGAATTTATGTTTTATGTACTTTGCAAACGAATTAATAGACCTGAGTGGGGCTAAATTGAGGAGTGAGAATTCATACATTTATCATGGGGAGTATATAACAAAACATTCAAGGCACTAAAGCAATGTAAACAAATATAATTTTCTCCCAATCATTATATATAATATTTGGTACCATAATGACACGTAAAAACTTCTTGGGTATTATTAACTTAGGAATTATCAATGCACTCTAAAATAACAATTCGTAGAATAACAAGTAAATGAATTGCAACTGGGGTCATCGTTAAAAGTCAAATTCCAAACAGTGTTTATTAAAATGTCTATAATGAATTAGGCAGAGTATGAAAATTGTTACTGTCATTTTCAGATTGACTGAACAAAAGCTGCAGCTGTTGATCAAACAAATTCATCAACAAAATAGTGACCAAACAAATTCATTTTAAAGCAGTGGTTCTTAACCTGGGGGGCGCCACCCATCAGACAGGGGCGTCAGAAATTTCAAGGAGGGAAAATAAAAAATGCTTTAATACGCTAAGAAGCAGTGTCAGGTATCTCACTAATTCATTCCCAATTTCCCTTTAATCTGGGAGGGAGTTTTACTCAGATGCAATGGTGGGGGGCGTGGAGGGAAGGACCAACTCTTAGAGGGGGCGTGGTAATAAAAGGGTTCAAAGAAAGGGAACAAATTGTAACCTTCAAATTTGTTAAGGTAAAGCTACGGCAAGAAATTACTGACCAAATTCAGTACAATGAAAGGAAGGAATAAATTGTAATTTTGAAATTTGTTGAAGTAAAGCTACGCCAACAAAATAGTGACCAAACAAACTCAGTATAATGAGATAAAAGGAAACGAACAGGAATTTCCAAATCTGTTGAAGTTAACACAATAATAGTGACCAAACAAATTCAACATAATGAGAGGAAATGGAACGAAAGTTATACTCTGCCTTTTTACCTCACCACATGGCGTAGGTTGGGGAGTGTTATGAGTGGAGGCCCCTTTTGAAGGCCGGGAGCTGGCGGCGATATTGCGAGGTATCAACGATACCCATTGAAGTATTGCCTCACATCGTACCGGGGCTGCTCTTTGATGTCTGCCGCATTGTACTGCCAAATGCTTTGAGACAAAAGCGCGCATTTCGGAATGCTGCGCAAATATAAAAAAAAAAAAAAAAAAAAGGTGGGAGAATGAAAATGTGAGAACAAAGAATGTGAGTACAAATAATAATGATTTTATTTCTGTCTAGTTATATAAATATATATATATATATATATATAGTTATATAATATATATATATATATATATATATATATATATATATATATATATATATATATATATATATATATATATATATATATATATATATATATATATATATATATATATATATATATATATATACATATATATATATATATATATATGTATATATAGATAGATAGATAGTGTATATATATATGTATATATATATATATATATATATATATATATATATATATATATAATCCATATATATATATATATATATATATATATATATATATATATATATATATATATATATATATATATATATATATATATATATATATATATATATATTTTATATATATATATATATATATATATATATATATATATATATATATATATATATATATATATATATGTATGTATGTATGTATGTATGTATGTATGTATGTATATCTGCGTATCGTCGGTACAGCCCTTAGGTACCCAGACATGAATGATGCTACAAACGTCAAAACGTCCATTGTTCAGTGCTAACTGGAATGTGTTCCTTTTTTAAAGGGATTTCGTTAATAGCTTTTCCTGATACTATACAGCTGCTAGAATGGAATTTTCCTGTCAGTTACGTTTACATAAAGGGAAAAATAAGAGGAATGTGCAAACTGGCGATCCAATTGGTAAGAGGAAATGTAAGTGGGCAAACAAAAAATTGAGAGAGAGAGAGAGAGAAGAGAGAGAGAGAGAGAGAGAAGGGGGTTGGGGACGGTGGCAGCAATGAGGCAGCTAGCCTTTAAAAATGAAAAAAAGGACCTGGTACAATTATAGTGGTTATGGTAATAGCGAAACTGTAAATGAACATGACAAATGAGGAAAAGATAAGATATGAATTTTTTAAGGCAGAAGAAGTCAGTAAATCTAAGCATGTGTCACGTCTATATATATATATATATATATATATATATATATATATATATATATATATATATATATATATATATATATATATATATATATATATATATATATATATATATATATATATATATATATATATATATTATTGTGCGTGTCTATGTACAAGTTGCATATATTAATGTCATTGCCATTCAGCGGAAACTCCTCAGACTGATCTTATTAATTCTACAAAGGTTTTCTTCTTCAGTGCAATATAACTATTAGAGATTGCGTAGCGCTGGCAAAATGAGAACGCTTTGATATAATTATTGAACGTGCATTTGCAGGCTCAAGTAATAAAAAGGATGCAGTGGTCCAGCTTTCAGTCCGCGTTCGCTGTGATTACTGCCAGTATTATGTTAAATCATTTTTAATTACAGTACGTTGATCCGTACGATAATGGCAAACTTTTACATTTTAATTATTCCGTGTAACTTTTAAAAGTTCATATGGAGTGTTATTAATTATACTGCTTAACTGTTATAGGTATTATGATAAGTAAGTGTTGATTTTTAAATTAATGTTCATTTTTGACGAATGGTCCTTTCAGAAAAACTAGATTTCTCTTTACTGCTTAGTTAATTTGACGTCTGTTGGTCAATTTATTATTATAAAAATTAATAATAAATAAAAAACAACTTTAACGAACGGGACTCGTTAACATTTGGGATGTATCGTAACGTTTCTAAAATAGGGTATGATTTTGATTAGTATTTTTATATTGCGCTTCTGTTGGTTACAGACAAGAAATTATTTTTCTTATTGAGATCAGAATATTAGATCTACAGTGGTAGGAATTTTTTTTTAATCTAAAATATTGAAAGTCGGATTTTATTTAATTTTCAGAAATATTTACATACAATTTGCAAAAGCAACAACAGAATCGACGCAGGAGTTGTCTGAGATTGTTATTATAATAAAAAAAAAACAGCAGCTATAAAAATTAGATGCCAAAGAAATTCATAAGAATCAATTTCCCGCAGGATTAAACAGATCGATAGAAGTAGCTAAAATCTTTATAAACGTTTGAATCCCTTACGCTCTAATCATAATCCAGAGATTTTTACACATAAATAATCGATAAGCCGTTGGTGGAATTCGTCGTGACCCGATTCCAAACTTTTTTCAAGAAAAACGAAAGTTACTGATGATTAATTCAGATTAAGACCCTAATGAGCGTTGGCGTAGCCCCAGGGGCGGACTCTCCCCTCGGGCCATGACCAGCTATCCAGTTGACAAGAAATAATTTTACATTATTCTCATTCTGAATTTATCGTGAAAAGGTTAATTTTGTGTGAAAAATTCAGAGCAGAGAAGAGATAATTTAATATGGACAGACAATTGGACATTTTTTTTTACTTTATAGCAAAGTACTTGAATGCTTTATGCTCATTTCTATTCTAAACTAGACATGCTATGTTGACGAAATGGTTCGATAGATTAAAAATGAATATGAACTACAAAACACTTGAATGGGTATTATGCCACCCATTCATCCCTGGACACTAAATCAACGTTAGTAATGTACTGAAAATTTTCTGAACTTTTAAAAATTTTTTGGAATAAACACAAGACTCACTCTTAAAAAAAGATCCACATCTGTAATTAGTCCCAGTAATTTCTTGTTTGATATAGAATATGCAGCCCGAGTCTCAATGTGACAACAAAATACTGTGTGACAGTTTCATTAACTATAGGTGGCTGAAAAATAATTAAACAATAATATCACTTTCAGCTGATCATTCCTGACAAACCACAGGAAATCCTGAAACTCTAAAGTGAATATTTAACACGTTTTAAGACCCCACGTGTACCTCGGTCCTCACAAGTCGCCTTCCCCAAAAACCCACCCTAGCCCACCCTTCCCGATGAGTGGTTATGCCCACGATAATGGGTGAAGATATCATCAAAAGTAATTATCTTTTTTCTCATGTGTTTAGAACGACTCATTATATAATTATGATATAGATAACGTTTAATGTTATCAACAAACTTGATATGAATAAGTCTGGAAATGGCCGGCTTACAGACAGATGCTTCCTCAACCTGAACGATGGTGATAGATTGGCAGGCTTTCAGGAATCCATTTGCAAATGTTATAATATTTCGAAGGCTCTTTGGCGAAGACAGTCGCTGCAATGCGATCGAGTAAGATATCTGTGGGTAAACAGTATTTCACAAGAAGAGATCTGTCAGTAGCAGAGTTGTACCATTTTTATTCAAAGATGTTTTCATTGGTCTTTTTTAAAGTAAAATTATTTAAAGGAGTAAAGAGCCTGATATTGAATTTCACATGATTACAATGACGTCAGAATTGAAGCTGCAAGGGCCAGGTCACTTCTGTTGCACAGTTTCCCAAAGACCGAGTATAAACGCATATGAACACGTCCAAATTCCTTCTCACACACTTAGGACCTAGGGGAGCCAAGCAAATGGCTACTGATGACTTGACAGATAGACCTATGGGAATCCTGAAACCTTCCCCCATTCCTAGCTTAAAGACAGAACACGGTTATTTGCTGCAAGGAAACAATCCTAATATTACTTGTCATTAATAACGAGCTTGTTGGCGCTCGCTACGTGCGCTGGAACACGGCGCTGCTGTTTCCCCTACCCTCCCGATCCCCTACCTACCCTGCTCCCACCTGGGGCTGACAAACTGGTTTGCAGGAGGAAGGCGGATGTCTCCCCTACCCTCCCTTTCCCCTACCTATCCCGCCTCCACCAGTAGCGGACAATCCAGTTTGCTGGGGGTGGGTGGCTGTGTCATGTCTTCCCTACCGTCACCTGGGGAAAGACAAACAAGATCACATCCACTCGTATTTTATTATTAATGATAATAAAAAATATAAATACTTCTTTCTCATTCAGTTTGGGAGCTCAGTGGCGGAAACAAATAGGTCTCTATAACCTGAACGGACAAGCGTAATGAACAACCCATCACAAACCATTAGTCGTGACCTGGATGTTTATGTGATCCTTTGGGATTAATGAGTCCCGCAGGAATAATGAGGATATGATTGATTCAATAACTGTTTGAGAAAGAGAACTTACAGAGAAAAAAAGGCAGAATTTTCTCTATGTTTGTATTTTTCAGTGCTTTTTGATGCTGTAAATAAAGTATGAGATCCATATCAAAGTTTGAACACATGTTGATAATTTTTTATCTTGCCCAAAAAGTTCATTTTTTTAATAGTGTTAGATTTCTGTAAGTTGTGATGATGATTAGATAAACTCACTAACCAATCAACCTTTAAAATTAATTACACTCATACACTGAAAGCTGCAAAAAAGTTAACATTTTCCCCCTTTTTCACTTTTGTCCTGGCATTAATTCGTGATGCGGCGGTGGTGATGGGTCTAATCAGCTCCACTAATAAGTTATGCTTGAGCTGAAAAATATTTTTCCGTCGTTTTGTAGCTTATTGTGTGTCTGCATCCCACAAGGAACTTGAACTTTAAGTGCGTTGAATGGAATCCTGCCACGGAAGGTGGCAGCTTTTTCGTTTATTCCCGTTGGGATGTAGGCTTGTAATGAAAAGAATGTCGTATGGTATATATATATATATATATATATATATATATATATATATATATATATATATATATATATATATATATATATGTGTGTGTGTGTGTGTGTGTGTGTGTGTGTGTGTGTGTGTGTGTGTGTACCTATATGTGTGCGTATGTGTATTGACAAGTTGGCAAAGAACCGGAAAACATATTAATTTTCGAAGATGACAATTAGAATATTTTATGCCTGTAAACAGAATCTAGTTAGCATAGCTGCAACCACAGCTGCTAATTATTGTACTTGTTAGCAGTGGTGGGTATCGAAATTTACAACGTCCTGTACGTAATATGATTTCTATGCATATCACGAAGGGAAAAGTTTGAAAACCAGGAAAATCACTGGCCCTCCTAACATCCTCTAGAGTAAAATACAGCAACAGATATTTTAAACCATTTTCATTTTCATTTCGAAAGATGCTCGAGGAATCCTGCCGAACACGTGTCGAGGAGAAGAGCTCACTTTTGATATATATAATTCCTTCAAAGAGAAGATTCCTTTGATATCCGCTACTATCGATATGATTGGTTATGACATGGCGGAGAGAGGAATGAAATAGAAAAAGGTATATGTAGCCGTACGTACTGCGGAACCAATTACCCATGAAGGGTTCTTGAGGTCGTCCCCGGAACGAGTATTCGGAAAAGTTTTTCAATCTGGATAATATGCCCAGGAATAAGTGGGTTTCTCAGACGTCAGCTATCATGGTAATTGGCGTTGACTCCTTCGGCTGGATGGTACTCCAGGATTTGAGGACACAGATGCTCCTTGGAGGAGAAAATATGTAAAAGAAAAAAGGCAATGTTTATTGTTAAGGGTTGTTCACTCTAGCTTGGTTTGTAGTGAAGCTGCTTTCTTACAATTCGATATTTCTTTGATCGGATTGAATAAATTGAAACCCGTTCATAATATTTTCGTAATTTTGTAGATTTACCTGTATAAGCTTTGTCTTTTGAGGACTTTGAAACCGTGGTACTGTAGAGGATGTCAGACTTGATATTGAGTCATGTTCATTCTTATTTCCAGAGATGAATTATTTCTTTCTGTTGCTGGTTCAATTATCCCTTTGCTTGTTCATTCATTTATGCACTCGAAATCGATCTATAATATTATACATTCTTGGTGTTTCTCACATGCACTGTACATCTCGGATCAGATGGCCAATTCATTTCTTGCTTTCCAAAAATGGCGGGAGGTATCTTGGGGCGAAAATCGTCAATTACCATTTTATAGTTGGAAAGAAATTTATTATCGAGGAGTCTAATAGATCCATTTAACAAATATAAATTGACCACAGACAAGCAATGAGGCACTGATAGAGTTAACTGATTGTTGTTCACATAAGATCTTCGTGCCGTAACGTTATTTAAAGAGACCGTGATTTTTTCTTTTCAGAAGCAACTATTCATTAGATAAGATTCTGGCATCATTCATTATCAGCCAGATCAACAATTTGTGTCTATCGGGGGACACTGGAAATGAAGCCAAAAAGAAAAGTTAGTTTACAAATTATTCTCGAACAACTGGCAAAGATTAATAAGTCCTAATTTAACCTGGAGTCTAGACATCTGTAAGATTTTAATAGATATTTCCAATAAAATAAAATGAAGGATGTGATTTACATTTGGCAACACATCTGCCTCCCTCCTTTGGGGAAGCTCAACGTTACGAACATTGAGCCCTCTTGAAATATTTATGTGTGTATATTTATGTATGTATGTATATGTATATATATATATATATATATATATATATATATATATATATATATATGTATATGTATATACAGTGTGTGTATATATATGTATATATGTATATATGTATATACAGTGTATATATATATATATATATATATATATATATATATATATATATATATATATATATATATATATATATGAGAGAGAGAGAGAGAGAGAGAGAGAGAGAGAGAGAGAGAGAGAGAGAGAGAGAGAGAGAGAGAGAGAGAGAGTGAAAAACAGGTAAATGATAAAACTAAGTGTGTATGACCTCCCCATACTTGGTGAATAACACGAAAACAACAAATACCAGACACACACACACACACACACACAGAGAGAGAGAGAGAGAGAGAGAGCGCATACATTTGGAGCCTCTCTGGAATGTTTCCATTTCTATTCGCTACCTATTAAGAGTCCGCATAGCGTCCTTGGAAATGGCGTGTTGCCAACACTCAGCATTGTTCTAATTACTCGGCAAATTAGATTTTGGCCTTAGTGTAAGTGAAAAGACAGAGGGGATTTATCCCGTCTGTCATTGGAACCGGTCCCCTGCTGTTTGGAGAAGCATTGTGGTGTATGTTTAGTTTTTTTGAAGTATTCAGCGGTCGATAAGGCCATTTTAAAAACTACAGAGAGAGAGAGAGAGAGAGAGAGAGAGAGAGATCATATGCATAAATGTATATGTAATATTACCCTTTGATTTTTATTTTACAAAAAGCTTACAGTGTATAATTCACTTGAAATTAATCAGTGGCCATTTTAAAAACGACAGAGAGAGAGAGAGAGAGAGCGAGCGAGAGAGAGAGAGAGAGAGAGAGAGAGAGAGAGAGAGAGAGAGAGAGATCATATGCATAAATGTATATGTAATATTATCCTTTGATTTTTATTTTACAAAAAGTTTACAATGTAAAATTCACTTGAAATTAATCAGTGGCCATTTTAAAAACGAGAGAGAGAGAGAGAGAGAGAGAGAGAGAGAGAGAGAGAGAGAGAGAGAGAGAGAGAGAGAGAGAGAGAGAGAGAGAGAAATATCATATACATAAATTTATATGTAATATTATCCTTTGATTTTTATTTTACAAAAAGTTTATAATGTAAAATTCACTTGAATTAATCAGTGACTAACGTTCGTATTAATCTTTTGACAATTATGAAGTGCTTTGAAATATGTATACAAACGGATATATACATATATAAGTGTATACATACATTTATGTGTGTATATTTATATATATAGTATATATATAAATTATATATATATAATTTAAAATATTTCCTACTCATCAAATTATTAATTAAGTCTGGATACGTAGGCTATTCACTGGCTAATTTCTTCAAGTGAATTTTACATCACAAACTATCTGTAAAGTGCAAATGAAATTACTACAGCATTTAATAATAAGCGGATTGAAGTTAGTACCCCAAACAGATTCTGTAGAAAGATATTATTCAGAAGCTTTGATCTCTCAAAGTATGGCTTTACCCCCTCCCTCCTCGCCTGTCGGGATTGATAAAGCAATCACCAAAGCATACATTCATAATCTTTCTGCAATTGGAAAAAGTGTATTGCCAAATTATTTCCATTTGAATAAAAGCGGGTAGAGATGACACCTTTGGGACCAGCTGTTTAATTTCCACTTGGCCGTCCACTAGATGTCGAAATGAAAATGGCCTTATTACTACATTGGATAGAAATACACGGAAGGACATGTATGTGTGTGTGTGTGTATATATATATATATATATATATATATATATATATATATATATATATATATATATATATATATATATATACACATATATAAATATACATATATATATATAATTATTTATATATAATCATATATATATATATTTATATATATATATATATATATAATATATATATATATATAATGTGTGTGTATGTATGTATGTATGTATGTATGTATGTATGTATGTATGTATGTATGTATACTTATCTTAGCATCAGTTGTTGCCACGTGAAAATTCATGTAATCGTTATCATGCATTTCAAGTTTATTTTTAGAGCAACTCTAACGTACTCTTCGTTATAACTCCTACAGACATAATCCGCTTAGAGCTGGCAAAATAATTAAAACTGAGTATTACTCCCAGATAAAATCTCGCTTATAACATGACTATAGCAGCCTAAGGGTGCTAAGAGATTAATATTATGTATATGAAAATGTCTACGCCGACAGCATATGATGCAGACAGCTGCGCACACTCACCTTCTGTTTTTGTATATGTCTGTGTCTATCTGTCTGTCTGTTTATCTGTCTACCTATCTGTCTATTTATCTGTCTATATATATACATATATGTATATATATATATATATACATATACATATACGATGATTATTATCACTTTTGTACGTGATTCATTTATCACACATTACCACAGGTGAAAAATAAGAGACGGGGTGTAGGTTCTGACCGGTTTGGTCAATGGCTTGGAAATAAAGTCGAAACCGGTCAGGACCTACTGTAAACCCTGTCTCTTATTTTTCACCTGTGGTAATGTGTGATATACATATACATATACATACACACACACACACACACACACACACACACACACACACATATATATATATATATATATATATATATATATATATATATATATATATATATGTACACACACAACATTGTGCACAAGGTTTTGACGTACTACTGATGAGCCTTCTGTGAAGGAATGTAAAACAGCCAAACTTGGAGTTCACCCATGCAAGCTTCAGTACTTAAGGAACGAATGTGCCTGTAATGTTATATTTGC
This sequence comes from Macrobrachium rosenbergii, assembly GCF_040412425.1. Taxonomy (NCBI): domain Eukaryota; kingdom Metazoa; phylum Arthropoda; class Malacostraca; order Decapoda; family Palaemonidae; genus Macrobrachium; species Macrobrachium rosenbergii. The sequence goes on along the minus strand of NC_089762.1, from coordinate 45,487,156 downwards.
ATGTAGCTATTAATGTACTTAAGGGAATGTGACATACTGAATTCCATACTAAAAGTGACATCTTTTTTAACAAAATGGAGATGGGTATTTTCGCCTTGATTTTTCAGTGACTGTTTTCAGGTTTCTGTAAACAACGCTTTTACACTGAATAGTTTGTTTTCAGGTGTCTGTAAACAACGCTTTTGCACTGAATAGTTTTTGTTTGTAACTTTATCTATGACGATACTTTTAGGTCTGTCCATTTTATCATAAAGTGCTTTTGATTCTGACCAAAATGATTACATATTACTGAAATATTTGGTAGGCTAGATTTATTTTTGACCGATTTTGTGGTTTAGACGACGAAGTTTTGTTATATAGATGCTGGTGCTTCCATTGCCTTTTGACGGATGCTTCGCTGTTTTATTTTGCGAGGGAACAATTCTAAAAATCAATTGATGCTAACTTTCGTATTTTAACAAACCTTACCGTCCTCCCTGTAAAGGGTCACACTACTCTTTACTGAAGGATCCACGTCCGTAGAGCACGCTTTTGAGATAGATTTGAAATATTGACAAAGTAAAGAAATTTTTGGCGAGATTCTTGATATGTACAAGTGAAAATAAATTACTATGCTCTAGAGATTGTCTTTGGGGGATAGAACAACAAACATATCAAAATCAGCCACAATTCCAGTTTTAAAAAGTAGAACCACCGGCATTTGGAACCATTTTCAATTACCCCTCTGTCCTAAAATAAAAAAGAAAAAAAAAATTATTTAAGATCTTGAGACATGATGAACTGATTTTCACTATTTACGTAAAATCTTTTTTAGTTACTTCACTAGGAGAAGCAAAATCCTCATTTTAAAAGGTCAGTCCTTTGAAGAAAGATATAAGAGAATTCTTTTCATTGACGTCACGGCGTTTTCGTAACTTCTATTCAGAGCAAAATATGAAGGGCAAGAATGTTGCATCGTATATTTCTAGATATATCTGCAGAGAGTAGTTGTTTTCAGAAGAGGATGGAATTTTAATAACTGGGAACTGCTGACCTTATATATATATATATATATATATATATATATATATATATATATATATATATATGTGTGTGTGTGTGTGTGTGTGTGTGTGTGTGTGTGTGTGTAGAATCTACTGGTCACTTACCAGATACATATGTAATTGTAATATACAATGCCCTCTTAACTTCTATTCTTCTCGCTTTTTTTGGATATGCTTGTCACTACAAAGCTGGATCATACGGTTTTGTAGTGACAAGTATATC
>NC_089762.1:45475890-45483390 GCF_040412425.1 Macrobrachium rosenbergii | reverse complement strand
TTTTCTGCATGAGTCCTGGAGCTACTTCGGCATCTAGTTTTTCCAGATTCATTTTCAGGGATCTTGGGATCGTGCCTATTATTATTATTATTATTATTATTATTATTATTATTATTATTATTATTATTATTATTATTATTATTAAGAAAGACAAGTATTACGTTACGGGATGTCGTCTTTACATTACATTTTGTCAAACTCTGCGTCTTTTTCCCCCGAAGTGAGAATTAAGTAATTAAGCAGTAGATAATGAATTCATTACTCATGTTGACATTTTAAACTTATATGTTTTTGTACGTAAATGCCTTCATAAAATAAGAAAAACTCCACCCCATCTCATTGTCCAGTGCACTAATGATGTCGAGCGCTTAAGTAGGATTAGAAAACAAAGACGCTATAATCATCAAGTACGCGTTTTGGACAAGTATTGTCGTTAGAACGTCAGTAATGAGCGACAAGAAAATAAATGAAAATAAACTTAATCGGCAAGGTATTTTATGGTGTTACCATTTTCGTCTTTTATGAAAGAAAATCTCACAGTAATGTGGAATGCATGATTTTATTCTTTTTTGGGAACCAATGACTTTAGAAAACTCATTCCATGGACACTTTCCGTAGCAAGGAGACTATAACCTCAAAATGTTCCCAAAATCCTCTGTTATAAAAATACTTTAAACCGGAAATTGTCTCTCTTCAACTAATCTAGCATATAAAAGTAACCTAAAAAAAAAATAAATAAATAAAGTCATGGAGTTCATCGGGGGAGGTTTAAGACATCTCAAGATTTCATTTCTGCGGCCTGAAGGACCGCGTCCAGAGGTCTAAATCTGAAACGAACAGGTGATTCAATTATTTCTTGATCTTCACCTATTTTGTCTCCCGTAGGGGCTAGTGCCGTCAGTGTACCTCATACGGTGCACTGTAGGCATTATTGAAGGTTCTTTGCAGCGTCCCTTTGGCCCCTAGCTGCAACCTCCTTCATTCCGTTTTACTGTACTTCCGTTCATATTCTCTTTCTTCCATCTTACTATCCACCGTCTCCTAACAATTGATTCATAGTGCAACTGCGAGGTTTTCCTCCTGTTACACCTTTTAAACTTCCGTTTCACCGCTGAATGGGCTTAGTTGCCCCAGTGCTTGGCATGTATGCCTAAATTCTATAAATCAATAATAAAGCAGTCGTTCACTTATTTTGTCGCATTACATTATCTCTTACATAACAGAATATATGCATCATAACATGTCTTCCCTGATATAGGCATCTTATTTCTTCTCTATTCCTTTTCATTACAGGTCTGATCATGTAATATGAAGTGACCATCATCAGCACGTCGAACCTCTTATACGCACCGAGAAGCTCCACTGGCTTAAAAGCTTTGATCCTCTTGGCCCCACTGTCGCGCCCCCGGCTGTCAGTCAAGAAACACGAGTTCGATCACAGACCCGCCCAGGAAAGCCTCGACAAGCAAAAGGTAGAGTCGCGTTTCTTTATAAATCGGATGGACCTCCGCTAGGTATTCCCCGTCTCAGCAAGCGAAGCCATTAATCACCCACACTTGTTCAGAACAGGTATTTCTTTTGTACGTTGGCTGAGATCGCCGTTAACACGTTAAGGATTGTGCATTTATTGCGGAATAACGGAAAGGAGTTTTGTCGCTTCTGCATTTGACATTAAATGTAACATTCAAGGTACAACTGGGGGAGAAGCGAATCACGGAATAGGAACCGAAGGCAGTCAACCGAATCCCTATAGGGTTTTCAATCAGAAAATTAGGCTGAATCATTTTTTGAGTCTTAGAATTACTGCAGTATTTGCTGACGCCGTCAAATATTCAACGAGATTTCTTGGGTAAAGAAATTCAGGCCTCATTTCAATCACACCGTTAATTAGCGTGGTGGATTTTTTATCTGTCTAAACCTATTATGAATATTCAATATCGGATCTAAAAAATATAGCCCATACAATTAGTATTAAGCGACGGCAATCAGCCATTCATTACGCCAGTAAAGCTTTAACATTATTATTCATAATAAATGACACAGGGAATTACGGCAACATTAAAAAAAAAAAAAATCACATAGGATTTAACTTGTCATTTTATTCATATCGGTAAGGATTTAGCATGTCATTTTTATTCATATTGGTAATTCTGAACTAGCACTGGGAGTTAAATTGTGAGTCTGACAAAAGCATAATACGCAGATGCCCTTCCCCAGTTTCAGTTGAAGTGAGCTTTTTGGATCCCTGTGCAATTATACTTTTAAATCGGTTTGTTAGACATCTCGTAATATCCGGTATTAAAGGAAAGTGAACATATGTTATATATATATATATATATATATATATATATATATATATATATATATATATATATATATATATATATATATATATATATATATATATATATATATATATATATATATATATTGTGTATTGATGTGAACTACTGTTCTCAAGAGACTAAGATCTTAATGGAAGATCGAAATAAGTACCAATATATCGTTTTTATTAAAGAGATACTGAAACTGGAGAGAGAGAGAGAGAGAGAGAGAGAGAGAGAGAGAGAGAGAGAGAGAGAGAGAGGCAAGGTCGAAATAAGTACCAATACATTCTCGTTTTTTGTAAGAGATACTGAAAATGGAGAGAGAGAGAGAGAGAGAGAATGTCATATCCAATTACACATCAGTCTACTCTTGCATGTCTATCTACTTGTTGAAGTCCCCAATAACAATTCTTCTTCTCCCTCTTTTTTTCCCCTGTGTTCTTTCTATACTATTCCGTTCCTTTGTACCTGTCTTCCTGTAATCCTGTATCAGATTCGCCAATCGGTATTTACGCTCAGTACAGCTGCAACATTGGCGTAAAGGAAACAAATCTGCAAGTGAGAGAATTTCATTTTTCGCATCAGAATTTTTAAAGGGTTCGGGAGAAATCCCTCAGAAATCTTTTGACGCGTTGGGACACAATTTTGATTCGAGTTTGGACGAACAGTGCGGGTTAGGTTTCATTCTTTCTTTGAATTTACTCGCTTTTTTTTTTTACCTGTGCATTCATATGTACTCTCTCTCTCTCTCTCTCTCTCTCTCTCTCTTTATATATATATATATATATATATATATATATATATATATATATATATATATATATATATTTTATACATATATATGTATACAGTATATATATATATATATATATATATATATATATATATATATATATATATATATATATATATATATATATATATATATATATATATATATATATATATATATATATATATATATATATATATATATAGATAATATAGGAGGTAATCAAAGTGATGTATACATCTTCTGAAACCAAACTGAATTGAATAAAACAGTTGTGTATGGAAGCTGTCAGAGAGGAATATAGGTACACTGAATCGAGGGTTATTGAGGTAAAGGTTATTGATGGTGGCACAACTCCCGCACGACGGACGAGCTATACAGAACGACGTGACAGACGGAGGGGATTTGCTGATGGTAGCAGAAGTAAAGAATATTCGAGGGACATATGAAACGATTTGGGCGAAGGAATCGCTGAGGGAGGAATTCTTCACTGGAATGAAAAGGTCTGGTGAATGCGTGGGATGGGAAAGGACGTTTTACATTCGGGCGAACTGTGCATAAAAGTAAGAGGGGAATTGAGGAGTGTTGGGTAGGGGGAACAGACTGATAAAGTTAGGGAGACCAATGAAACGAGACGTAATTGGATGATGGAGCACCACTGTTAAGAAAACGCGAGGAAATACGTTGTTGAAATAAGTTGGTCACAAGGTTACGGGACAGTAGAGGGACTGAGCCTTTCATTTCTTTGCGAGGGGAAGGAGACTGCTGGGAAATAATTGTTAGTGTCTTTGTATTGAGGGCCATATTGGTCTTTATGAAAGCTGTCTTGGTGTTAAAGTGTGGGAAGCTTCTTTCAAAGAATGATCATCCATTTAGCAATGGTAGTTATGAACTTTCAGATCGAGCTTAGTATTTAATGCTGAAAATGTTCACACACTGACATCTGTGGAAGTGACAGGAAGTGCTCTCTCTCTCTCTCTCTCTCTCTCTCTCTCTCTCTCTCTCTCTCTCTCTCTCTCTCTGGCGAGTGCTGAGAAACATTTTAATTTAGTTGAAGTTCATTTTCGATTATTCCTGTCTTATCAGGTACCAATGCAAAGAATTAACTTTCCTTTTACTAGCAGTAAGGGATTATTTGACTCTCTCTCTCTCTCTCTCTCTCTCTCTCTCTCTCTCTCTCTCTCGCAAGGCCTGTAATGGTGATGTCATGAGAAAAGGTATTATTATGTTGGAGCGTCTAATTGCTGTAAACACATTTTTATTTGTGCATCATTATGAAGTTTATCTTTCATCCCTTGTGTAATGTGTAGACTAATGTTAGCCAGATTTGTAGCCTCTGCATTATACACCAGGTATTATACATCTTGGTGAAGTCAGTTCTTAATTGGCTTGATGCTTGAACATGGATGAAGAATTTTCATCTGCAATGGCTAAGTATATTGACTGAACCCTTCATAAAATAAATGGAGGCATGAAAAGGAGTTTTTGTTGAATGAGTCGCTTTAGGATATTCACTGGTTATTAGGAGATGCAAAGGACGACTTTTTTTAGTTTTCCTTGAAAGAAAACTATTGTGCCGGGGTTGTCTGTCCGTCCGCACTTTATTCTGTCCGCACTTTTCTCTGCCCGCCCTCAGATCTCAAAAACCACTGACGCTAGAGGGCTGGAAATTGGTATGTTGATCATCCACCCTCCAATCATCAAACATACCAAATTGCAGCCCTCTAGCCTCAGTAATTTTTATTTTATTTAAGGTTAAAGTTAACCATTAGTGGTGCGTCTGACAACGATATAGAACAGGCCACCACTGGGCGGTAGTTAAAGTTTAATGGGCCGCGGCTCGTACAGCATTATACCGAGACCACCTAAAGATAGATTTATTTTCGTTGTCCCTGATTATTCGCTGTAGTTTTGTATTGTTAAGCATGTTTCATTACATTTAAGCTATAGTCTCTGAGAGAATCTACACTGCCGATGAGACATGGGAGCCGTTATAATACTTTACAACATTAGACATTTTAAAATCAAATAACTTTTGTTGATTACCCAAACCAATATCATCAATTATATATATATTTTTAACGTAATCTGATGATGATCGTTCCCCTGTTTTCTTTTAAAGATCATGTATTAGCATTGCCTGGTTCTATATTGTTTTGTGCATCCAAAGGTAAAGAGATCTGCTTACTATTCAGCTGTCGAAAACAAAACAATGTTTCTCAGTCAGCAGTAATGAGGATAATAACGGACCAGTTCCCGGGTTCCCTTGAATAATACGCGTATGAAACAAGAGGATAACGAGTGTGGAGTTTCATGTGGTCGAATTGCCATTGTTAAAGGAAGATTCAATTATTATTTTTTTTTCTAATTCACTGCAATGTTTACGTAACACTGACACTTGTTATCAGCAAATCCTCAGTCTCTTACAACGTTTGTTAAGAATTAGATTCCTTATAGACCTGAATTGAATAGAGAATTTAGGCCAAAGGCCAAGCACTGGAATCAAAGAGGTCATTCAGCACTGTAACGGAAATTGACAGTAAAAGGTTTGAAATTTGTAACGGGGGAAAACCTCGCAGTTGCACTATGACTCAGTTGTTAGGAGAGGGTGGAAAGTAAGATGGAAGAAAAAGAATATGAAAGGAGGTACAGTAAAAGGAACGAAAGGGGTTGCAGCTAGGGGCCGAAGGCATGCTGCAAAGAACCTTAAGTAATGCCTACAGTGCCCCGCACGGCACTGGTTCATTACTAGAGATTCTTATAGAAGTTCGCTCTCTGTTGAATAGTTATGGCATTGCGACAGAGAAAATGACGAAAGAAAAAAACACCAGTCAGAAAATCCGTACACTGGCCAATTACAATTCTTCATTGGCGACCCTGTTAACTTCTTCGGCAACTTGGTTCACGCTGGTCACTTCTGGGGACGGTCTTTATGAGACGTCTAATTTAGGAAAGTTGGTTTTGGTTGTTTTCTAGTTTTGCTTCCCACCCCCTACCCCCTTTTTTCTGTTAAACTCTTTATTTTTCTCAAGTTTTATTTCTTGCTACGTGCGTGTGAGTGTGAGTGTGGAATAAACAAGATTAGAACATGGTCATTAACTCTCTCTCTCTCTCTCTCTCTCTCTCTCTCTCTCTCGATATAGCTGGCAATGCTGTGCAGATGCTGTTCAAGTTTTACTTTTGTATTATGTACGTGAGAGTAGAAAATAAACAAGATTAGAACATGATCATTAACTCTCTCTCTCTCTCTCTCTCTCTCTCTCTCTCTCTCTCTCTCTCTCTCTCTCTCTCTCTCATTCCATCCGCCAGTTTATTTTTGACAAGTTTTATTTTTGTGTTATGTACGTGAGAGTAGAAAATAAACAAGATTAGAACATGATAATTAACTCTCTCTCTCTCTCTCTCTCTCTCTCTCTCTCTCCTTCCATCCGCCAGTTTATTTTTGACAAGTTTTATTTTTGAATTATGTACGTGAGAGTAGAAAATAAACAAGATTAGAACATGATAATTAACTCTCTCTCTCTCTCTCTCTCTCTCTCTCTCTCTCTCTCTCTCTCTCTCTCTCTCTCTCTCTCTCATTTCATCCGCCAGTTTATTTTTGACAAGTTTTAGTTTTGTGTTGTGTACGTGAGAGTGGAAAATAAACAAGATTAGAACATGATAATTAACTCTCTCTCTCTCTCTCTCTCTCTCTCTCTCTCTCTCTCTCTCTCTCTCTCTCTCATTTCACCCGCCAGTTTATTTTTGACAAGTTTCAGTTTTGTGTTGTGTACGTGAGAGTGGAAAATAAACAAGATTAGAACATGATAATTAACTCTTTCTCTCTCTCTCTCTCTCTCTCTCTCTCTCTCTCTCTCTCTCTCTCTCTCTCTCTCTCTCTCATTTCACCCGCCAGTTTATTTTTGACAAGTTTCAGTTTTGTGTTGTGTACGTGAGAGTGGAAAATAAACAAGATTAGAACATGATAGTTAACTCTCTCTCTCTCTCTCTCTCTCTCTCTCTCTCTCTCTCTCTCTCTCTCTCTCTCTCTCTCTCATCTTCAAAGTTCTCAAAGGAAACAGAAGATGAATTACAAACCAAACAGTCCCGGAAATATTTTCACTTCTCGATTGTCCCATCAATTGCGCTCGAATGAAAAGGAATGCCAATCTCTCAAAATATTGGAGAAAGGAATGTCATTGATTATTTGTTCAATCTTGCCACTCTGATGCGTTTAGGCAGTTTTCCGATACTTGATAAGAGTTTTTAAGAGAGCTAATACTGTCAGGATATTCCACTTTTTTCTTTTTCACGGTGGTGGCGTGAGAAAATGGGAATCTTTGATTATTTTATTTGTGATAGCAAAGTTCTGAAAACCTTGGTGGTCTCATTTCTGTAACTAGTTGACTTTGGTTATACAAT
>NC_089762.1:45455890-45470890 GCF_040412425.1 Macrobrachium rosenbergii | reverse complement strand
TACAATAAATCTGACATGTTGGCTAATGTGCTTGTGATTATAGGTACAAGTGCTTTTATTTATAGTATTTTGCCAAATACTCAGTATAAGGAAACAAGAAATTTAAAATTGATGTGCTTCCTAAATCACACAGGAATATTAGTAGTATATTATCGAAAGTGTCATAGCTTTATAATAAACTTTAGTATTAGCTGACTAAAAAAAACGGACATTTTATTAATCTGTTATTTTTGCAAAAAAAAGTCGAGTAATCTATACTTAAAATTTTTAAAACTGTCGAATTTTGTTATTAAAATATATATATAAAAAAATTTGTAGATTCTCATTTATAGGGTAATATTCTGACTGACCATTTTCTTCCACCTGTGTGAATAGTAAATAGTCTTCAATGGAATCTCCTTCTGTCAAGATGACACTTGTTTTGTATTTGACAATGTCAACGAAAGTCTCAAGTACAGAATTTTTTTTTTTTTTTTTGCTTATTTACATCAGGCTCTTATCTGGTCTCAGTGTGGTACCCTGCGGGACTCTCCCACGAAACACCTTACAACTCCTATGACATCTCATTACCTGTTTGTCCCGCTCCTCAGTATCTCCTCGTGGAAACAGTTTCAAGAAGGCTTTGCTGGTTGAATTCTTTCCTGCGATATCACTTTTTTAAAACTCTCTTTCTCTCTCTCTCTCTCTCTCTCTCTCTCTCTCTCTCTCTCTCTCTTTGATGCATATATTCGAAGTGGTATTATTTTCTCACTATTCAGACTTTTCCGAAGATTCAGTTATATAGAAGTCAGACCAATTGTTGGTGAAAATTTTAACTTTATCTGCATATATATATATATATATATATATATATATATATATATATATATATATATATATATATATAAATTATATATGTATATACATATACAGGAAATAACCAAATAACCAGAAAAGAAGACCTTGCTCATTTCTTATTACAGACTTTTCCAATTTTGTAATCTTCCAGTAGACAGTATTTTGATAGTGAAAATGATTTATATTTATTTATTTATTTATTTATTTATTTAGTTTATTCATGATATTTATTTATTTTTTTATTTATTTATACAAGGAATCGTGAACAGTAAAAGTATAATATTCTTTTTATCAATTTATCATATTCATTTCTCGTGATATTTTTTTGGTTATTGGGATGAGAATCTGATTCTCCCACGAGGAAACGGCGTATCTAAATTGCTGCATCAGTGAAAGATTTAGTCTTTATTTTTAGTATAGTCCATAATTTCATCATTCATTATTGAATCACGTTATCCAGTGATCTGTAATTACCAGAAAATCAGTCTAAATCAGTGAGAAAATTGTTTGCACCGAATAAAAAAGTGTTACTGCATCGTTGAAAACATAAATAATTATACATCGTAGATACTAATTGAATCCCACACTGCTTAGTTGACTGAGGTCAAATCTTTCATTTCCTTTCGGATTCTGAGGCTTATGTGTAAAAAAAATTTTAGCACCAGCAAAGTTCAGAGGTCACTGCGACCAGTACTATACTCTGACCTGATGAAAAGTAAGTTTCCCTTTATTTTATTTTATTTCCCTGATGGAGAGCTTCCCCTTTGCTTGAATTTTATCTTCAAAGGCGGGTGAAGGGTTATGAAAAATGCATTTAACAAGCTACATGTCAATATACAAGAGGTAGACGTGTTTGCAGAGCTGGGGTGCAATTCTTTCAAGGTTCAGGCGACTGGAGATTTGATGGAAACGGAATGTCTAGTACTTAGATTATTCCCAGAGACTTTTCATTGATTTTTGAGTGGAGCTAAATCCTTCTTAATTGAACTCTTGGTTGTCAACTGGTGACAGGGTAGGTTTTTTCAATGATCCCAAGTGGACTAACGGATATGGGTTAATTGTAATTCATCCCACGTACAGATTTCATGTTTCAAAGAGTTTCTGTTCTCTAGGACATTTTGAATAATGCCGCTTTCTTGTAGAACCTTATACATGGCCACGGTATACTCAATGCTGTTTTTTTTAATTACCTGAGTATGGGAGAACTATTGTATCCTTCAAGATATCTCACGAGGTAAGTAAAGCACTTGGCAATACTGTTTTCATGTTGCCTTCGGTGTTGCAAATTGCGTGGTGGAATGATCCAGCTCTTGATAATTATATTCGTTTCGTCATCTCTCGGCGTTGGCGGGTTTTTCGCTTTGAGTCTGCAGACCTGATGACTGTTTCCGAAAAATTTGGGCTTTCTTCTTCCTGGTCTTATTCGTTATTTCCTTTATATTACATTATTACTGTTTTGGTAACTGTTGTTGCCACTGCCTCGTCATCGATTATTTAAACTGTTCGTATGTTCATCATTGTAATTATTATTAGTATAGCATCCCACTGGGACTCCTTGTTATACCCTTTCAATTCCACCCGTAATGAAATGATTTCGTCATGGAAACGACTTGGATGCGAACATCATTACTCATAAAACTAACTGAGATTTGATCGGGAATTCGTTCTCTACAAAGCAGCCAAACTCATGTGGAACGTACTCCAGACATGTGCCGCGCTCATGTATAGCTAACAAGCATCCGGAGTTTGTTATGGCAAAGGACTGATTTGTACATAATTGGCTGTTATTTTCCGTTACTGTCGTTCCAGGATTGTCTCTTGATGCTGGATGTTGTTTGTGAATTAATGAAGTTCGTCTCTTATTCATTTAGTTAATTGTGACTTACGGCGCTCATTCTTAGGTTCGACTTTTAGATGTTGTTTCCTTCTATACGTAACGAAGTAAGGTCCTGAAGTACATTTAGAGTGAGAGATACAGAAGAGGGAACTTGATTACAGGAGTAGAATCACGAATATTGAAATAACTGAAAGGGGAATTAGTTAGGAAATGAGAGGCACAGAATACCTTATTTTTTGGGAGTGCAGATTATCAGATCACTATTTTTTTTTTTTTTTTTTGTACGGTTTGAAAATAGGAAACCCCATTTTGACGGTTAATTGGTGGCGATATAATGGGGAAAAGGGCGGCGTAGATGTTCCATTTATAAAAACAGAAAATCATTCGGTTTCTCGGTACTGGAATGTTGCCCTGGGATGTTTTTGTAGCAGAAAACCTTTATACGTTTTTGTAGATACTACCTTGTAAAAACAAGATTGTGGAGATGAGGTCAGGATGTTACGGACAGCTGAATAACCTTTCAAAAATAACATCGTCAGTTCCATGTCGTTATCTCGTTGTGTGACCGACGCATCTGTATACCAAATCTTCCTCTTCGTCTTCTTCTTCTTCTTCTTTCTTCTTCTTCTTCTTCTTATTATTATTATTATTATTATTATTATTATTATTATTATTATTATTATTTCAGTAGATGAAACCTATTCACGTGGAACAAGCACACCAAAGGAGCCACTGACTTGAAGTTCAAGCTTCCAAAGAATGTTGGTTTCCACCCCACACTGCAGCAGGAACTGATCATGATACAGAGCCGGTGATTTTTCATCGCCCCGGTGGAGACGCGAACCCGCGACATCTGAGTAGCATTCCACGACACTAACCACTATACCAGCGGACCACTATAATCTGATTAGGTTATTGCATAATGGCTGACATGTATCTGACCAACCATTGCTTCACGCCGCTGACCTGAATTGCAGTTGTCATTAATAGTGTCGAATTTACAATACAAAAAAGAAAGTATTTAATGTTACTTGTTCAGCAACTGTAAACAGACTTGATTTGATATTAATACGTTTCATAGACTTGAAATGAAATCGTCTTTAGCTGTGATAACAAATTTGATTAGGGGACGGTTGACTTAGGAACGATCAAAAGGAAAATATAAAGGAGGGAAATTGCCTCTTCTTTCAATTAATACATGTCAGAATGACGGTAATAGTGAGCTAAAAAATAAATTTAACTGTAATGAGGAAATGACAGTAAGGAAACACTTCAAGCGTCTGAAATACTGTTAAACACAACAAAAAATAGTAACGGAAAACTCAGAGAACAAACAAACCGTCAGCTGTGCAAACATCACCAGAATTCCTCTGCTCTTTTCTATGGTCGTATTGTGTGAGGTTTATGGAAATGACAAGTTAGTGAAATGAGAAAGGGAGATGAGATAAAAAAAAAGAAAAGGGGAAAAAAACTTTGAATAAGGAAAGCGAAGATGGTTGTCTTGGCTGTGGCTCCCCTCGACTCTGACTATTGTTGGGAAGAGCAAACAGAGGACTTTTATGGACAGGAACGAAGAATCTTAATTCCTTATGGGGAGAGAGAGAGAGAGAGAGAGAGAGAGAGAGAGAGAGAGAGAGAGAGGCAAAATTATCCAAAGGCAAACGAAATTGAAAGCCAGCATGGTGTCATTGTATTTCGCCTTGTTTTCATTAATAAAATGTTTTGTCTCTGGTAGTAGTCCAGTCTCCCATGTACAACAAATTAAAAGTGTATATGTATATGTATATATATATATATATATATATATATATATATATATATATATATATGTGTGTGTATATATATATATATATATATATATATATATATATATATATATGTGTGTGTGTGTGTGTGTGTGTGTGTGTGTGTGTGTGTGTGTGCAAATCTTTCGTGAATGCGTGGGAGCTGTAGCGTTGAACCACTGCTTCTCTTAACCAGATTCGAATCCTGCACGGGAGGAAGAAACTGTATCCAAACAACACATTAAGACCAGTTTGCATGATGACAGTTTTGTTTGTGTATCTGTCTATCTATCTATCTATCTATCTATATATATATATATATATATATATATATATATATATATATATATATATATATATATTTATATATATATATATGTTAAAATTAACAATTAACATGAGGCGTTATGGTGTTAGGAATCATATCCATAAATATATGTTTCACCTATTCGTTGACAGCACATGTTTTCTTATTTTGAGAGAGCATTTCATCAGCTTTTTACATTAGGAATTTTCATATTATATAAAATTTCCAGATCGTGTACAAACCTACAAGGCTATCTGTAGTTTGAAATATTGACTATTATAATAATATTCTAAGCAAAAAATATAAAACTATTGATTAATTATAATCAACGAGCAAAAATCAATATTATGCGTCGCATAAAGTGTAAAAAAAATTGACAATGTCAACATCTGATGTAAATATTTCGATAAAGAAAAGTCTCCGTGGGGAGTTAGTGTCTTCAGTGCACCTCATGCAGTGCACTGTAAGCATTACTTAAGGTTCTTTGCAGCGTGCCTTCGGCCCCTAGCTCCAACCCCTTTCATTCCTTTTACTGTACCTCCTTTCATATTCTCTTTCTTCCATCTTACTTTTCACCCTCTCCTAATGATTGATTCATAGTGCAACTGCTTTGAGGTTTTCCTCCTGTTACACCTCTCAAACCTTTTTACTGTCAAGTTCCGTTTCACCGTTGAATGACCTAATAGGTCCCAGCTACTTGGCCTTTGGCCTAAATTCTATATGCAATTCTATCCTATCCGATAAAAAAAAAAAAAACCCACTGTTCCTCCGAAATAAAACGAGAATACGAAGGGAAATATTATGGTACAAACATATAAAGACTTTCTATGTCTCCATGGAGTGGGAACGGAGGCCGTTTCTTTTATAAAAAAAAAAAAAAAAAAAGAAGTATCTCGGTGGGAAAGGCGGAGAATGTGACAATATTACGAAGAGAATAAAATCTTATGTGTTTCTTCTTCAGAGGATTTTTCTTTATGAACACTAATGATTTATTGTCCCTACTAAAAGTACCAGCGTTTCCGTTTTCAGTAATAGTAGGGTATATGTATGTGTATATATATATATACATGTATGTATGTGTATATATACTGTAAAATATATATATATATATATATATATATATATATATATATATATATATATATATATGTGTGTGTGTGTGTATGTATGTATGTATGTATGTATATATATATATATATATATATATATATATATATATATATATATATATATATATATATATATATCTTTTATCATATGGTATAATAAAAATACGGTTATTATATATATATATATATAAAACAAAAATTGATTCCTTTTATCAGTTGTGGTTATCAGATCAAGAAAAAGTACATGATTGAGCTGTTTAATATCATATCCATTCTCACCAAAAACTTCCACAAAATTGACTCTTTCAGGTATCTAGTTGCGGCCCGTATCAGATCACCAGAGCTATAAACACATGACTGAGGTGTTTGCGATTATCATATATTCGTTCTCTTCCATTCTCACCATTTAGTTTCAATTCCTTTTACTGTACCTCCATTCATAGTGTTTCTTCCATCTTACTTTACTCATTCTTCCAAGAATTGTTTCATAGTGCAACTGCTTTGAGGTTTTCCTCCCGTTACACCTCTGTAACCTTTTACTCTCAACTTTCCTTTTGGCGCTGAATGACCTCAGAGGTTCCCAGCGCTTGGCCTCCGGCATAAATTATATATTCTGTTCTATTCCCTTCCTCCGAATTATTCGTATAGACTCTCATATTTTCTCCACATATCAAGACCATCTCATAATACTTTGATCTATTTTTTTCTTCTGTTGTGTGATCTATCCCTTCCCCTCCTGTAACCTTGTCACTAGTTTGTAATTCCGATTCCTTGTAGACACTTCACTTTGATAAAACACGATTAACAAAACAATCTCTCATACATTTCACTTTCTGACCTCGATAGACACGCATTTTATTTCTCCCAGATGTTCTTGCTGATCTCCTTCATTGTTTTGTCAACTGTATCAACGCTTATTGCTCCATTTTCATTTACCCAAATAACCATAATATTGCTCATATCCTAGAATTTATATATATATATATATATATATATATATATATATATATATATATATATATATATATATATATATATATATAGTTTTAATAAATTACAATACTTCTTATATACTCCAAATACAATACAAATACCCCGTGATATCAAATTTGCTTCATTCATTAAATATTCCAAATACAAGCCATAATATATATATGATATATATATATATATATATATTATGAAGAATTATATATATATATATATATATATATATATATATATATATATATATATATATATATATATATATATATATATATATATATATATATATATATACACATACATACACACACACACATTTATCCTCACTTCTTTTCTAATAACCTAGCATTAATGCAATATACATTTTCTTCAAAAATCTCCTCAAAAGTCCACTGTCAGCACACATAAGAAAATATATAATTTTGACGGCTGGTTTACCTAATTATACCAATCCACTTTATTAAACCAGTAAGCGAAAACTGACTCGACTTCCCCCTCCATACACTCCCACTCGAAAACGCTCGTCAGCAAATCACAATCGCAGCCCAGAGGGAGTCCTGACGGTTCCTCAAGTGACCGTAAAGAATTCCCTTGGGTGATGAGAGATCCACTTTTTTTCATTCCCGTTGTGTCTCTTTTTTTGTTGGGTCTGGCATTTGAGACGAAGAAACTTTTTTGGGTGAAATCAAGGAGGAGTAAGGCTTGGGTGGACGGTCGAAATGCCTTTGGTGTTTCTTTGGTTTGATATTGGAAAATTCTTTTTTGAAAGAATCGACAGACAGGCTGGCCTTTTAGCTAAGTAATGTCCTTTAGCTCTGAAAATCCTCGGTTGTTTGAAGGAAACAGACAGAGAGACAGACAGACTTTTTAAGCAATGTAAGCTGTTGTTCTGAAAATCCTCAGTAGCTAGTTCGAAGGAAAACTTGAATACATATTCCTCACTATCCATTTTGTTATCACTATGTTTTTTGGCCTTCTGACATTCTGTTGCGGACGTGTTTGATACCATATCTAAGAATAAAAGTTACTATAAAACATATATAAAATTAAAAAAAAATATATTATATATTCATATGACGAAATGCCCCTTGTAAATACACCCTAGTTGGGGAAGTTTTGTCTTTATTTGTCTTTATTTTTCCTCAACGAACTGCAGCGTTACGTCAAGCTGCGCCCTGGATATATGGGCCAGCCTCTGCCACTGCCACGTCCCGCTATTTTCCCCGAGTTGGAGCAGCAGCATGTCGGATGCAGAACGTTCTTTTATGCTATTCTCCTCGGATCGTGTTTACCTTGTCACATGCACATTGGCTCGGAGTCCCCTCTTCACAGCGAGAGTCCCTGGCTCGACTTGGCGAAGGATGTCACCCTCAACTCCCCAAGTTGGAATATTCTTCACGTGGCGTTGAGCAAAAACGTATGGGGATCTAGGAATTGAAAGTGGGGCGCGATCATTGCATCGGTTGTGTTTGAGACATTGCAGAATTTACGTAGCTGAAATGAAATTAAATAGTTCAGAAGATGACAGTAATATATTAGATCTAAGCTGCTGGTCTTTCATAGGCATAATATTGATAATTAGTAGTAGTAATAATAATAGAAGTAGTATTAAGGTTAAATTTCAAGTAAAGGGTGTCGCATAAAAATATAACACTCTTGTTGAGATATTTGTAAATGAAAATTTAGCATAATGACAATAAGGAGAGAATTAACAGATTCTCAGTGATAAGTGTGTATGATTTGAATATTCCGATACTGAAAACCATATATTTATGGGATCTTTGCCTATTGTAAAATGAAAGAATCGAATTATAATTTGTGATGTCATTCGACGCTAATTCTACATCAAAATATATAGAACCAAAATGACCAATCAGTTATGGAGAATGCGCAAGATTGACATGTATACGTGCGCATTAATGGAATGTCCTGATTCTGAAAACCGAATATTTTAGGGATCTTTGACTTGTATGAAACTAAAGAATCCGTGTATAATGCGTGCTGTCATTGGATGGAATTTCTACTTCAAAATATATAAAAACCAAAATGATCGGTCAGTTATATAGAATTTGCATGGCCTGGGCCAGGTTGCCCATTAAAGAAAACATGGCAATGACTCCCAATAGCCAGCTCAATATTCATAGGAACCTCGTTGCGAAGCATGTCGCCGAAATGTCTCGTTCCTAAATTCAAGTTCTGGTACCAACATATCAGAGTCCATGTTGCAATATGCACTGGTTGGTTCACACGTGTCTTTATCTTGATTGAGCTTTGGTTACGACGTCTAGGAAGAAAGACAAAACGCCCAGAATTTATGTTAAAGAAAGTTACTTTCCTCTCTTCAGTATCGACAGGCGATACTAAGACTTTGGTGGTTTAAAAGAATAGATTATTTAATCAAAGTAGTTATGTTGCAGCCCAGCTCTGATGTTTTTTTCAGTGAGTACTCTAGTGTAGAAAGGTAGATTTTATCACAGTACGAGTTGGGAAGTTGCACATTAAAACTCGGATGTTTTATTGGTGGATGGTTCGAGTCTCAGATTTGAACCTCTCTCTCTCTCTCTCTCTCTCTCTCTCTCAAATTAAAACTCGGTGTTTTTTTATGTATGGTTCGAGTCTCAGATTTGAACCTCTCTCTCTCTCTCTCTCTCTCTCTCTCTCTCTCTCTCTCTCTCTCTCTCTCTCTCTCTCTCTCTCTCCTCTCAGATTAAAACTTGGTGGTTTTTTATGTATGGTTCGAGTCTCAGATTTGAATCTCTCTCTCGCTCTCTCTCAAATTAAACTCGGTGTTTTTTTTTTATGTATGGTTCGAATCTCAAATTTGAATCTCTCTCTCTCTCTCTCTCTCTCTCTCTCTCTCTCTCTCTCTCTCTCTCTCTCTCTCACACACACACACACACACATCCCCTGTATAGTGGATTAAAGCACATAGCTGTTACCTCCATTATCAGCATTTGTTCTTGCACATTATTGTAGACATTGTCTAGGTTTACTGTCCCTCCTCGACGTCTACCATCTCTGATTTAAGGAGCCAATTAAACCAAGGTACGGTATCGACTATTTCAGTCTGTGCAGCCACTGCCAAATGCCAGGCTTCTGATTGTGACTTTCAATCAAGTGGCGAAATATGACAGCTTGATTCCCGTGACACTGCATACGCCACCGTATGTACCATCTGTCAGGCAGAATAGCTACTTTTTGTGTGGCACAAATTGAGCTTCTGTTGTGCAGAAGATAAGAGCACTTCATAAGCACGCTCTTTGGTATTTTCAAGAGTCAACAAGTTATTCACATTTTCTGGTGCGAGAACGTTTGTGAATAACCTGTGTTCACTCATCGATGTGTTAACAAGCCATCAGCTGGTGGTGGTCAGTGAACTCACTGAATATAGGAGCGAAAGGCATCCCTGTGTTTAGTTGCCAATCCCCCGTTAAGCATCTTAGCTACTTCGCATGTGGGAGATGACATCTGGGAATGGAATAGCTTTCAGGGATTGGTGGTTCTTAAAGGTCTTAACGGTTCTGTAACAGTATCGTGGACCATAATCTCTCATCAATGTGGGAACCCGCAGAAGTCTTAGGCCTTATTGTCTGCGCCCAACAGCTCGTTCAGTTTCTTGTTTAAGACTCTCTCTCTCTCTCTCTCTCTCTCTCTCTCTCTCTGGAAAAGAAAAGTAGGAAAGATTAGAATTAATAATTCTCTCTCTCTCTCTCTCTCTCTCTCTCTCTCTCTCTCTCTCTCTCTCTCTCTCTCTCTCTCTCTCTCTCTCTCTCTCTCTCTCTCTGGAAAAGAAAAGTAGGAAAGATTAGAATTAATAATCTCTCTCTCTCTCTCTCTCTCTCTCTCTCTCTCTCTCTCTGGAAAAGAAAATAGGAAAGATTAGAATTAATAAACTCCCCCTCTCTCTCTCTCTCTCTCTCTCTCTCTCTCTCTCTCTCTTTGAACATTACAACAAAGGAGGATTAGAATTAATCTAAAAAATCTTTCGAAAGGAGGAATAAGGTTGTATTACAACTTACAAGAGATGGCTAACCTATGACCTATGACTCTCCAGTTTACACCACCTAGTGTAAGAATGTGTTAATGAGGACAACTCATTGTGAAGACAGGATAATAAAAATGATTTTTTTTTTTAATGCTTTCTTCAGACAAAGTGTTTAATTATGAAGAGACTTCCAAAAAGATCATTATTACGCGCAGTGAGAAAGCAGCATACTGATATTAGGAAAAGAAACTGTGTAAAATACCTTAAGTATGGATATTAACTAACATCGTTTAGTCTTGTCATTACTTAGCCAGATGACTCGTGGTTACCAGACTCGTTGGGAAAAGCATAACTGTTTCGAAAATATTATCGCAAAAATTCAATCTCAAAGAACTAATTTTTCTATTCAATTAGGTGTAATGCTCATTGACTCACCTAATGAACTTTTAATGTCAGTCTGGCCATTCTGGAAATTGAATTCATTAACTGTTTGAATTTTATGGCCGTGAAACTTCAACTTTTTTCTTTTTCTTTTTTTTTCTTTTTTCGTTTTTACACGTCGGAATGTTACTGAAATGATTACGAAAGTTTTAAAAGAATTTTTGTTATTGCAGTTTTCACATTTGATGGCAATCTTAAAAATCACTTGCCTTCATTTCAATTTGCCAGTATCAAAGAAGGATGTTATCTTTTTAAAGGACGCATTCTGCCATTTGCAATTTCCTAAAAATAGACAAATCCTAGAAATAGCAATATTAAAATCTATGACAACATTTCATACTTATTAGGATTTAGGTTATCTTGAATTGAAATAGTCCTGAAGGATTTCTTTGGATTATTGTATATATATTCTGTGCGAAAAGGAATGATTGGTAATCTCAATGAGAAGCTGAAACGGCAATTGTTAGAAATACATACATACATACATACATATACATATATATATATATATATATATATATATATATATATATATATATATATATATATATATATATATATATATATATATATATATATTATAAATTATGCATAGCAGTTGAAGAAAGAGGGATGACTGATAGTTTGCCTGGTCAAAGAATCAGGTTAATTTCTTCATATGATGATGAATCATAATATTTCTAACATGTAATTCTTGGTTTCGCTTTGTACACGGGCATCGTCTTCCTACAGATAAAGGGTATTCTTTGAGGCTTAAACGAGTGTGTTAAGTATTTGATCTCTTATAAAAACAGTCTGCGGACCACAGAAGTTTCATGAAACTTGTGGCGTAACTAATACCTCCGACAACAAACTTCAACACTTTGTTATCAAGCTTCTTATTAGTCAGTATCATACGTAACAGCTTCGGGATCATTTTTACTGAATAACGTAATAGTATATCATTCTGGGTTATAAGCCCTTGTCTTAGTTTTCTGATGGAGCGAATATGTTGGCTATTTATATTAGCAACACTTTTACGTATGCACTTTTAACCTTTGATTTTGAGTGATTGATTTATAATTTTATTGAGATCGCAGAGTTCTAAATATAACAAAGGTTGTTGGAGAAAATCAAAACAAATCAATCTTTATTTTTCTTACTTCTTATATATATACAGTATTTATATATATATATATATATATATATATATATATATATATATATATATATAAATACATACATACATATATATATACATATACATACATACATATGTGTCTGTGTGTGTATGTATGAATGTGTGTATGTGTTTGTCAGAATGAAGAAATTTATAGTATTATAGACAAGAATGATAAAACGTGCACCTGTTGTTTTATCTGAAGAAAAAATAGACTCATCCATCATGTAATGCAGTTCACTGGTAATGAGAAGAGTAAACATCTTATCCGGCAACATTTGGTAATTCGCTGCCGGTAGGGGAGGAGGGGGCTACCCTCCCCCCATGCCACTGCGCCCCCTACATTAACAACGTCCCGAGAAGGAAGGAGATAACGAGGTGATCAATATATGGCTGGCCATTATTTCTACCTCTAAGGCACCGCGGGAAAATCTATAATGTTATCACATTTATTGGTACTTTAGCAGTTAGGAAAACTTCGCATTTTATGCGTCTATAAAAAAAGACGTTTTAATCTTTTTTATTTTTATTTTGTTCCTAGTTATTATTTTTGGTTCTATGGTGTTACTGTATTATACGATTGCATGCCACGATCAGTATACAGTTATTGATTTGGTTTATATAATCGCGACGATTTTTTTTTCTTTTAAACGTTACATAAAACTTTCATACCCTTTATTGCTTCAGTACTTATAACGTTGACTGCGTAGTTATGAAATAGGCTTAAAAATGATGTGACTAATAACTCAGCAAAGGTTTTCTTGCATGTCTAATAAGTTATTGCAAAAGTAAATGTACCATTAAACAAGTAAGAAGTGCGTTGAAGTTGCTCCGGTGATATCGAGTTTT
Organism: Macrobrachium rosenbergii; assembly: GCF_040412425.1. Taxonomy (NCBI): domain Eukaryota; kingdom Metazoa; phylum Arthropoda; class Malacostraca; order Decapoda; family Palaemonidae; genus Macrobrachium; species Macrobrachium rosenbergii. The sequence continues at coordinate 45,457,595 of NC_089762.1, read as the reverse complement.
TCTGTACAGCATATAATGCTGTATAGAACTCTCAGTCACGGCCCATGAAACTCTCAAACGCGGCCTATGAAACTTACAGCCACTGGCCGGTGGTGGCCTGTGTTTTTGGCACCTATAGCGGTGCCAGACGCACGATCATGGCTAACTTTAACCTTAAATAAAATTAAAACTACTGAGGGTAGAGAGCTGCAATTTGGTATGTTTGGTAGTTAGAAGGTGGATGATCAACATACAAATTTGCAGCCCTCTAGCCTCAGTAGTTTTTAAGATCTGATGGCGGACAGACCTACAAATAGTCATTTCAATAGTTTTCTCTTACAGTAAACTAAAATGGCGTCCCTTTTGTAGTGCTAATGAAATAGATATCCGTGTCATGCTTTCGTATATGATGTCAATAGTCAACTAAAGCCACGATATTGTTCCAGTAAAATACCATTTACAATTACACTTCAGTTGTTATTGACTAGACAGAGAAAGCTTTTGCAAGTAGATTATAATAAAACTCACATGTCAGTGAAGCAGGCTACCTTGCAATACAATTCTTTTTAAGAAAGATGTTATACTTTTACAGCCGGTCAGAAATTATCACAGCCAGGAATTAGTAGCCTCCGTGCAAACCCTATCAGTCAGTAGCAGTTCTAAGTTGAAGCTCTTTAATTCAGTCTGTTTTCACCGGAATTAATTCAGTCTATTTTCAACGGAATCAGTTCAGTCTATTTTCACCGGAATCAATTCAGCCTCTTTTCACCGGAATCAGTTCAGTCTCCTTTCATCGGAATCAATTCAGCCTCTTTTCACCGGAATCAGTTCAGTCTGTTTTCACCGGAATCAATTTAGTCTCTTTTCACCGGAATCAATTCAGTCTATTTTCACCGGAATCAATTCAGTCTATTTTCACCGGAATCATTTCAGTCTATTTTCACCGGCACCATAAAGTAAGTTACGTAAGAAAAACAAACAGATATAATCTCGCCTATGTTATCGTTTGTTATTCCTTCCTCCTTCCATTTGCATTTCATATTCCTTCGGGGTCTAGGTTCTAGGTAAAGACGCGAGGAACCACCTCTTCATTACACTCTACTGAAAGAAATGAGTCAGTAGAGAAGGATAAAATTCAACTGCATGAGTATGCGTGAAAATTGCTCTTTCGAGATAATCGTAAGCTTGCCATTAAAACAAATTTTTAAAAAATTAAGCGTTCCTTGACATGAGATTATTTTTTTCATTATGTCACATAAAGACATTACGGGAAATTGACTGTATTTTTAAAATTACAAATAATCCTGTGTTGAGTATATAAATAATTTTTTGTGAAGATTATTCGAGGCAATGTCCTGAGGTTTTTTCAAGCAATAAGTTGTGCACCTCTCTCTCTCTCTCTCTCTCTCTCTCTCTCTCTCTCTCTCTCTCTCTCTCTCTCTCTCTCTCTCTTCCTTTGAAAGTTGTTTTCATAATCACATGTGCGTAGTTGGGAAAAACTTGATATTCTGTTTCCCTGCAATAATTAGGATATATATGTATATATATATATATATATATATATATATATATATATATATATATATATATATTATATAGATATATATGTGTGTATATGTATCTGTGTATGTATGCATATAGAGTTCTTCATCTGAAAATAGACCCGAGATTCATTTTCATTTCATTCACTAGTAATGAAACCATCAATTTCAAGAGTAATCGATAT
>NC_089762.1:45430890-45450890 GCF_040412425.1 Macrobrachium rosenbergii | reverse complement strand
TTCAGCCTCAGTAACAGCAGATATGAAACGTTAACAACATGATTCGTGGTTCGGTCAGGAATAGTGCTGACTGCCTTTCCTCTCTCAGCCCCGTCTGAAACCTGGCCGGGGAAAAGATAAATTCTTTGCTTCCTTTTTTAATTCGATGCTCAGAGAATTCCAGAAAAAAATCGCACCCAGATTCCAGTATTTGAACATTTATTCTGTGGCAGTTCTATTTCCAGAATTTCCAGATTTCATGAAAATGTGCGACGTGGGTAAAGATGACATATTACTTCAACTAGGTCTTTTCACTGTCAGGGATCCAATTTATGAAGTGGGAATTAAATCTGCTAACGATAGCGATTGCTAAAGATAGCTAAACTGCCAGGAATAATGAGGCGCTTAGGAGTTCAATACACAAATTAAAAGTCTCTAGTTTATGAGAAATGGCAATTCTTAAATGCATTTAGGTACTGCAGCCTCGTGTCTTTGGGGAAATTGCAACAAAAATCAATAATGACAATTTCTCACCATTTTCTCATTTTTTTATGAAACAAAATAAGATTCCCAGAGATGAAAAAAAAAGGGGGGGATTTCCAGGAACGCAAATCTGTTAAAGATAGCGATTGCTAAAGATAGCGAAACGGCCAGGATTAATGAGGCGCTTAGGAGTTCAATACACAAATTAAAAGTCTCTAGTTTATGAGAAATGGCAATTCTTAAATGCATTTAGGTACTGCAGCCTCGTGTGTTTGGGAAATTGCAACTAAAATCAATGATGACAATTTCTCACCATTTTCTCATTTTTTTATGAAACAAAATAAGATTCCCAGAGATGCTAAAAAAAAAAAAAAAAAGGATTTCCAGGAACGCAAATCTGTTAAAGATAGCGATTGCTAAAGATTGCGAACGGCCAGGATTAATGAGGCACTCAGGAGTTTAATACATAAATTAGATGTCTCTAATTTATGAGAAATTGCAATTTTGAAGTGCATTTAGGTACTGCAGCCTCGTGTCTTTGGGAAATTGCAGCAAGAATCAATAATGACAATTTCTCACCATTTTCTCATTTTTCATAAAACAAAAGAAGATTCCCAGAGATGCAAAAAAAAAAAAAAAGGATTTCCAGGAACGCAAATCTGTTAATCTGTTAAAGATAGCGATTTCTAAAGACAGCGAAACGGCCAGGATTAATGAGGCACTCAGGAGTTCAATAGACAGATTAGAAGTCTTTAATTTATGAGAAATTGCAATTCTTAAATGCATTTAGGCACTGCAGCCTCGTGTCTTTGGGAAATTGCAGCAGGAATCAATAATGACAATTTCTCACCATTTTCTCATTTTGTCATGAAACAAAAGAAGATTCCAAGAGATTCAAAAAAAAAAAAAAAAAAAGATTTCCAGGAACGCAAAATCGTTATCGTTAATGCAACTTTTCGAAGTACTCCGCAACGTCCTTCTATTCCAGTATTTCTCCGAGCTCTTCATTTCTTTCCCCACCCCCCCTCTTTTTTCCTCTCTCATCTTCTTTCTTTTCTCCCGGACTCAGTGGACTAAAGAACAGGGTCACTACGAGTCCCATTCAGTTTCGCTGTCTCTGGAAAGAAACGGGAAATGGACCGAGCATTGTCCGGGTCTCTCGGTGAAATGCCGAGGAGAGTCAAGATTCCTGGAAGAGAATAACGGAAGGGAGTAAGAAGTTCTGGTATGATGCATGTCAGAGAGGGAAATAATGCACTGCCAGGAGGGATGATTATTATTTGTCTAAGTTGCGCTAAAATTAAAACCCGCCAAATTATTGTTTCTGTCTAAATTGTGCTAAAATTAAAACCCCTCAGATTTTTTTAGAGTAAGATAAAACTAAAATAACGGAATGGAGTAAAACATTCTGGCATGATGGATATCAGAGTGGGAAATAATGCAGTGCTAGGGATGGTTATTATTTTTGTCTAAATTGTGCTAAAATTAAAACCCCCCAAATTTTTTTTAGAGTAACATAAAACTAAAATAACGGAATGGAGTCAAACATTCTGGCATATGGATATCAGAGAGGAAATAATGCACTGATTTGGATGATTATTATTTCTACCTAAATCGTGCTGAAATTAAAAAAACCCAAATTTTTAGAGTAAGATAAAACTAAAATAACGGAAGGGAGTAAGCAGTTTCGATATAATGCATAACAGAGAGGGAAATAATGGTGTGCTAGGGATGATTATTATGCCAACTTAAATCGTGCTAAAATTAAAATCCCAAAAATTTTCGGAGAGTAGGGAAAAAACGAGATTTATTGAATAAGCATCATTTATATTCCACTTTATAGAGCCTATCATTCCATTTGCACCTCCAGGTTTGTTTTTCATCTGAACTGATTTTGAGACATCTTACAATTATCATCTGACCACAGTGATTCAGTTGACTTAAATTTAAATTTGTAATGATCTGACGAGATGAAAAAATATTCTTTTTATTGACCCATATTAGAATTATTAGTTGACATAAAAATAAATTGCTTTTAATGCAGTCTGGTTACATCCCCGACAAAAATGTATGCATATAAAATATTCGACATGTTTCTCATTCATATTGAATACAATTCTTTGATTCCGATTGTTGTTAAGTTTTAATTAATACATCCGATCACATAGTTACTGGATCAAACCTTGGAAATAATTAGACCAAGCCAGCTCATTCATTTTCAATATCATCTAAACCTTCGAATTTTCGATCAACATATATTAAAAAATAAATCAGGCCCCAAACATAACATTCTGCAAATATTTCCAGAGACCCACACCCAGCTACTCCCGTGGTCTCCTGAACAGTAGCGCGCACGCGGGCACGTACATACGCGCAAACCTGTCCTCAAACCTCAATATCTTTCTGAGATTTTCCAGACCATTTGTCAAGAAGATCTCCGCATTTCCTCAGCCGTAGAGGGATTGCCGGAGAGATGCAGGTTTTGTTTTTTCTTGTTTCTTCTTCCATAATGGAAAGGAATACCAATGTTTAATCATTTCAGGGTATCCGAACTGAAGTTCTTGATTGCATGTAGATTTTTCTGAAATCCCAGATCAGTCATTGAAGTTTTGGTACCTGCTACGACCAGTTTTTACTCTTTCAGGAACAATTTTTGTGTCATTTCAGCAGGAAAAGTTAAGTGTACCTTGGTTTAACCAGACCACTGAGCTGATTAACAGCTCTCCTAGAGAGGGCTGGCCCGAAGGATTAGACTTATTTTACGTGGCGAAGAACCAATTGGTTACCTAGCAACGGGACCTACTGTACAGCTTGTTGTGGAATCCGAACCACATTATACCGAGAAATGAATTTCTGTCACCAGAAATAAATTCCTCTGATTCTTCATCGGCCGGCCGGAGATTCGAACTCGGACCCTGCAGAGTGCCAGCCGAGAACGGTACCTACCAGTCCAATGAAGAACTAGAATGGTAGTCAGTTCCGTCAATGAAACAGGTAAGTAAAGCGAAATAGGGTCTTGTAAAAGATGAACAGTATGTTTGTATCGTCACCATAAACACATATTAGCTGAATAGCAGATACTTTCAGGCTTGAACTTCATAAATTAAATGATATAAAGTTATCATACATTAAAAATTTTTCTTGAATTCATGCCATTTCTTCAGCGTGAGCGCAACCGAAGAGAGGATATTAAGCCCTGAAATTCTCATTTACTCCTTTCTGACATGGTTTCATTATGTGACATTAAGTTGTTTTATAGACATTTTATGAAAGTACCGGAGATGGAATGCTGGGAACACGATGTTATATTTCTTGGTGTTATTTTTTTCCTAGCACTGTCTGTAATGTTTACATATAGACACACTAGAAGTGTCACGTATTATTTTCTAAATCTATCGACCACTTTCTGTAATGGGCATAACATTTACCGAGAATTAAGAAGAATCTTTTGCTTTTTTATAGCCGTCTTCTTATATTAAGCCAGCTATTTGCTGGCACGGGGCTTTTTTTTGTTTTATATATGTATATATATATATATATATATATATATATATATATATATATATATATATATATATATATATATATATATATATATATATATATATATATATTTCACATACAAACTTCTTCACCATGTAGGAATTACCTGCATCCTGGCTTCAGCACAACGGAGTCAACTAACTACCAGGGGCATGACTCACTGTATTTTTCACCCTATTAATTCCACAAGAAAATGGCCTAGGCGAACCCAGGTCGTTCGCGTACGAAGCGAGAATTAAAACCCTACCTTTCTGATTATGAATAATGTGTGTACTTTGGATTATCATTGTCAAATAATTCAGAATAATGTCATGGCTGAGGAAGAAAAATGATTATTCGTGACCTTCCCGACATCTGCGTAGGTTGCAGAGGGTCATTCCATAAAGAAAAAGTAAATGAAGTAAAAGTATCTTATTGAAAAGATTGATGAGTTTGTTCCCCTCGTGGAGCTTATTACTTCCATGAAATCATTAAGTAATTTCTCACAATCGTTCATCAGGTTCCCCCCACCTAAAAACTAATATGTTTGAAGTAATATGTAACGGTCGTTCGATTGATGAGTTCTTACAATATGATTAAAAAACGCTTTTCTAAATGAGAATCGGTTATTCCTAAACCGTGGGGCAAATTTGTCAAATTTGTGATTTTAGCAAAGAATAAAAAACGCAAACTGGAATAAGGATTCAGTCAGTTCCATATATCACAATCATTATTCTGTTGAGTTCCATGTGCCACAAAAACCTTATTCTTGTTCTCATTCGCCTTCAACTCTTTCCTCCAGCCAACATTTTCCCTTAAGTTTCTGACTTATCTCTTCACTAGGGCCCCCTTCTCTCTAAACAACCCACCCCCCCCACAACATCATATCACGAAGAAACATCCGCAGTTTCAAACTTCATCACGACCCATTCCATATCCCATAACTGAGCTGCTACATCAAACGCCCAATCTCAGACTTCTCGCATCACGCTCTCCATAAAGATGTTAAATGGGAGTCAGGCCTAAGCAAAAACACTGAAATTTGCTGATGCGGTGTCTCGCTTAGAGTGGCTTGAAGGAGGATGCTTATTAATTTATTATTATTTTTTTTTTTTTTAATAAATGGGATCTCGTCTTTGTGTATTTCCCTTTGCCTCCTCTTACTTCTTCTTAATGAACTCCTTAATATTCTTTGGAGCCTTGAATTTCAAGTCAGTGGCCCCTTTGGTGGGCTTGTTCCATATGAATGGGTTTCATCTTCTTAATAATAATAATAATAATAATAATAATAATAATAATAATAATAATAATAATAATAATAATAATAATAATAATAATAATAATAGTAAGGAATCTGGAAAACTAGATAGATAGCTCCAGGATTCATGCAGAAAAGTGTGCTACTAGAAACAGCGCACATAGTGAGAAAAGTGGTGGACTCCTAAGGAGGCAGGATGCAACCCGGAACCCCACATTATAAAAGCCACCCAGTCGAATAGGACGACTGTGATAGAAAAAAATAAATAAAATAAAATAATAATAATAATAATAATAATAATAATAATAATAATAATAATAATAATAATAATAATAATAATAATAATAATATGGATGCATAAATAACCTTAAATTCTGCTCGAATATTATGAATGCTGATGTACAGGAGAATTCCCGATTTCCCCATTTTGTCTTAAGACCATTACATAGCTGCTATAGGCAGTAACCCTGTTAATACAATTTGTGGTGTTACTTGTTATATTTAAAAATGGCAAAAATGATTTTGTCTGGTGCATTTCTACCTATATACTAAGAAATCACAAAAGCAAGCACGTGATTTTGTCTATTAGCTGAAGCCACTGGGGAAATTCAAAATGAAACGACAGAGTGCCAAGTACTCTCGGGTATTTTTTAACAAATCTTTGGGGCACAAAGTCTAGTTGAATGTATCTGCTACAGTAACAATGGAGCATCTCTCACTGAGTGAGGTAGCATTGCTATAATCCTTGCAAAACAAGATATTCAAGAAAGAGAAAATGTTTTCATGAAATCAAACGTTTTTGAAGGTATAAAAAAAGACTCGTGCAACGTTTTGATAATGAATTTATCAAATCGCGAAAATGTGATAACGGGTTAATTAGCCAGTAATGAGTTAAAAATGAGACAAAGTCCGTTTTTCAATTTTTTTTTATTAACGACATTAATATGAAACAAAATGTGCAGAAGCATGTCTCAGAATGAACTTTATTATGGCAGTGATAACACAGGGAACTTTAGCGACAGAAAGATAACAACGATGGAACTTTTGACTGTGCAGTTCTCACAATAAAAAACTTAACAACACTTTTTGCTGTCGAGTTTTTCGGTCATCAGTTGCTGGAAATTATAATTGCTTTTAGTCCATCCTTAACTTTCATTTCTGAACAAATTTACAAACATCCACCTCCCTCATCGACTATCAAAGAAACCCCAAGATTTTCTGATTGCATTTACTTACCTAAATTATGAGTATATAGTTTTCTTTTGAAAGGTTAAAATAAATCCACAATTTGTTTTACAGCCTTTTTATTACGACATTTGACATAAATGGATCAGCAGAGCGCGCTTTCGTCTTGATTCGTCCATTTACATTGATGACAATAATTAATACAAAATACATTGCTTTACTTTGATAAGTCTGGCAAACAGACAGTGACTGCTTGCAAGGTCTTAAGTAGAAGCACACTTAATATTCATTTTTACATCTACAACATTATATATATGTACATATGTATGTATATATATATATATATATATATATATATATATATATATATATATATATATATATATATATATATATATATATATATTTGAAACATCGTCACCTGTACTTTTACCATCAGGTATATAAAACATGTCTATACATAGTCATCACGACCAGCCTACATTTGTCATTAACCTCGACACAGATGGCGACTTTGTCGTCATTTCAATATAAAAAATCTGGCGGAACCCAGCCGCCCTTGGCTCTCCCTGCCTCTCGGGTGCGTTCATAACCTCGAAGAAGCCTCGGGGAGGCCGAGGATGGCTGGTCATAGGACTACCATTCCCGTCCTTGTAAACAAATGAACGAAACGCTACGAGTGGCCATAAGGTTCTTCGTAACTTCGCACCTTATGGCGATTCGTAAACGGCAGATAGGCAAGGCGCCGTTCAATGGTATTCCCACCGGAAATAGCTCATGGTGTTTACTGCTCCGAGTTCGTTCTATCCGGCGACAAACAAGCGCTGTCTGAAAGGTTTAGTTACGTTGTTTCTAAAATGATAACGACGGCGGTTCTCTCTATATTGCCTAAGAAAACCGCGCGATGAACCGGTCCTATACTCCGTTGTTTTTGTTAGTTTTATGTACAGGGATTTTGCAAGGTAAATATGCTGGCAATACTAACCTTTCATGACATAAGGCACAGTGTTCTAGAGAGTTGTCACTACGCACGTGATAATATCCCACATATTCACACACCCACTGAACGCCGCTAGTAAGAAGCTTCCAAAACCCGGTACGAAAGCGCGTCAAAACACTCTTCAGGCAGCGGTTGGGTGTCGGAACAGGGAGTCCAGTAAACAGAATGGGCGGACTAGAACATAATGATATTTCTCCCCCGTACATTGAACATTTATACCGACACGAACGGATTAAGTTTCGCAACTTCACACACTCTATTTGGATAACGAATGATACTCGGTAACATCCAGTTATTGACGAAACAAGATAAATATAGAGAGAGAGAGTGAGAGAGAGAGAGAGAGTCATAGCAAACTTGTCACTGGATAAGAAAATAATCACAATTATTATTTCACAGTAGGTCAAGTAAGAATTACTTACAGCGCAGTAGTTATATACATAGATATATATATCCCTGCATGATGACAGTTCATTGTAACCTTGCCTAATGGAGGTTACAGTGAACTCTCAGTCGTCTGATCCACTTCGGCTGACTTAAACTCACCTCACGCAGGATCAGAGAGAATGTCTTTGTGTGAAAGTGTCATGATATGTCGCATGTATACAAAATCACTACGGCTTCTCCACTTGCCTTTGGATAGAGTTATCTTCACAGGAAGCTACAGTCGTCTCTAAAAACTGCCCATGTATAGAGCAGGTTATGATAAACACCCCGGCAGTCCGCTGAGGTGTTTTCACGTGATATTGGTAAGGTAACTTGTGCACGTTTAAAAAGATTCTTCAAATAAACACGGAATGATCATAGCATTGGCAAGGGGACAAGAAGCATGGAAGAATCTATAGTCATGTCAGTCCACTTTCCTTCTTTTCTTTTCGTAATTAGGTAATTATAAAAATGTTCTTGTACTGCCAAATAGAACATTAAATCCCGGAAATATTTTGTTGTAATGATTAATGATATTAATTTGATGTGCCAGTGAGGAGAACTTTTGGAAAATTATGTTGTCATTTCCTCGACAAATCTCCGAATCTTTAGGAGAGCTAATTTCTTCTCTTATCAATTCCTAACTATTCATCTGTTTAATCGTGAATACTGTTTTATAAAAACCATAGTCTTATCAGAAAATATTTTTAAAAATGTAGGGAGAAAATCATTTTAATAAACGGTGCAAGCCACATAACAAAGAGAAACTAAAATAACGTTAACAATACGACTAACTAGATTATAGCATGACCACATATCCTGATTTCTCAACAGAAATTTAAAAAAAAAATGTAAAGAGAAAATCATCTTCATAAACCGTGCAAGCGACGTAACAAAGAGAAATTAACATAACGTTAACAATAAGACCAGCTAGATTATAGCATCATTACATATTCTGATTTGAAATTTAGCGGCTCGCCTTCCCTTCCTCACACTCTCGAAAATATGAATCTTTTATGACTAATAACTTGCAAGACGCCTTGCACCAAGAATAATGTCTTTGTGACCAACTTTCTGTAAGTGCTTCGAATTGAAGTACATGAGACAGTCCTAAGAATCCTGATGTAGAAACGTTTTCGAAGGCGGTTCTTGCTTATAGTAAGATGAATATTCTCAGGCTCCGTTTTATAAATGCAGCTAGGATGACCTGCAATAGCAGTCATTGCGTATTCATTATTTTTATTAAAGCACTGGGGAAAATGAACTTGAATTAAGTAGAAGCCACAAAAAAGTCAAAAACAAGATATCAAATACAAAATTTAGTTGACACCATTTACCCTTTAAAATATCTACATCAGATATAAAATTCAATTGACACCATTTATCTTTGAAAATATCTACATCTAAACTCAAGCAGATAAAACTATGGTTATTTTTTTTTTATTTTGCAAGACTTTCCAGCAAGCGAATTTCTGACAATCAGTTACAATGACTTTATAACGGCTGGTTCGCGACGAATAAGCTTCCCAAGATTTTATAGACGAGAGAACAAAATCTTATTTCCTTGAAAGGTCTTCAAACGGACGAAATAAAAATAAATGTTATGTCTTTACGTGAACGTGATCACTACAGAAGAAGACACGAGGCCGCGAACGTGCAAAAGAGGATATTTCATTTTTTTTTTCTTCCTCTTCTTCTTCTTCTTTTCAGCACGTGGAGTTATATTTTTTTTACTTTTCAAAAACACGTTCTTTTAGTGTATAGTGCCTGTCGTTTAGCACGTTCCGAAAATCCTTCATTTCTTTCTTTAAGCGAGAAAAATGTATGTTCCATTGAATAATTCTTATTTACTTTGGCACATTCTGCATCGAATAACGTTATTATTATTATTATTATTATTATTATTATTATTATTGTTTATTATTATTATTATTATTATTATTATTATTATTATTATTATTATTGTCAAGCAAAGAACATTCACGTTTTGACAAATGCAAGTGAATACTTGTGTAAGTTTTGGCAGTAATATAAATAAGCTTAAAAAACAATACAAAAAAAAGGCCGTTTAGTCCCCTGCATCATTAATGTTATTAAAATGCATTTATCTTTCTAAAATATCGTAAATGAGCACAAAAATCTTTAGAAAATACGAACATCATTACACTGTTAATATTTTCATATTGTTTAAAATATGATACAATATATGAGAAAAGAACTCGCATCGCATAAAAAATAAATAATCTTTAAAAAATGGCAAAGCTGGCTGGAGAAGGTACTGAGAGAACACTTGGATTTTTATGCATATACATATACATGCACGTACACAAAAGCAAACAGTGCTGGTATACACGCATACTTAAACACAAACCCGTATGTAAACATATTTTATATGGTGAAGTATATATATATATATATATATATATATATATATATATATATATATATATATATATATATATATATATATATATATATATATATATATATATATTATTTATATATATATACATATATATATATTATACATATATATATATATATATATATATATATATATGTATATATATATATATATATATATATATATATATATATATATATATATATATATATATATATATATATATATATATATATATATATATATATATATATATATATATAACTCTGGGTGGATCCTTAGTTGGAAAATGGCAGCAAAGAAAGTTAAGCATTATATGCAGTTAAGCAGTTTTTTGTATGCAAATATTTTTTTTTTAACAATCACTGCACTTTATTTTTCTCAGTAACCTGAAGCATAGACACAAATTTTTATTGCCAAGAAAATAGAAAAGATTTGCTAAACTTCGTGCTTGTGTAGTACTTCACTTATTTAATGTAGTGATTTTATGTTATATCATTTAACAATTTACACAAACTGTCATTTACTTTGTGATTGGAATCTTCAAAGCTTAGTATTATTCACGCTTTATTCTGTGACATTTGAAAGTATTAAAAAACACCGCACCAGAATATATTACGTTTGTATATATGTAAGAATGACTGCATTTCGAAAAAACCGCGAGGAAGTGAATTACTCTTTTTCAAGATAAATATTTAGATATTTTAGATATTTATGGCAGAAGTCATTTTCCCCGACTCCTCACTAATGGAAATGAGTCAGACTTTTCTTAAGATAAATATTTTTATATATCTATTACCGAACTCATTTTCCCGACTCCTCACGAGTGGAAATGAGTCAGGCCTTTCTTAAGGTAAATATTTTTATATATTTATGACTGAAATCATTTTCCCCGACTCCTCACGAATGGAAATGAGTCAGATTTTTTTAGATAAATATTTTTATATATATTTATGACTGAAATCATTTTCCCCGACTCCCCACGAATGGAAGTGAGTCAGACTTTTTTTCAAGATAAATATTTTTATACTTATGACTAAAATCAAAATATTTTTATATTTATGACTAAAATCATTTTCCGTCGCAGTGACGCAGTTCCCCCTCCCACGCCCCCTTCAGTTATTAACCTTGAGCGATGGGGCGTTGGTGAACGCCGTGTCCATAGTCGGTGGCTCTTCAATGGGAGCTGCTTGGTAATGAATGCGTGGGGAGACGGAGGGCTCGCGGCCCCCTCCCCCTCCTCCTAATCCCCCTCCTCCTCCACCTCCTCCTCCTCCACCACCGAGGCCGCATCCCGTGCCTCTGGAGTGCGGTCGCCTGCCGCCTTCGCTGTAGAACATCGTCATAGCCCACTGCTCTTTCCTCCCGTGACCTGGAATGAAAGGAGGGAGGAATGATTCCTAATTCTGATGTGGAAGAAGGACATGTTTTTTTTTTTTTTTTGTTAGGTGTAAAACCATCTTCTAACTTATATATATAACATTACGGACACAAACTTGACAATGAGGACTGTTAGTCCTAGAAAGCTTGTAACTTTTGTATCTTTTCCTGAATAAATATCTCCGCTAGATACCATCCGGTTTTCATGATGTTCTGTCAGTAAGTGTATTAATGCACAGAACAATTATGTAAGCGATAAAGTTAATTTTATATATATATATATATATATATATATATATATATTAGTTATATATATATATATATATATATATATATATATATATATATATATATATATATATATATATATATATATATATATATATATATATATATATATATATATATACATTATACACACACACACACATATACATACACACACAAATACTCTTCCTCACTCATCTGTCCTTTTAGTGACCCCGACTAAAGATACTTTCATGGCTCCTTGTTTTTCCACCCATTCCTTGGGTTATTACACCGGTCGTTTGTTTGATCATGTTCTCCAGTGACAGCCGGCCATCTTTTCCTGTTTATGGTAAAAGCCTTTCACCTAATTGCTGCTATGAATTCCCCCCCTTCATAAGAGTCTGAGGAGGTTTGTAAAAAGTGCATCTTCTCGGTTATATTGTAAATATTCTTGTCTTTATTTTCGACTCAGTCGTGGAAATTCTGTTTAATAAAGAAGAAAAGCTAGAATGCTATCCTAAATATACACTCTTTTTGTGTCCGTGTGAGTTTTACTGTTTTAAGCAGTGTGATTCTTAATCATGTTGCCTGGATATTTTGAAGGCATAGAAATCTTGTATTTAGCCAGGTTTGCAGATTTTTATTTCTGATTCAGTACTTTGGCTTCAATACCTCTCCATCCCTTGGTCCTTTCTACATGTTCTACTGCCACATCTCGACTATTGTAGGATGTGATTTATGGTCCTCATCTTTTGTGTTATTTTTTCTTATAAATGATCGTCTTTGTACAGTCTCCCTTTTAAATAATTATCTGGGACTCATTTAAATGTATCGTCACCAAAAACGAAGTCAATAACTCTGAATACTTTTAGGAAAGCGCTATACCAGCCTTCTATCAGCAAGATTAACATTTTCCAGTTGCAATACAAATTTTATACATCTTTACTTCCCCCGCCCATAGACACTCTATATGTGTTACTGGCATGAAGTTATGCTGGACATAAAAAAAAATCCAGCAGTTATCTGAATTATTCATTTCTAACGTGAATGTTATTTCCTTGGTTAACAATATTCTCCTTGTCATGACAGGGCCGCTTATAAGCTCCTCTCCCTTTACCATTTTTAAAAGATTGCCTATTCCCTCTTTCCAATGTTGCGCAGTGCATATCTTTGTTGACAGTAGCTAAAATACCTTTTGCCACATACTAGACATCATTCAGCTTCTTGGTTCCAGTTGCATTAAATTTACGATTATGTCACCAGTAGAAATTGTAAAGGAAATATGTTATTTCTTAGTATGCGTTTGCGTCCGAGTTCATAGGGAACTTGGTATGCATAAGGCTGTGAACAGACATTCACATAACAATGGTGCGCAGTTCAGAGACCAGTTCCTACATGAAATGGCTCCGTTGGCATAAAGATACGATCTCTCAGGCGTTGGCCAAAATCATTTCTGGGAGAGACTTTGCATGTTTTGCTGTCGAAAGCAACATATGAAAGACGTGCTAGCACCCCGTGACACCATTTCCAGCAAAGCCAGTCTTCAAATGGCTGCATCCTTTGTAGATGTTGGTAAAAGAGTGTGCGAGATTTGTTCACGTTTCGTGAGTTGGATCTGATATTTCTTTGACTTTATGTTGGACGGTTCGAATATATATAATTATGTGTGTGTATATATATATATATATATATATATATATATATATATATATATATATATATATATATATATATATATATATATATAAATATATATAGATAGATAATATAGATATATATATATATACATACATATATATATATATATCTATATGTATATGTATATATGTGTGTGTATTTATGTATGTACATACATACATATATATATATATATATCCATACATATCTATATGTATATATATGTATATATATATATATATATATATATATATATATATATATATATATATATATATATATATATATATATATATATAGATATAGATATTTTATTGCTGGTTTTATTCGTTCTGCAAACCTCGATTTATCACAATATCCTTATTCGCGTTTCATCTTACCAGATACGTATGTCGTTTACTTAATAATTCTGAGGTGCAATTTTTATGACCGTTTGATGATACATCACGCCTCTGCGTCGTCGTATTGGTAACCTGGTTTTATTCATCAGGAACATTAATTTCATAGCATTGCTACTTTTTTTTTTTTAATACTCACCACAGGACAGCATTCTCTTGAATGCTCGGCGGAACTTAATTGAAAGCGCGTTGTACAAGATTGGGTTGATGGCGCTGGAAAAATGAGAATTGGACTTGTGTTAATCGTCTATGTCATGAAAAGAAGGAATGGATAATGATGAATAATTAACTCTTATTTTTAGAAATAGGGATAGTATGAATAACTGAATTATTATATTTATGTATTTTTTATAAATATTTTTTCGAGATTGTTTTGTTGTGTCCATACCAAAAGTATCGGCTGTGTGGTAAAAATATATGAATTACTTGCTTAATGGAAAATAATGTAATGAATAATTCTTCATATATTTTTTTGTAAAATAATAACATACGTTAAAAAGATATTTAAAGTTAATGGGGATGATTGCCGTAAAAGTATAGAGAGAGAGAGAGAGAGAGAGAGAGAGAGAGAGAGAGAGAGAGAGAGAGAGAACATTTCCATTCACAGAAAGAGTATTCGTTAAGCCATATAGGTTCCAACTCACCTGTTGATGAAAATACAAGTTTTGGCAAAGAGCAGGTACCAGAGGTCCTTGTAAGGTTTGTACCCAAACATCGCCAGAAGGGAGTTGTAGACGAGAAGTGTCCTGTATGGAAGCCACAATGTTGCAAAGATGGCAACAACCACTGCCAGCATTTTTACAACCTGGAAAAATACAATTTATAACCCTGTAGTAGACAATTCACACTGTCAGCTGCTGTCTAGAATTCTAGATGAAAGGAATAATGTTTTAGTTAGCAAAAAAAAAAAAAAGAGGTTAAGCGAAATGCAATGGCAGACAGGAGAATGTTGACAAACCTCTTTAAAATACAGAGGAATATAGGAAGCATCATAAACTCACTAAGAGATGAATATAAATTTGCCTAACAAAGCTGACTGAACAATCGGTGGGTTGGAATAAGACTGAGTAAGAGGGGATAATTGAAAGGTAGGATGGTAGCTTAAGTTGAAATATATTATGCATATATACAGATATACACACACACACACACACACACACACACATATATATATATATATATATATATATATATATATATATATATATATATATATATATATATATATATATATATATATATATATATATATATATATATATATATATATATATATATATATATAGTTTATCCCTGAGGAGAATTTACCCAGGATAGTTACACACATCACAGCATAGTATGTATATATCAGTAAACCAGCTTAGGAACGCAAATGAATAACTTATTGTTCACTGAAGGTAGAGAATCATTCGTCTTTATGCCTACCATGGATAAAGAAAATTACTTTCATCATATTCGTACAACGCTTCCACATAAAAGGGACATAAAATCGTGATAACTACTAGTACTTTACAGGATACTGCAAGTTTACAGGAAAAGAAGTTTAATCTTTTTAGAGATTAAACATAATCAGGGATTACGATACTCTGTGTTAATAAAGTAATTCCTTTATAGATGCTTAAGCAATGCCCTTTTACATTCCTTATAAAGTCAGCATAATATTAATAATATTTTTTCCCACGTCTGTTTATTGCTCTAAGTTTCTGTGGAATTGGTGCGTAGGTGTGTGGTAGGATAATCCTCTGAAATATCATAATGTATATAATTCAGAGAGACAGAGAGAGAGAGATATGGGGCCCTTTGTCTAGTTCTTAATATGTAGTGAAATATAATTAATACTCACGAAATAACAGACGAATGAATTTGTGACCAAGATGTCCCCCCCTTGTGTATTCCCCAAAGTATGGACGAAAATTGATATATGTATGGCATTACATACGAGTTTAGAAAACGAAGATAATTATGAATTTCTAATTCACATCTGGAACTTAGAATTTCGGAGTGAAACGCAAGGGCGATACCAACTGAACCTCAAAAGTTACAAAAAAAGTTAAAACCTAAGTACTAACACATCACCTGAGAAGTTACCTGGGCAAGTTGCACACCCTGCATACTAAAGTGTTTTACCCAACTTCTAAACCAACTTGTGGTTCAAGTGATAGTGTTTTATTTGAATTAGCCCCCTTGGTAAATATTTTGGAATTGAGCCAACAATCACGAGTGCACGCATTACTGTGTATTGATTTCCCAAAAAATAATTTTTGTGTCCTACGAAAACAGAGGCCTACTCTGAAAAACTCTGGCTGATAAATTAATACTCAAGTACAAATTTGCCAGCCCAGGTGTGCACTTTGGTATTAAAATATATTTTAAAATAAAGGCAGTTTTACACCATTCAAACAAGGAAATGTGTACAATACAAGATAACTAGAAACGCCAAGAACATCATATGAATAATGAATTCATGGATCTATTTGGGTAATGGAGATTTCGCCCATTACACGCATTACCACTTCATATCTCATCACTTCTATTATAATCATTAGACGTTATGACCGTCATTGGGCATATGACTGAAGGAGGTCTTTTATTTCTCATGATTATCAAGACTTTATCATTCATTTATCGGAAATTAAAGCTGCCCCATTCTCACTTACTAGGAGTATTGAACTAGATAAAACTGGTAGTTTCAGAGACTATTTTGGCACTGAATCCAAGGTCATGGGATATGTATCTTTCACATCAAGTATAACTCCGAATTTAATTGGTGTTTTTCATCTCAGTTAATTTAAATGATGTTTTTCATCACAGTTAATTTTATTTTAACTGATGTTTTTAATCACAGTTAATTTAATTGATTTTTTCATCAAAGTTAATTTTAATTTAACTGATGTTTTAAATCACAGTTAATTTATTTGATGTTTTTCATCACAGTTAATTTAATTGACGTTTTTAATCACAGTTAATTTAATTGACGTTTTTCATCACAGGTAATTTAATTAATGTTTTTCATCACAGTTAATTTAATCGATGTTTTTCATTACAGTTTGCCAAATTAGTTGCAACTTTATCCATAATATTAAATGTCTTATTTCCCTTTTTATTTTGTTCAGTGCATTTAGGTATCAGTATAGAGATAATCTTAACAGAATAAATTAATGTGATAACGATAGCTAGAATATTATTCTTATTTCAAGAAGTTATAGCATCTTGAGTCACATTTATAATAAAAAACCAAATTCATTCATCATTCGTAGTTTTTATCTTTTGTAATATAATTCCTCTTCGGGATGCATTTCTCCCTCCACCTAGATTCTAGAGGAAAAGTCAAGGACCGAATGTATTTATCTTAAGCTAATTTCTTTCAGACAAATAACACCACCTCCACCTGACCTGTCTTCCTCCTCCTCTTCTCCTCATCCTCTAGTTATCGCTCCTCTCCTCTTCCTATACTTATCTCTTCTCTTCTTCTGTCTCCCTTCCTTGGCCCTTTTATCTTCCCTCGGAGATCAAGGCTCCCTCTTTTTGCAAAGTTGAAAGATAAATCGAACGCGAGGGTCCTGGAAAAAATGTGCGGCAACTCAGAAGAAAGATTTTATTAACTGACTTTCGTTGAAACTTGGACCCATTATGTTATCAAATTATGAAAATTCAGAGTCACTTTGGAGTATGTTAATCTTTTCATGCGCATATTTGTTGCATGTAACTTTATTTTTGAATTATAACTATTATTTTTTTTATTACTTAAACTGAAACGAAGTCTGTGTGTGTTTTTTTTTTATGTATGGTGGAACTCGCGCTTAGATTATGATCTATTGATCGTAATTCAGTTACTTAGAAATATAGAAACCTTTTCCTGTATACTACTTCCATTTTCAGCTCCTAGTAGGAAAACTCTTTGGTCTCCAGTTTAATAATTCTTCAGTTTTCTTGAGTTATCTATCTGAGAAAACAAATTGAGCTAAGTTTTTATAATTATATAAAAAAGTTTATCAATAAAGCAATCAAAAACTTAATTAAGTTTTTATAATTATCAAACAAAAAAACATTTATTAATATTTGAAAAGCATCAAACAAAACTTAATTCATTGTTCCTTGCAGCTGTCTGCATCAAACAAAAACTTAATTCATCTCAATGAAAAGCATCAAACAAAAACTTAATTCATTGTTCCTTGCAGCTGTCAAATACTTGAAAAGCATCAAACAAAAACTTAATTCATTGTTCCTTGCAGCTGTCAAATACTTGAAAAGCATCAAACAAAAACTTAATTCATTGTTCCTTGCAGCTGTCAAATACTTGAAAAACATCAAACAAAAACTTAATTCATTGTTCCTTGCAGCTGTCAAATACTTGAAAAGCATCAAACAAAAACTTAATTCATTGCTCTTTGCAGCTGTCAAATACTTGAAAAGCATCAAACAAAAACTTAATTCATTACTCCTTCCAGCTGTCAAATACTTGAAAAGCATCAAACAAAAACTTAATTCATTGCTCTTTGCAGCTGTCAAATACTTGAAAAGCATCAAACAAAAACTTAATTCATTGCTCTTTGCAGCTGTCACTTGAAAAGCATCAAACAAAAACATCATTGCTCTTTGCAGCTGTCGCCTTGAAAAGCATCAAACAAAACTTAATTCATTACTCCTTCCAGCTGTCAAATACTTGAAAAGCATCAAACAAAAACTTAATTCATTGCTCTTTTGTCAATGCATCAAACAAAAACGGTACTCTTTGCAGGTCAAATTTGAAAAGCATCAAACAAAAACTTAATTCATTACTCCTTCCAGCTGTCAAATACTTGAAAAGCATCAAACAAAAACTTAATTCATTCATGTCAAATACTTGAAAAGCATCAAACAAAAACTTAATTCACAGCTCTTTGCAGCTGTCATCTATGTCATATAGTCTTATCACCCTCCACATTGCAGCAAACGGACTCTCATAAGCAGCAGAGGCAAGGGACAGGTCACTGCCTTGTTGCACAGCGTCCTAGAGACATCGTTGTGATACTCGCCTAGTACAACATTGACATACTCCGTGTTCACTGTTACAATGCCCGGTACTCTGGGTCATTTGTTACCGTTGCATTGGGCGTCTATCATCTTCCCTGCAGAGTTGTGGATGTTTGTTCTTGCTTCAGTGCTGTGTCATATTACTACAGTTTATTGATGGTTTTTTTTAAGTTTATTATATAAGGACTATGCAATTACTTTGTAATATTTCTTAAGTAGTTGATATCCTTCGTTAAGAACACCAAGGGTACAGCTGTTTTTGCTAAGAAATACACTGACTACAAGAAAATTCCTTTGTGGAAATAATTTTGTCAATTGCTTTAAAGTCATGAGAAAACCAAGTTTCTAAAATGCTTATTATCAAGATTCTGTATAAAAACAAAACTGATTTCATTAAAAAAAAGTCTAAAAATTTTGGTTCTTTAGAAGAAGCTGATGAACTTAAAGTTGTGAGAAAACCAATTTTCTAAAATGCTTAGCATCAAGATTCTATTAAAAAACTAATTTCATTAAAGAAAAAGTTGAACATTTTGTTTCTTTTGAAGCCGATGAATTATCCAGGATTCTTCATCAAGTCCAAGTGTGCAGATAGCTACGGTTTTAAGTTTAGAAGAAAGCTTAGAAAAAAAGAGAAAGAAAAAAGGGGGGTAGGCAATCTATGATAAAGACTTGCTTGCGGAAGTAAAGTTTTCGTGGGAAAAAAATGGTATCTGAAAGTTTGAATTTCTAAGGAAGTATCTGCCCCAGGACCCATCCCTATAATAATCGAAGAAATCCAAGTTTTCGAATTGCGGTAAGTCGAGTCGACGATGAAAACAGGGGACGTATTTTTTTTTTTTTTTTTCAATTCAGCTTCAGACTCCGGAAAATTACTGAAGGATCAAAGCCTTTGAGTTAAGAGAAGTTAAAGCGAAAGGCTTCGATTGCTTAGTTTCTGAAAGTAATATTTTTTTTTATTACGAATATATCAGAATTTCAGATAAAAGATATTCTTAGTTTCTGAAAGTTATCTTCGTTTATATTTTT
>NC_089762.1:45403390-45425890 GCF_040412425.1 Macrobrachium rosenbergii | reverse complement strand
GAAACGTATAAAACACTCATTGGGTACAGAAGAGAAGCATTCAGAGTGGATATAAAGGCTGAAAAACGTTTCTGAATTTTACAGTACTAAACATATAGGAAGATTTGTAAATAGGAATGATGCTGCATTTTATTGAGGGTTTAGAGAACATAGAGAAGCTACAAAGGGAATGATGAAAGATTGATGGTATGCAAACGGGAGAGAGGGTGACTTAGTAGAGAGATACGAAACACATTTGAAAGTGAAATTATTAGACATATATAGAGAGATAGAGACAGAGAGAGACTTACTGAAGTACTGTTATATTTTATGCATTTTCATTTCAGCGTGGGGGCAAGGGGATTTTCCAAAGTATAACTTGTCTCTAAAATTACTTTAATTGAGTTTAAGACAAAAAAAAAAAAGCGGAGAGACAAAATTGAAGAAAAATGTGATATAATCAATCCAGTAAATGTATGTAGAAATAATTAACTCGAGCATAGCACAAACGAAATTCGGTAATTTTAGTATTATTATCAGAGGAAATCAAAAGTATTTTTATGGCACGCTTTCATTAATTTCTCGATTTCAACCTTAATCAGAATTCCTCTCTTTCTCTCTCCCACGCGTATGAAGGGCACCGCCATATTTATCTTATTTGCAGAGTCAAAAATTAAACTCTAAACCTATCAAGTACGTCAAATCATTCTGTCACCTACTTTTTCACTCAAATCCACCAGCACGACCACCCTTCCCCTTGACTTAAATACCATTTAGAGTTTCAAAAAGTGTTCTATCATCTCGATTTTTCGTTCATGGACAATGTGCAAGTGTTATCACAATTTTTTCCACAGCTCAAAGTCACCCACAGAAAGCCAAAATAATACACGATCTTTCTATATAAAAAAAGAATGGAAAGTAAATCGATGCTCTATAGACCTAGAGACGAGAAAAAAAGTAAGCCCTCTATTACCATGGTTTGCAGTTGACGTTTGCCAGTCAAGTGCCATTGGTATTCAATAGCTCTGATAAACAAAGTTAGTGAAAGGAACAAAGGTAAGTGCTCTTCATGAGATGAGCACGAGGACACTCATCGCCATCTATTGATCGCGAGAGGCACATATCTTGCGTCGCCACGCGCTGCTCCCAGTCTTTAGAGTTTAGACAATGTGGGCCAATACAATCCCGTGTTGGTAAAACGCTCTGTTTTGCATTTAAGTTGGGCGTTACTAGCTAGAAGCTTACGTAATTAGAAATTAACCTTTCTTGTGATCCTTTTCTTAAGATATGTGTACACGAGAAAAATAAAACAACGCAAAGATTTGCATATACTGTAATTGTGTCTTCCTTTGGAAGAAAAGATTCTGTGTGAGAGAATAATGGAAAGAAAATATGAACTTGGAAGGAACTTTACATCTTTAAGCAATTAAAGACCTTCTTCCTGAAGTAAAACAACCAATGATATGATTGAATGGAGTCTTGGAGAATAAAAATTCATATCCCAGTTATCAACATGGTAAATGTATACAGCTTATCTCTATGTAAAAAAAATCTGCAACCTAGGCTTTATAAAAGTTTATAATATAAAAGAGTTTTTATAATCAATATTGGCTGAACATTTCCATTGAAGAGAAAGGATCAGTGTGGATTAATTTTTTATCATCTTTAACATGTAAACTTTCGTCATTTCTCAGTAACTAGAAGTGAACTATTAAGAAATTAATCAAGTAAGTGATTATTTAGACGTTCAGTGATCTGATCAGTGGTATCGTGTGATAAAAAATGTTGCAGGAAACAATTTTACAGAATCGTAAGATTGTCACTTCATATATACATTACCTCGATATTTAATAACATACGTTTTACACAGCATGGAAATAACTTAAGCTCTGGTAATTTATAGTCTACTTGCGAGGGATCCCAGGAACTCAGACGACAATGCGTCTTTATAGGGAAAGAAGACTGACTGAATATGACAGCATTAACCTGTTATGATTTTGTAAAAATGAAGGATGCGCCCTTAATAAAAAAAAAAAAAAAAGAAAAAATGCGCCGCAATCGAGTTTTCTGTACAGTGTATAATGTTGTATGAGCCGTGGCCCATGAAACTTTAACCACGGCCCGGTGGTGGCCTATCCTATATCATTGCCAGAAGCACGATTATGGCTAACTTTAACCTTAAATAAAATAAAAATTATGAGGCTAAGGGCTGCAATTTGAATGTTTGATGAAATTATCAAATACCAAAACTACTGAGGACAAAAAAAAAGTGCGGGGGGGACAGACAGTTGGCACAATAGTTTACAGAAAACAAAAAAATGAAAAGTCATAACGTTTCTCAAATAAAGAAGCAAATTTTAGCCAAATATTTGCCCTCACGTATGAGTTCACTGAATCAAGTGGACAATTTAATTCTTTAGGTCATAAACAACATTTTATAGAAATATAAGAAATTTTCAAATTACGTCAAATAGGTATATTAATCAATAACTCTTTCTGTGATAGAAATTCCGCTTTGATTTTTATAGAAATATAATTTTCCAATACGTATATTAATTAATAACACTTTTTTTTATAAAAATTCTGATTTAATGACTTTTTTTTTATAGAAATAAGTTTAATATATTAATTAATACTTTTTTTATAAAAACTGTAAAACGCTATTAGCCAAATAACGTAAGAGATATGAAAATATAACTGCCTTTTAAATTTCCAGATAGGTATATTAATCAATCATTCTTTTTGACAGCGAGTACAACTCGATGCAAATATGAACCTGAAACTATTATCCAAATAACGTAAGAGACGTAATAATGTAACTGTCTTATAAGTTTCCATTAGGTCCATTATTAATCGATAACTCCTTTTGTAATGAAACCCTGCTTTGATGACTTCGAGTAAAACTCGATGCAGATATGAACCTGAAACTATTTATAACGTCAAATAACGTCAGAGGTACGTCAATCAATAATTCTTTTTGTAATAAAACCTGCTTTAATGTAAGATACGCAATAATGTAACTGTCTTATAAGTTTCCAATAGGTCCATTATTAATCGATAATTCCTTTTGTAATGAAACCCTGCTTTAATGACCGCGAGTAAAACTCGATGCAGATATGACAGGCACGTGGCCTGTCCTCTGCACTTCATTGCCTATTCAATTACATTGGAAGGGTTTCGGGTTTACGACACCAGGGCCTCCGTGTATTGGATTCCCTCGGCTGCTCACACGAAGTGCATGCAACGTTTATAATCGGCGAGTAATGAAGTTGGTGAAAAAACGCTTTTTTTGGAAGCATTTATAAATCAGTGATTTAATCGATTGAAAACCTTTTGTGGTTCTTTTAATATATAACAGTGATGTCATGGGTTAATATTCTTTACAGAAAGCTTTAAAATCAATTAGTAATGAAACCGATGAAAAAAAAAATTTTTTTTGTTTGGATTTTTTTTTTTATGGTCAGGCAGTAATGTAATAAATGGAAAAAAAATTCTCTTTTTTATGATCAGTCAGTAATGTAATGGATAACAAAAAGTTTTTGGAAACCTTCATGATAGTGTAATCAATGCAAAACATTTTTTGGAAACCTTTTTAGTCAACGAAAAGTTTTTGGAAACCAGTAAAATCAATGAATGAAATCGTTAAAAAAAAAACTTGTTGGAAAACCGTAATGGTGAATCAGAAATTAAATAAATAAATGAACGTTTCTATAAGCCTTTATAATCAGTCAGTAATATAACTGATCTATGGCATTTTGGGAGATCTTGATAACCAGTTAATAATAAAGGCAATTAAAACCATTTTCCAGGTTCTTTTGTCCCCTTCCGAACGAAATTAAAATGATTATTCTTCTGTTGACAATACTGAAATATCCTTTATCATTTTTAATATTTTTCATTTTATTTTTGTCCCGTCATCAGCCTTTCTTTCTCTTGGAAACCAGACGAACAATAACGGAGGTGCTACAGGCCTTTCCTACAAAATCGAGTCTACATAATCATCTTTTTTTTTTTTAGAGGAATTGCACGCTAGGGAACAGCTGTGTTTTTCGTATCAGATGATTTATTTCCCCGGCTGTCGCAGCCTAGAGATATCCGGATATAATTTTTGGTAATATTTCAAGGGCTGATTCCCAGAAGAGGCGAAGAAACGTCCCGGAGTCAACCCAAGATCTTTTAGACTCAGTATTCAGTTATGTAGATTTTTTTTTTATTTAGTATTCAGTTATGTAGAATTTTTTTATTCGGTTCGCATTATTAAAAAAAAAAGTGAAGATAGTAGAAGTTTTAATATGGACTTAGCTTTAAAGGAATGCTTATAATTTTCAAAAGAAAATGTAAGCCGATTGGACTTCAAACTTTACACTGAAAGGGGTATTTCAGAAGTAAAAATAAAAAATAAACCAAGTTTACCAAAGCATTTTTAATCAGTAAAAGTTCATGCAAGAATATATATATATATATATATATATATATATATATATATATATATATATATATATATATATATATATATATATATATATATATATATATATATATTTATATATATATATATGTATGTATGTATGTATGTATATATATAGTCTACATTAGTGTGTGTGTGTGCGCATATATGTATGTATGTATATGACAGAGGGATCACTTTCAAAGAATGATTCAAAGATGATTTGTCATTAATATTATCAACTTTACCCTGCTTTGGGATTCTATACGTGTGAATTTTTAAAACTAATTCTTTACGTTTGTTTGTGACAACGTAATTGTATATGCACTTTCCCTTATTCCTAAGATACAAGCACATACACACACACACACACACACACACACACACACACACACACATACATATATATATATATATATATATATATATATATATATATATATATATATATATATATATATATATATATATATATATATATATATATATATATATATATATATATTTATATATATATATATATATATATATATATTTATTTATATATATATATATATATATATATATATATATACTATATATATGTGTGTTTATATAATGTATATATGTGTGTTTGTATGTATATACACACACACACACTCATCTGCTAGCTTGAGCAGAAGATGGCCTCTTCTCCTCCCACACGAATAAAAGAATTACGTCTCCTCGCGAGATGCACAGATCCCGTTTATTTGTTGATTTTATCAAGAGGACCCCCGACGAGCTGCGCCTTTCTGTATAGCCCGCGAACCCACAAACGGGATAAGATCTGCTATCGGGAGAACAATGCAGCCGGGAGAGCGATCAGCTAGCGTTATTTGCTTCATTCCATCGTAAATATATCTCTGGCTTTCGTGGAGTGGGAAGGAGAGAGTCTCTGTGATGCTGCGAGTCCCCCACAGCCGCCTCCACGAGACTCGCTCGCTTCCCGGGAGTCTGCATTGCGGTGGCATCTACGCAGAATGGCTATTAAATACAAGTCACACAGCTTCAACGGGTTGATGGAATGAACGGTCCAATAAACAGGTCGGAATCCTGCCCCGATTTTTTTTTTTTTTTTTTTCTGGTTTTTTTAGGTGGTCGTGTGTGTGTGTTTTTTTTGGCTTTTGCGTGTGTGGATTATTATATATATGTGTATATATATATTATATGTATATATACATATACATATATATATATATTTTGAAAATCAGTTTTTAAAAATCAGTCTTTAATTCTTTATATATATATATATATATATATATATATATATATATATATATATATATATATATATATATTTACTGTATATACACACACCTATATATATATATTTTTGTGTGTGTGTATGTATGTGCATACATAATCATTGTTTAATACTGTCCCTCTTCATGTGTATATGCAGGTGCTAGTTCTTTCAGACTAATTGCTAGTTGCTAGAGCAACTTCATTAGTTCATTAAGAAAACTCCCCCTTTTTTTTTTAACACTACCCAATCACCAAACTACACTTTTCCCCTTGGAAATTTATGAGATACATCCACCAAACAGGAAAGACGGCCACTTCGCACCCCCAGCTTCCGAGATGCTGTCTTAACTTATTTTTTTATGGCCAAAGTGTTCGGAACTTTCTACTGAGCCAAGAATATCTCACGGGGTATATCAGGTTTTTCCATTGGATCGCCGATACTATTTTGGCTGTAAAGAATGCCGTGGACCCTCTCTAACATTTCCTAATGGTATGTTACCGTCTCCTTAAAGTTTCAAAAGAGAAAAGCATTTTAGCCACAGTTTGCCAAATTTCCGTTTCAACTATTTTTAAGCTCGTGCTGTTTTCTCTTGTTTATATATTTTCTCTGTGTCATCGACCTTCTCTGTCATTGGTATTTTAACAGTTCTTTTATTTCCTTCTATTTCCCAGCCCTTTGTTGCGAGTCGGTTGGTATTTAAACAGTTCGGAGTTTTATTTCCATTGTATTGGGAAGCACAGGCCCTCTCTACCTTCTAACCAATTGGTTCTTAGCCACGTAAAATAAGTCTAATCCTTCGGGCCAGCCCTAGGAGAGCTGTTAATCAGCTCAGTGGTCTGGTAAAACTAAGGTATACTTAACTTTTTTTTTCTGGCATAATGTACAATGAAAAGCGAAACGTCACGTCATGTTATGAATTTAATCGAAATTTTAAATGTTATTTTATTATGTTAAGACTTGGTAAAAAACAAAATTCAATTATTTTTCTGATGGTACTTGAAAGTGCATAGATTTTAATGTAAAATCATTCAATTTTGAGCGCCTTTGCAATTTTTTTTTCATTTAAATCGTTTTCTTTTCATATTTGCATTTATACATTATATATATATATATATATATATATATATATATATATATATATATATATATATATATATATATATATATATATATATATGTGTGTGTGTGTGTGTGTGTGTGTGTGTGTAATTTTCCTAATATTATGAATTTTACATTATATATATATATATATATATATATATATATATATATATATATATATATATATATATATATATATATATGTATATATATATATGTGTGGATATATATATATTTTTTTTTTTACTAAATCAGGAGCACCGCTTACAATAACATGCCAACATTAACTAACACGTACATCCTTACGCTGCATAAATAAAGGATGAACCCCAAAGCTGAACAATATAACGTCTACGTTTCCTAAGTACACGGGATTCTCATTAGAAGCTGTTAGAACACCCCTAATCCCATCCTATCCCATCCTGTCCCAACCACACCCTGTTCCAGCGTATGAAAACCCCTCCTTCCGTTCCATCACCTATTCCACTGCATCTGACCAGCACTTTCTCGGTCTTCCTGTCCTTTCACTCAGAGGTACTGAATTATGCACCTTTCACCAAGCTACCAGCTTCCAGTTTGTCAGTGTGACCTAAATCTTCTCTCTCGCCAATCTTTTCACGTTTACTACGCGTTTCAGCGCAGCGTTGTTTTTCTGCGTATTTCATCAGTAAAACTGTCCTTACTCTATGCGGGTATATAAATAATCAGCCATCTTTTTGGTGTGAACCCTCTTTCCTTCAATAAAACTGTTTTTACTTTGTGCAGTTACATAAATAATCAGCCATCTTTTTTTTTACTTTCATTCAGTAAAACTGTTACATGCAGTTAAATAATCAGCCATCTTTTTATTGGGTACCCTCTTTCATTCAATAAAACTGTTCTTACTCTATGCAGTTCCATAAATAATCAGCCATCTTTTTATTGAGTACCCTCTTTCATCTAATAAAACTGTCCTTACTCTGTGCAGTAACATAAATAATCAGCCATCTCTTTAGTGCGTACCCTCTTTCATTCAATAAAACTGTCCTTACTCTGTGCAGTTACATAAATAATCAGCCATCTTTTTATTGAGTACCCTCTTTCATTCAATAAAACTGTCCTTACTCTGTGCAGTTACATAAATAATCAGCTATCTTTTTAGTGTGTACCCTCTTTCATTCAGTAAAACTGCCCCTACTCTGTGCAGTTACATAAATAATCAGCCATCTTTTTAGTGTGTACCCTCTTTCATTCAATAAAACTGTCCTTACTTCATGCAGTTACATAAATAATCAGCCATCTTTTTAGTGTGTACCCTCTTTCATTCAATAAAACTGTCCTTACTCCATGCAGTTACATAAATAATCAGCCATCTTTTTAGTGTGTACCCTCTTTCATTCAATAAAACTGTCCTTACTCCATGCAGTTACATAAATAATCAGCCATCTCTTTAGTGTGTACCCTCTTTCATTCAGTTCAGTGATCACACTTCGCTTACAGAATATTACTTTTAACCATGACGAGAGCCTTCGTCACCACCCAGTACATAGTCAAGTGTAATAGAATTTTTAACTGCTTATATTTCCATTTATTGGTCAGACCTCTGTTACTGCTATGCCTTACTTTTGCGTATATGCAGTTTCAACTTTCTCTTCCCCATGACATCTGTTTTCAGCATTAATGGAACAGTGACTCAGCAAATCTCCTTCCACACTAATCATTCTTAACAAAGCATTCATGGCATAACTCTGTTCATAATCTTTAAGTAGATAACAAATAAAAGAACAGGCAAAATGTCCTGGTGTTTTAATCGTGTAAGGATGTATTATGAAGACACATTTAACCCCAAAGATGTTATCAAACTTCAAAACACTTGCTAAGACCCGAAATTTACACATAGTCTTCAGCAGAACCTAGTTTGTTCATGAGTTCATGGGTACTGTTTCTCAGAAATCGTACTTTTTTAAATTTTGTAAGTGGTTTGTTTAGAAATCCCCTGTATAGTGAGGGTGAAAATAATCCTCTGATTATGCTCTCTCTCTCTCTCTCTCTCTCTCTCTCTCTCTCTCTCTCTCTCTCTCTCCTACAACTGGGGTTTGTACGAACTATACAGTTGCAAACCTCACGCTCATTGCCAACCTCGCGCTCATTGTCATTTGCTATTTTCAGACCCAGACTGAACGTGGGAAAGATATTATTGTAAGGTTTTAACCCTAAAGAAGCAAGATGTATTTCAGCTTTGGGTATATCAATGGAAAAAATGCCTTTGAACACGAGAGCTTTAAAAACAAAAGATTATGGTAAGTGCCAAAATATTGTAACAAGGTCAAGAAAATCTCAGTGGTATAGGTAAAATCGGCATTTTGCAAGGAAATGACCACAACTGTCTTTAAAAAGGTATAAGCTTTTTTTTTTATTGTCCAGTGGGTGTCTTGCAGTGTTCCAACGTTCCTCAGAAAATGATTTTAACCTCAACCAATAAATGTCGAGCATGTTTTATTTTTTTTTTTTTTCTTACTATATTTATGAAGAAAAACTTTTCAATTTTTGTGGATACAGTGACCTCTAAAAACACTTGAAACCTTCTGTATGTGTGTGTGTGTGCGCGCGCTCTTGCGTTTGCCTTTAATTCGCGGTATAATTCCACAGGTGGTTATGAGACTGAGAATCCAAGGGTACAAGATGAGAAGAAAATCAAGAATAAATTGTTTTGCAATGCGCGCATATGACATCCTGGCATTATATTTACAGTCGTAATTCAGTACTTTTACCCTACTATTTAGATACGATATTTTGACTCGATTATGTTCAAATCTGCTGAGGAGTTTGAAAGAGAAACGTTAGTATTTATCTATTTTATCTTGAGGAAAATAAAGTCGTATCAAGGAAGTCATAGCAGTCAGAGAGCAGCGGAGAGATGAAAACATATACTTTGCACTGAAAAACATCTCGAGTTCGGTGCATGAATATAACGGCACGCAGTATTTCAGACTTCTGTATTTCAGACTTCGGTATTTCAGACGTCTTTATTTCAGACTTCTTCGTATATCACATTACAGGCCGACAGAAACTTCGAACTCCCAACATCTCCAAAAAGCAGAACTGTTATTTAATCCTAGAAGTTTACGAAGGTTTAAATGGAATTTGCTGGCAATAATCCACCCTTCAATAAAGTTCAAGGAAGAACCAGAAGAAAGAGAAACATCCCCATCAATAAAGTCCTGAAGATCTCAAGGAAAATCCAGAATAAAGAGAAAGAGAAAGAAACAGCCAACAACTAGATTAAAAATCCTTGCTTGATTATGTCGTCACTCTGAGCTTTACGCCACACGTGCCACCTCGGCAATAAAGGTCGTTTTTACGAGTAATAATATTGCGGAATGATCCATTTGATAAGCCTCAGCTTTTTCGCCTCTCAACGACTCAGGTGTCATTCAATAAGTGAATTGGACTTACAGTAATTGGCGCGCCTCACTGCAGATATCATTAAGCAAAAGCCAATTATTCTCCCGGCATACGGTGATGGTTCCCTAAAAGGAAGCGAATTTTAAAAGTGATATTTGATTTGTGGGATTTTGCGTGACGTCAGATTGGCGAGACTTGAAGTGGTGGTCTGAAAGTTAGCTCCCGTAGGGAGGTAGTGCCGTCAGAGCGCCTCGTGAGGTGCACTGTAGGCATGACTTAAGGTTCTTTGCAGCGTGCTTTTGACCCCTAGCTGCAACCCCTTTCGTTTCTTTTACTGTACGTCCTTTTATATTCTCTCTCTTCCATCTTACTTTCCACCCTCTCCTAACAATTGATTCATAGTGCAACTGCTTTGAGGTTTTCCTCCTCTTACACCTTTCAAACCTTTTACTGTCAATTTCCTTTTCAGCTCTGAATGACCTCACAGGCCACAGTGCTTGGCCTTTGGCCTAAATTCTGTATTCAATTCTATATTGTGAAAGTTAGGATTAAAGTAGTTGGTGTGATTTAGAGAGGAAAAAACTTTGATAAGTGAGATTAGGAAAGATTATTTGACCATTGAGACTTAGAGTGATATAATTTAATAGGTAGGATTTAATGTTCTATCATTTGTCTGGTACGATTTATGGAGATATTAATCAAATTCCTTTATTCTCAAAGAGTTAGTAGATTTATTTATAACGTGATGAGAAAAAAACTGTGACTGGAATATCGTGAAAGTGCCTCTTAAAAAGATGGCATTAAATTTATAGTCACAGATGATCATATATATATATATTATATATATATATATATATATATATATATATATATATATATATATATATATATATATATATATATATATATATATATATATATATATATATATATATATATATATATATATATATATATATATATATATATATATATATATATATATATATATATATATATATATATATATATATATATATATATATATGTGTGTGTGTGTATGCAGTATATATACATGCACATATACAGTTATGTACAGTACTCATTGTATGCACTGAAATGGTCAACTCTCCTTCGCTTAGTTCTTAGAGATAATCAGATACAGAGTTAAGAAAATAGGAATTGTAGGTTGCATGAAAAAAAACATTGCACCAAAAAGGGATAACATGTGGTCTTAGGCACTGATCACTTGTATAATGTTCGTTACATTTCTCTGTTATTTAGGTACGGTGTAAAGTCGAATTTCAGAAGGGAATTAAAAGCTTAAATGCTCTGCCATATGAAATAAAATTATCCAGCATAAAATAAAGAAGGAAAGGGTTCGTGTACAGAGCGGAGTCCCAGATGTCTTCATATTACACAGCACTGCTGGTAATTACGAAGAGAAACCACTAGAGAAAAAAAAATGTCTTAAAATCTTTATAACAGCGAAATTTGACAGTGAATAGGAACAAGACTAAGGTAAGTTATGAATGTAAGATTGATTGGAGAAAGAAAAGAGAGTTGTTGGTTTGAAATTAATAGAAGTGGGTGTGATGTGAAAAGAGTCAATCAGGAAGATTGAAAAGTTTCATTAAAAGATTTGAATGGGAAAAAGAGTGTCTGCGGCAGCGGAAGTTGAAATATATCAGTTGATTGTTGACTTAATTCCCATTTTTGGAAATGAAAGCGGAAGTTTGATGCGAACGATGGAAAAATATGGGAATTAGTGTGAGTAGTTGCCTACGTAACGTATGTTTAGAAGGAAGAAATGTAATTATGAGAAAGAAAATGATGAAACAAAAAAAAAAGTAAAAAGGCCTGCGTACGATCTATGTAGTGGGAAGAGATGTAATGAGTAGAAACATGAAGACTAAACAAAAATAAAATAAAAAAAAATTTGGCGCATGCGTAAAGGTGGATCACATTAGGTTAAAGTGGTCCGGTCTGAAGAAAGGACTGGAGGTCAATAGTGCGGAGAAAAATTTGAACGCTTCAAAGGAGTTGGTGGAAATGAGAAAAAAAATACGACCGAGGAACTTCTAGCTCATAACAAGTAGTCCTTAATATCCTGGAAACAACAAAATGGCCCCTCGGACCCCAGTGATTAAAATATTGCCTCATCAGCGAAAAGCAGCACGTGAGATCCCCACCTGAGTAGGCTAGGCTTGGGAGAAGTACATTATACACTGGTGTGCTCCTGTTGACCTAAGCCGTGGATTAGTTTCTTTGTTCTTAAGGCGACTGTGGTGGATCGTAAACAAAGTGGAAATGGGCCATTTTCTTATTCCTAATGACGCTTAAATGCATTGTTTGAAACCACATATTTTCGAACATTCAGGTTTACACACATATACACAAGTACATACATACACGCTCATATATATACTGTATGTGTGTGTGTAAATATATGTATATATATGCATATACATTTATTTATATATAATGTGTTTGTGTTTGTGTGTGTATATCTGTATCTGTATGTATGTGTGGGGGGAGAGGGGGGGATAGGATGCGCGCGCAAGCTTCATTATTGGAAACGCGTGATCCCCAAAGATTACCGTAAACGTACTGGGTGATGAGGCAATGACCAGTTAATTCTTTTTTCAATTAGCTGGTGAGGGGGGGAGGGAGAGTCCAGAATATAATTAGGGCAAGTGAACCTCGTAAGAAAAAAAAAAGAAATCACAGAGGGGAGAAAAGGGATTTAAAAAAAAAAAAAAGAGGGAGAGGTTTAGTTACATAAGTGGCAGGAGTAAACTTAGCATTTTAAAGGTCCATGATTGAAGTTCGTGGGATCAAGAATGGGAATTTTGGGAAGAAGGGGTGGGGGGGGGGAGGAGGGGTTACGTCGGTGTAGAGGAGGGGTAGGTACAAGAATTGGGGCCAGATGGCGGAAAATAAAAAGTTTTGTGGAGGAAATAAGGAGGTTGAATGTAGTGCCGTTACGGGGGAAATGAAAGAATCGTGTGACGGTATTCGATGTAGTGACAGAAAAATGGAGAGGAAGTGGGAAGAATATTTGGGAGCAGGTGCGAGTTAGATCTTTATTGAATAAAAACACACTATTGGACGGAGGTAAATAAAGAAAGAAAGTACTATGTTGGCGTTGTGAGTATTCTGAGGAAGTGTTAATGGGTTGGGGTGTAAGACTATAGAAGAGGTGGCTAAGACGCGCCAGATAAAAGGAATGGTATTTGTCAGAAAATATTGGTAGAAAATATTGATGATAATACACACACACACACATATATGTGTGTGTGTATGTGTGTATATATATATATATATATATATATATATATATATATATATATATATATATATATATATATATATAATCAACACACAATCACTTGTGGAACAGGAATAAATTTCTGACTCACATCACGATCGAAGAACCCAGGTCTTGTCTTGTCTCGCAATTGAAAGGCCTGGGTCTGATCCTGATGTGAGTCAGAAATAATATATATATATATATATATATATATATATATATATATATATATATATATATATATATATATATATATATATATATATATTTATATATATATATATATATATATATATATATATATATATATATATATATATATATATATACATATATATATGTGTGTGTGTATGTGTGTAACATACACTATTCTCTGAAGTCGACGTGATTGCAAGTTTAACAGTGGGTTATGGTGGTGACAGTACAAAAACCAGAGACAGCGAAAGGAATATTACTACTATTAGTGTATACCGTTATTAAATATACCTGGGAAGGTGCACATCAGGGTTTCGACTGAGATAAGCCTGACAGAGAACAGCGCGGCAGGAGGAGAGATTTATTCGTTTAGGAAAGAAGAGGAAAAACAATATTGAATGTAGATGGGAAATTGTTTTGGTTGTAGGTCATATGTGATCCTATATACTGTTTATGACAACTGACTGAGATAAGACATGGAGAGCGTTGAAGTATATGTCTACATGATTCTTTCATGTACATTTGGAAAGAATGATAAAAGAAGACAAGCAAACGAACAGAGAAACAGATAATATCTGCTGGTGTATGAGAAAATTGGAATGTTATTGAAGTGGCAGATAGTTGCAACGATAGCATGCTATTTAATGTTAGCAGAATTATTGAAATGGAGGCAAAGCAGATGAAGCAATAACTGGCAATATGGACCTGCAAAGAATGATTGTGGTTCTTGGTGAATGCATTTGATGGAAAATAGAATTAATGATATATATTTAATGGAACGGATGATGATGGGGTTGAAAAGCAAAACAAGGGGTATTTGGTGTTTGAAGAAGGGTTGGTGAATAACGAATAGCGTCTGATGTAGCAAAAATGATAACTACAAAAGGATTGTAAAATAAACAATTCATCCGGGTAGGGAAAAGTGGTCGTTACAAGTGGATGAAAGGAAAAATACGGAACCTAATAAGATCCACTGATTGTATGGTATATAGATAATATGAAAACTTGAGAGGGTGAAACACCTACAAATAACGCATTATAGAAAAAGCTTGGCACCAGTAAACAGATTCTGAGGCAGTATTGTGATATGGAGATTATAGAAAAAATAAGCTGCCCTTAAGGAAAAGGAAAATAGGGATACCCACATAGTACAGGTTACAAAGTATAGTAGGAGTGCTAGAATGGAAAGATGACAATATCCAGAGAGCTAAATAATTTGTGCAAGATCTTGTTGAGCGACCTTTATGGCTTATGAAGCGACTGATAATGTGGGTGTTTTCTTTAGGGAGGTTCAGTCTTCATTTTGCAGGTAATGATAAAGTGGTGAACTCGCATATTTTTTTTTGGAGCCTTCATTTACATGCATGCACACATACATACATACATACATACATACATACACACCCCTACCAGTCCTCAGCAGGTCTTTCGGGATGAGGTTGCTAGACTCTGGGCCCTAATATATATATATATATATATATATATATATATATATATATATATATATATATATATATATATATATATATATATATATATATATATATACATATATATATGTATATATATATATATGTATATATACATATATACAGTATGTATGTATGTATGTATATATATACATATATATGTGTATGTATGTATGTATATAATATATATATATATATATATATATATACATATATATATAGATAGAGAGAGAGAGAGAGAGAGAGAGAGAGAGAGAGAGAGAGAGAGAGCTGATTTTGGGCATATTTTCTATTCTACATGAAAAACAGTAGATATAAATATGATTTTATAAGAATACCCTCAGACTTTCTCCGTTGTGGACTGGCATTCCTAACAGATTTATAAGGTCTCATAGAACAAATACGTTTTCCGTTACATTAATATTGTTTGTAAGCTCTTATTTCTCACTTGATCTTTAGTGTTGAATTTACAGTGTTTCTAGGGTAGCTGATCTATAGCTGATTTGAAGCTTTCCTTGCTGACCACGTCAAATTCGGATGGAAAAGAAATGCGTTCAGGACTATTTGAATATTTTTGCGTCTCTACATAATGAAAGCTATAACAGTGGAGGGAGGTATGAGAAAGCAGTGAGGCAGAGAGTGAAAGAAGCATGGCGAAATGGTGAGAAGTAACTGAAGTTGTTTTAAGACAAGAAAATGCCATTAAGGCTCAAAATGAAGATTTATAAGAGAGTTATCAGGCTTTTAACTTGGGCACTTAAGAGGAAAGAGGAGGGACTGTTGGAAAGAACCGAGATGAGGATGGTGAGATGGATTGCTGGAATACCACTACTGGAAAGGAGGGAGAGTCGAGATATAAGAGGAATGTGTTTTATATGTAACGTAAAGGAGAAGGCTAAGGAAGCTCGTCTGGGATACTGTGACCATGTAATAAGAAGAGAGGAGGTGGAACCAATCAAGAGAGCCAAGAACATGCCAGTGATGGGGAGGAGGGGGAATGTGAGACGCCAGCGGATCAGATGGATGGATGTGGTGAGGAGGGGTATGGGTGAGGTGGGACTGGGGGAAGAAGATGCAAGGAATAGAACCAGATGGAGAAAGATGACTCAAGTGGCCGAACCTGCTATACAGTGGGACTAATAATGTCGAAGGAAGAAGAAGATAATGAAAGTTATTACAAACTGGTTTTTTTTCCTGTCATATGTTGGTGGAGAAACTGAAACAATGCAGGGAAGCGAAGGAAGATTTCAGTATCCTTTAAGGACGGTAATAGTAGTTATAGAAATATGCTGATTTAAAAAAAAAAAATCGTAGAAGGAATAGGAGAATTTTTGATTAAACATGACAGTCGGTTTTACCCATGTGCAAGGCTGGTTTGATGAAAAAAATAGTTGTAATATCCCACGAAGATACGTAAATAAAACTGCATGAACAAACAAATATAAATGCAAATAGCATGGTGGGACACTATGACCTTAGTCTGCATATAGGGAGAAATATTACTTTTTTGAATGCGCATAGGCACGGCTGTATAGACGTACAGTGTATGCGCCCTGGACGTACACATACGTTTGTGTGTACGGTCATCTTCTGTTGATTTACGCAGTGGCTGTTACTCACTTGAACCCTGGGCGAAGTGGCTCTCTTTTTGTCATGGTGCCCGTTGATGGTGGGGTTCTTGGGCACCTGCGAGTTGAAGAGAATCCTAGCAATGAGACTATAGAGGACGCAGGAGAGAAGGAGCGGCACCACGTAGAAGACGATGATGTCCAGGAAGTAGTAGAGGAAGTACTGGTCGCGCGAGAGCTTGAAAGTGCACTCCTGCGTCGGGTAGTCGACGGCGTAGGTCATGGGCACAACCGTCGTCAGGTAGAGCCAGGGCGAGCAGTAGCACACGGCGAACACCCACACCATGATCGTGATCTTCTTCGCCCTCTCGACGGTGCACACCGTCTGCGCCTTCATGGGGTGGCATATGGCGATGTAGCGCTCGACGGTGAACGCCGTCAGGCTGAGGGAACTGGCGTTGATGCCCAGGTTCTGCAGGAAGATGAGGATGGCGCAGCCCACCCGGCCCCAGATCCAGTGGTTCCCGATGAGATAGTAGCTGACGATTTCCTGCGGCACGGCCGCTATCAGGACGGCGCAGTCGGCCACGGCTAGACTCACCAGGTAGCAGTTGGTGGGCGTGGCCATGTTCTTGTTCTTGGCGACCACGATGACGACCATGACGTTTCCGATGACCCCGATGACGAATATGATCCCCTGGAAGAGCGTCCCGATGAAGCGGTAGATGTAGGAGTAGTACTCCGGGGTGCCGAAGCAGTACAGTTTGTACATGTCCTTGGCGCACATGCACATGTGCTGCGAGGGGGAGCAGTTGACGTTGGCCACATGTTCGATGAAGGAGCAGTTCATGAAACCGCCCTCCTCCTCCTCCGTTATGTTCTCGAAGATGTCCCAGGCGGAGTCGTTGAACTCGTACTCGGCCAGGTCCGCCAGGCTACAGTTCGTGACGTGTTCGAAGCTCTCTGAGACGTTCGTCATCATCTTAGCGGTCGTCAGTTAAAAAATAAAAAAAAAAACATCGATAAAAAAAAAAGAAAAACTTAAAAAAAAACGATGTAAACGAAAATGTTCCCAGAATGGGATGCTATAAACATCCACGAAGCGTCATCACTTCCCCGTTCAAGAATACGAAACCGAACAACTCCAGTATAATATTTCAAGGAAATCTACTGCTACCATATATTTAGGAAACTAAGTAAAATACTTTTAATGAGATATTTAGCAACAACATCGGTTCGGATATTATCACCGCTCGCTTTTCTCTCCCCACAGTTCAGAACAGGACGTGTCTCGGCGAGGAACCAGGCGAAACAACCTCATTTTCAAAGGGTCTCGTCAGTGAGAAGAACAACTGCATGGAGTGGAAGTTCTGCTGGTCAACGCAACTTCCGCTAAACTTGAAATCGACCAAAGCCGCTGTTGCTTTTCATGATTCAGAGCGAAAGTAAGTGGTGGTCCAAGGGGAAAGCCTACGGAAGTAGTTAAGCGACTTTCCTTAACTTCCTTCCTACCCCCAGGGCATCCTGGGACTGTTTATTTTTTTTTTAAACCGAGCGCGCAGGGTGACAGGAGGAACGGCGCGTCCTCTCGCTAAGCAGGGCCGGGAACGACTGGAGCTCTGAAGTGTGGTTTTGCTGCCCCGTTCTCGCCATTCTCCTCCTCGCGTGGATTTCTCTCGTCGCCAAGGTTCTCGATGCCCTGGTCTTCATTCGTATAGTATATATGTGTATATCTGTGAATGAGTATGTGTGTATGTTTTAATTATTTATTTTAAAAATATAAAACAAGCTGGAATACATAAGAGTCCCAAACAAAAGCTATACGAAGGGAAAAATATTCCACAAACCAAATCAAAGGCATTTCAGAACGGAATGCAATCGGCCAAAATTATTACAGCCGATAAAAAAAAATTAATGAAATATCCTGAGTAATCAGTTATGTTACACGGAAATTATTTCGAGATACAAAAACAATAAATATGTGCGAATTTCGGATACATATTCCATTTAGTTGTTTTATATATCTCCAGGTAAAAAAATACAAGCTTATTTATAGATTGGGTACATCGTGTATGTAAGTAGCACACACACAGATATATATATATATATATATATATATATATATATATATATATATATATATATTTATATATGTGTGTATAATGTACATGTGTGTATGTGTGTGTGTATAAACTGAAGTATCCTAGGCCTTTCTGTATAGCCACATGAAATTAATACTCATATGCAATGTTGCACTTCTGGAGGTAAAAAAAGAGTGTATGTAATTTCGTAAATCAGTGATACACATAGGGGTATCCATAACCGTTATAAAAATCTGAATGATAACATTAATGATAACAGAATAATAATAATAATGATAACAGCAATACGTGCACTCAGTATTCAGAGCAGGTCACTTGGCCAAGGTCACTCAAGAAGGAATGAATCAAAGCATACGAACGAATGCAATCTTACATATTATTATTACAGAGGAAGTGAAATATAAACTTGTCGAATCTTCGTCGATTCTACGAAACGTCAGTCATCTTACAGAGACCGCGAAAAGCGTATATATTTTCCACTTGGGTCTCTCTGCGGATTTTTACTTCAGCAAAATATTTCGAATACTGACGAAAGCGTTCCCTGGATCACTCACTCCAGATGACAAACTTGTAGTGAGTTAAAATTTGTCCCGTAACTTTGTCGACAAATCTTTCAGAAACGGATGATGGGATTTCCTTCCTCCCAGTGCTGCCTGTAGCTCATAATAACAATAATAAAATATTAGATTTTATACAAGAGACAGTTATTATTATTATTATTATTATTATTATTATTATTATTATTATTATTATTATTATTATTTTCCATCCTAGTTGAGATTCTATTAAACAGTAGGCATACTATATATATATATATATATATATATATATATATATATATATATATATATATATATACATACATACACATACATACATATATATATATACATATACATATATACATATATATAGATATATATATAATATATATATATACATATATATATATATATATATATATATATATATATATATATATATATATATATATATATATATATATATATATATATATATGCATTGCCCATTCTGACTTTATCCCGGCCACAGCAACACGAAAGACGTCGATAATAACTAGATTGCGACATCGAGACGCTGGCCGGAGTGTAACACACAAACACGGTGGCGAATCTTAGGACCGCCACAAACGGCGAATAATTGCAGAGGAATGGCCATCCAAACATAATTGCCGAGGGAGACAAAGAACTCAAATTGTACATAAATTGAGATTGTTCCTCAATTCCTATTCATTTCCCTTTCTTTGATGAGATTTGCGCGGGAACGGATTCCTATGGAGCGGATGAGAATAAGGTTTCTGTTGACCTGGGTTCTGTTACCTGACAAATTAAGTTCCTTCATGCCTTTGGTTTGAAGGCGCTGTTGCTGTTTTCTTTTTTTTCATCTTGTTTACACAGTTAAACTGTGATTTCTGCTTCTTTTGTATATTATGGTAATATGTGTCCATCGTTTATTGTAGGCGTTTTCTGTAAACTTCTAAATGACTCCCTGCACTTACGATTCTTTCGTTTATGTAGGCGTTTTCTATAAACTTCTAAATGACTCTCTGCACTTACGATTCTTTCGTTTATTGTAGGCGTTTTCTGTAAACTTCTAAATGACTCTCTGCACTTACGATTCTATCGTTTATTGTAGGCGGTTTCTATAAACTTCCTAATGACTCTCTGCACTTACGATTCTTTCGTTTATGTAGGCGTTTTCTATAAACTTCTAAATGACTCTCTGCACTTACGATTCTTTCGTTTATTGTAGGCGTTTTCTGTAAACTTCTAAATGACTCTGCACTTACGATTCTATCGTTTAAGGCGGTTTCTATAAACTTCCTAATGACTCTCTGCACTTACGATTCTTTCGTTTATGTAGGCGTTTTCTGTAAACTTCTAAATGACTCTCTGCGCTTACGATTCTATCGTTTATTATAGGCGTTTTCTATAAACTTCTAAATGACTCTCTGCACTTACGATTCTTTCGTTTATTGTAGGCGTTTTCTATAAACTTCTAAATGACTCTCTGCCCTTACGATTCTTTTTCGAGGCGTTTTCTATAAACTTCTAAATGACTCTCTGCACTTACGATTCTATCGTTTATTGTAGGCGTTTTCTATAAACTTCTAAATGACTCTCTGCACTTACGATTCTATCGTTTATTGTAGGCATTTTCTATAAACTTCTAAATGACTCTCTGCGCTTACGATTCTTTCGTTTATCGTAGGCGTTTTCTATAAACTTCTAAATGACTCTCTGCCCTTACGATTCTATCGTTTATTGTAGGCGTTTTCTATAAACTTCTAAATGACTCTCTGCACTTAGGATTCTTTCGTTTATTGTAGGCGTTTTCTGTAAACTTCTAAATGACTCTCTGCGCTTACGATTCTTTCGTTTATTGTAGGCGTTTTCTGTAAACTTCTAAATGACTCTCTGCCCTTACGATTCTTTCGTTTATTGTAGGCGTTTTCTGTAAACTTCTAAATGACTCTCTGCCCTTACGATTCTTTCGTTTATTGTAGGCGTTTTCTGTAAACTTCTAAATGACTCTGAACTTACGATTCTTCAGTGTCAATCCCAAGAGAACGTTACGGTGTTTTAATACAGAAATAAGCCAAATATAGGAAAGGG
This sequence comes from Macrobrachium rosenbergii, assembly GCF_040412425.1. Lineage (NCBI taxonomy): Eukaryota > Metazoa > Arthropoda > Malacostraca > Decapoda > Palaemonidae > Macrobrachium > Macrobrachium rosenbergii. The sequence continues at coordinate 45,404,450 of NC_089762.1, read as the reverse complement.
ATGCTGTGATTGCAAGCTCATATATGCCTTCCGCTTTATGCGAAGGCTTTTTTACAATACTATCCGTAAAAATACGGGAAGGAACCTCTACATAGGCTGTTGTATATTAAGGAAAAGACCGGTCTAGAAGAAAATATATACTTTTATGTGACGTCAAAAATTCTGCATGTAATTCTAAATGACAAGAGTAAAAATTGAATGTCCATTACCGCCGTGAACTCGCTCTTGCTGCAAAATATTTGGGAATCGAAAGTTCAGAGTTAATAGCAAGTTGGCCGTTGCAGTTTCAGATATTTAGTGAATGTGACCGGCAGATGGAAAACGCTTAGGTTAGGTGCTACGTTGTTGGTCAGCCTAACCACTGGTGGGGGGTTGGGGGGGCAAGCCCGAACAGATAAGGCAGATATACCTGGAGGCTGATTAAAACAGCTAGCCCGGCTAGGGATTAAGCAGAGAAAACGACCCCGACTAGGGATTAAGCAGAGACAGCGACCCCGACTAGGGATTAAGCTGAGAAGAAGAACTACCAGTTCAGCCGGTGTTGACACAAGACCCAAATTGTCTGCACATTTAAAAAGATGGAAAAGTTTCTTCACGGCAACATTTATTTAAAGAGGGTAAATATTAATGTTTCAGAGTGACTCTGATTCTAAAAATTCACCCCACGTTCACCATTCCCATTTTTTCAAGTCTACATATAAGTTATTTATTACCATTGCATTCCCTATCATAAAACACCGCCCTATATTTATTCATAGGCAACTCGTTCGAGATTAAAAGACTCTTGGGATTATCCTGAACTTTTTATGTTTGCCCCCCTTGTGATAATGGTGCGAATGACTTTTCCAATTACCATAAATGAATATTAATGGCTTATTTGCACGTAAATGAAAACCTCATCAGGGGTTTTGCTGATCAACTGTGGGAAGTCACCTATCAGAAAAAAGTTACCTCACAGTGATCTCGTGTATCGATTGACACCGGGCTTATTAATTTTTGGGTAATTTTATGAAATGAGAAAACAGGTTACACTGTAACCTGTAATCGTTACAGGTTTATT
>NC_089762.1:45360890-45398390 GCF_040412425.1 Macrobrachium rosenbergii | reverse complement strand
CTGGAATTCGACAGGCGTTTGTTCTGCAGAGTCGATGCCAACTCTCTCTCTCTCTCTCTCTCTCTCTCTCTCTCTCTCTCTCTCTCTCTCTCTCTCTCTCTCTGTGGGTAGCCAGCCCCAAAAAAGTATAGGTTCGAAAGTTCGTTAGAGTGGAAGGATCTATAATAAATAATTCCCTTTTGGTGTACGTTATTCTCAAGGTAGAGTGATTAATAGTAGTGGCTGTTTGTCTCCTTATATGTAGAGGGGTTCCACTCTTTTTCGCTACGCGCTAATTACAAAGGCTTGCAAAATCAATACGTATAAGGCAGCCTTAGCATTCAACGGGCAGATACAAGCCGTAGACAGACAAAAGGCGTATCCTAAAAGGCTACGAATAATCGACTGTCTGGTGTCATTAATCTCCTTTCTAAATACATTCGGAGTTGTCGGGTTACTGAAGAATGACCTCAACCTGATATTCTTAATATTTTCGATTGTGAAGTTTAATTTTGTCTTACGACTCAAAAACATTTAATTCGTTGAGTTTATTTGATCAGCCTATTGCGCGTGAAGACTTTGAGTTTTTGAAGAACACTCATAAACAAGTAAATAATGCGCCGACTTTTCTTCGGCGGAATCAAGTTTTCTGTACAGGTGCTACAGCGCATAATCAAGGCCACCGAAAATAGATCTATCTTTCGGTGGTCTCGGTATAATGCTGTATGAGCCGCGACCAATGAAACTTTAACCACGGCCCGGTGGTGGCCTATCCTATATCGTTGCCAAAAGCATGATTATGGCTAGCTTTAACCTTAAATAAAATGAAAACTATTGAGGCTAGGTTGCTGCAATGTGGTATGTTTGTTGATTGGAGGGTGGATGATCAACATACCAATTTGCAACCCTCTATCCTCAGTAGTTTTTAAGATCTGAGGGCGGACAGAAAAAGTGCGGACGGACAGCCAAAGCCGGCACAATAGTTTTCTTTTACAGAAAACTAAAAAGTGATATTGCCAGCTAGGTGCTAGTCACTAATTGGAATATTCTGAGTCTTAAGTTTATTCTCCTTTGCATCGTTTGTGAATGGACTGTGAGCTTAAGTCCAGAGCAATTAAAAAGATGTAAATATATTCATAGCCGAGGTAACAGGGAGATGTTTCTTTGATTGTTTAATGTTTTGTCGGAAACAGAGCAGATAATCTTTTCTTTCTTTTTCTTTCATTATTTCTTTAAGTCTTTCATTTTCTTTCTTTATGCATTCACGTATTTATTTTCGTAAACACGCGAGGAAGAATGTAATTCCCAGAAACTCTCCTGTTGTCGAAAGAAATTCCACTTGAGCGGCATTTAATCTTATGTAATGCCAGAACGTCATTTCTTTCTGCAATGTCCTTCCTGACGAGAAGAGTGGAAATAAATATTCATTTTCAATAAAAAGATACCAAGAGAAGCTTTAGCGATATAAGAGATTGATAGATGCATTTATTGTCCAGATACCCTTTTTCATATTTAAATAAAACCGTGGTAGTCACTGATTCGTAAACATGAATATTGATGTGGGGCTGTTGTTATTAATGTTAATATGTATACAGCATTCATCAAAAAATGTTGTTGATCTTAAAAACTGATTCAGTATTGTATGACTTACAGGAGCTGATGAGCACATGCACTGTAACAGATACAGACACATGCACACACTATATATATACATATAGATATATATATATATATATATATATATATATATATATATATATATATATATATATATATATATATATATATATATATATATATATATATATATATATATATATATATATATATATATGTATATATATATTATATAGATATATATATATATATATATATATATATATATATATATATATATATATATATATAATGTCTGATATTCATAATGGAATATATGCTGGGAGAATAACTGGACAGTAATATAAATCACAGAAAATTTGCCGGTGTTTTTAGGCTTATTTTAAGCTTTTGTGTCAAAACAGCCCACTCTCTTCTTGAGAGCGAAGTATCACTTGACGGCTGTGAACCAAAGCAAAGAAGAAAGTGGAAATAAGACGAAATGGTGTACTAAGCGGAGAAGAAAAAGTAACAAATATCGGAGAGATAATAAGGGAAAGATTCATATCTGGTACCGGACGACCTTTCATATATGGAGCTGTGGAGATACAACTTCTCCCGGACTGGTTCAGCCTTGCGTCAAAAATGACAGTAATTCCCTAGAGGGATTAGGCGTTTTATAAAGAATTTCTTTTCAGGATATAAATACTGTAATTCGTCATAATATATCTAGAATTTGAAAGTCGTCGTATCCGTCTATATCATTTTCTACGATTGTCCTAATGCGTTTATTAAAAACAAATGTGTTTTAATTCCCGTAAAGTTCCTCGTTGGACGGGTAGATATCGTTCTCGGCTAGCACTTTGCTGGGCCTGCGTACGATTCTCCGGCCGGCCAATGAACAATTAGAGGAATTTTTCTGGTGATAGAAATTCATTTCTCGGTATAATGTGGTTCGGATTCCACAATAAGCTGTAGGTCCCGTTGCTAGGTAACCAATTGGTTCTTAGCCATGTAAAATAAGTCTAATCCTTCGGGTCAGCCCTAGGAGAGCTGTTAATCAGCTCAGTGGTCTGGTTAAACTAAGGTATACTTCATTTCCGTTAAGCGTCATTTTGTATGAAAAACTCTTGAAAGTTTACATATTTCATAATGTGTTCTGATTAATCATACATTCTATTTATTTTCCTTTACGTTAACGAAGCGATGCTATATTTCTTTTCCTCTGCAGTAACGAAGCGAAAGTCGTAAAATTGTTCGTAGGTAATTAGCGTTTGCCACTTCATTTTCATCTATTCTATCTTGAATTAAAAACACGAAATCTGCGCATCCACATCATTCGCTGTTCCCAGAGAACCAGTAAAGAAGCGCTCACCCTCGTCAACTATGAGGTCGCTGAAGCGAAGCCCCAAAAAGCGTTGTTGACAGCAAAAGACCCTTGAAGAATAATCCTTGCTCATTATAGCCGTCAGTAGCTTTTAAAAAAAAGATCTGTTTCTAATGACTCTCTCTCTCTCTCTCTCTCTCTCTCTCTCTCTCTCTCTCTCTCTCTCTCTCTCTCTCTCTGGTTTTCAAACAGTTTCTTCTCGCAGACGAAGGGATTCCTCGATAACTTTCTCTGTTAAGTATACCTTTGTTGAGAGTAATTGTTCGCTGTTCGTTTTTTTGAAGTTTATTTTTTTCATTCAACGTTTCCGTGGTTTCTGTTTGAAATGTTTTCGTCCCCACTTCATTTCAAGGTTACCGGCAGGGGGTTAGTGCCGTCAGGGTACCTCACGCGGTGCACTGTAGGCATTACTTGCAACCTTTTTCATTCCTTTTACTGTACCTCCGTTCATATTCTCTTTCTTCCATCTGACTTTCCACCTTCTCCTGCCAGTTGTTTCATAGTGCAGCTGCGAGGTTTTCCTCCTGTTACACCTCTCAGACCTTGTTGCTGTCAGTTTCCCTTTCAGCGCTGAATGATCTCATAGGTCCCAGCGCATGGTCTTTGACCTAAATTCTATATTCCCTCCTTCCTTCAGTTGAAGGTCATTTAGTGCCTCACAATTATTGCTATTATCTTTTTTTGGCGGGGGTGGAGACGTATGCAAATTTCTTACCCTTAATTTGAAAACGTAAATCTGTCTTTTATTTTACTTTTTCAGCATCATCAAAACAAGATTTACAAAAGAATTATCCCCTTCCTTGGATGATCTGTTCTACTTCTACCGAAGTGACTTAATTAGATCATCTTCATTCGAAACAGATCAGAGCGAGGAGAGTACTTTCATTTAGTTGTCAGTTACAATTCACGTCCGGATATCCCTTGGGAAATGTTCACGTCTCGATGGCATTCTAAGGTCTTGCGATGAATCACGCGTCGACTCTGAGAGCCTGTTTATAACTTCGTACGTGGAACTGGCCTCGTATCTTCCACGTTCCGAGAAAATCACTGGAGGTAATTTCCTTCTTGGAAACGTAACTGTTCTCTCGCCGTGGGCATCGAGATGAAAGGGGGTTGATGCGCACTCGAGAAGTAAACAATAAATTTCAGTTAATTGCTGATCGTAAGACATATCTATACATCATGCGAAAAATAGGTATGTACTTTTTGGAAACTTCCTGATGACAGGTTAATTACTGGTGAATCACCATAGTAGAAGCTTGTTGGGTTCTCTGTAATTTTTAAAGTCGTGCGTTATCCTGCACACTAGTAAAAGCGTAGGAATGGTATGCAAAATGATGAACTGGATCGAAAATAAGATCGAAAATACATGTAATCGATCTTCCTTATATAGTGAACAACACTCAACATTCCATGTGTATGTTTCGCTCTCCCTCGAATGTATATAATGACTGAAATTAATTAAAGATAGGTAAATTAATGTCTGTGTACTAGAATGAAGGAAACATTGCCGTCGGTGAGCACAGAAATGGGCAGCTAAGTGTATAAATTCGGCAACCGTTAGTTCTTTCAGACAAATTTGAATCGAATACAAAGGAACACGTTAGTCGTAATTTTTCGACCGAGAATCATTACAAAATCTAAAGAACACGATTACGTAAGAAAAACGTGATCGAGATGACTTGATAACGAAGGCAAAATACCCCTGTGTATTGTGTAGCGGCAAAATATCCCTGTGTAGTGTGTAGATAACAACAGCGGCGCATCCCAGGTCCTGAGAAAAAGAGAAAGTAGGAGATGGAAAGAAGGATAAACCTGTCTTAAAGAAGGATAAATAAAAAAGAGATTATTAATGCGAAGACCAACAGAAGCAGGAAGTGAATTCCAAAACTTAAGCATAGAAAGAATTAAATTGCCAGTGAACCATGTAATTCGAGAAAGATTGATTTCTGTATAGTAATGGGGGAAGAAATTGAACAAGGAAGAAAGTAGAACCACAAAGAGAGAGAGAGAGAGAGAGAGAGAGAGAGAGAGAGAGAGAGAGAGAGAGAGAGAGAGAGAGAGAGAGAGAGAGAGAGGACTAACTTACTTTTGCGGTGGAGAAAAGGATCTGGTGACCTGATGAGAGTAGGGTTACTGACTAATGAACTGTCATAGCTCCCATGCTATTGAGGACGGTATCTTTAGATGAGGCGAAGGAAATATGAGAACAGTAATGGCAGGAGCAAATAAGTCCAACTTAGGCGCGTGAAAAAAATAAATGTTTTTGGCTTCTGAACCAGACACACGAATGGTGAGTGAGACAGTCAGAAGAGGGATGGGAGGCGAAGGAAAAGAGGAAAAAAGGAAGGTTGAAGCATCAACGAAACGATGAATAGGAAAAAGAGTTAGACAGAAGAAGGTTATAGGTGAAGAGGAATGGAAGAATATCCAAGCATATGTTGCATAGGCAAAAGCAGAACAATATTTCAGTTAGACGAAAAGCTAGATTAGGTTTGCAGCGAGAAGGAGACCACTGTTATAAGCAGGAAACTTGGCTAATAGAATATTATGCCAGAGATTCATATGTATAACAGAATTAAGGAGTGACGACACTTGAAATATCGAATGCCAAAAGAGATGATCGTACCTCAGGTGACAATAAGGTGTATGAGAAATTTATATTTCTAACAAGTGTCAAAAACTTCAGTTATAGCAGAAACAAAGACTTCTCAGAAATATTCTGGACAAGTGCATTTATCTCAGAGGAGGCATACCAACTGTATTTAAAGTTTTAAGGTTTAAGAGGAGAGCAAAACTTATGATCCAGTTGACCCACAAACTAAGCTATAAAATACCATAGGAACGCGGCATTCCCTGCCAGTTTTCTAACGTGTCGATAAAAGAACCTTAATGAACCCAATTGATGTAGAATATTGGAGATAGAGCGTACGATTACAATGGGGTAGATGGGAATAGAGTTTTGAAACGTCCAAGAGAAGAGTTGTCTGGAAAAAATGTGAAAATTGTGGTCATTCCACTCTGAGAGCAAGGCACAGATTTATTTGAATGGAAGAAATTAATAAAAAGTAGTCTTGCACACGTTGTTGAGGTCTTTATTGGTAAATGACCACCACGTTTGTTATGCGGGATATGAGATCGGTTTATTTGATGACCTCTTATGACAAGAAAAATTATTTTATCGACGTGCAGCGGCACAGTAACCCTTAGGAAGAGCTAACAGAAGCACCCATTCTCTTGACTGAATGACTGAGGAGTTGGAATAGTCAAACTAAAAAAAAAAAAAAAAAAAGGAAAAGTCATAAGAGGAGTGGGGCTTACGCCTCAGTAACCGGGATTAAAACCTCCATTCATATAAGCGAGGTTTTCATTCCTTGTGTGGAGTGTTATTCTTCTAACTGGCGAAGATCATACGCCAATCGTTCTGGCATTGCAAAATGGAATTCAAAGGGTCTGCATCTGAAAAATAGCCCTGTTGTGCAATATCAATTCGATTCTCTTCAACGCTGTGGAAAGGTCGCTGCCTAAGTTTTACAGACATTATTTTATGCATTGTTCTCATAAACTTACTGCCCTTATATTCAACATGAGTTATTATTGTCATGCCCTTATATTCAGTGCATTGTTTTCATGAACTTATTGGATCAATGATCCCTATACTTTCTCGTCCTTGTTGTGGTCACAGGATTCACAAGCACAACCATGCCTTGTGGAAATGGAAGACTAGGTAGCCGACAAGATAAATTTTTCTCACTATCCAATTCCAGAACGCGGAATTCGCTGTTATCCAGCATTTCCTGAATAATTTAAATCACAACCCCCACCCCCTCTTTACAAAATGCCTCATTCAAGGGGTGGACTCTATTGAAAAGCTTCTCTTGCCGAGGGGAAACTGTATTGGAAAACTTTACCGAGCCCCAATCTCTCCGCCATCAAAAAAGAAAAAAAAAATCGTCCGAGTTTTTCTTCCCTGCAAGTAAAGAGTAACATGAAATGAATATAATTAAGTCTCGTACAAATGAACAGCAGAAATACATAAAAGAAACTTAATGGTGAGTGTTTTCCACATTTTTCTCCGAAAGGTATTATTAGTTTCTCAGTGAGTTAGGCCATTTCATCGGTGCCGGTGATATTTACCTAATTAAAAATGATGTCTGTAATTATTGACTTCGTGTTGCCGAACACATGATCGTCTATGACGTCATTCAGTATTATAAAAGTAAACAATCACGGTATTTTGACTGACAGAATTTGAAGGCTGTGTTATGATTAGTTAATAGCATAATGCCTTTGCGCATAAATAGCTCCTGTCTGTCATACTGGCTCGGTGGATAGAGGAGATAGTGCAATGGACGGGAGTAAGAGAGGAGGTGAGGAAAAGAGGGAAAGGTGTAAGAGGGAAAGAAAACAAGGAGAGAGTAAAGGAGGGAAAGGTGTAGGAGAGAGAGAGAGAGAGAGAGAGAGAGAGAGAGAGAGAGAGAGAGAGAGAGAGAGAGAGGCGAAAGGTCAAGTCTTATCATCCTTAATGCGTCATCGTTTGGGTTACGTATTAAGCAGCATTAAAAATTTTCTCTTATTTATCATCTACGTCACCTTTATTGACTCATTCGTGGTCTTACGAAACTCATGATAACGCAGAGTAGTACAAGTAACCGATAACAAATTTGTTTATTTATTTCTTTTTGAAAAAATTCACATTATAAAAATCTCAAACTAATCAATTAGCGCGATCGTATACACCAGTTTTCCTTCTTTGATATTAATGTCTTATATCGAAGACGTACATGAAATTAACAACCTGTTAATTAATGAAGAGTTTTTTTCTTCCAACAATTACATGATGAGAGTTTTGAAGATTTTTTTTTTTCTTAATTGCCTCAAACTTCAGCTGTCAGAATTAATTGGAAATAATTCTTTGCGTGGCCATTTTGATGAGCTGATAGACACGGAGAGAGTTTTTTACTTATAAAATCAGAAAAAGTCAAATTATAGTAATCCCCCTATATGTTTTTCCATGAATAGAATTGAGGCAACATTGAAGAACGTAGGAGCAATAATATCTTAAAAAAACAAAAAAAAGTAAAAAATGCGCCGAAGTTTCTTCAGCTCAATCGAGTTTTCTGAGCAGCCGCTACAGCGCACAATCAGGGCCACCGAAAATAGATCTATCTTTCGGTTGTCTCGGTATAATGCTCTTTGAGCCGCGGCCCATGAAACTTTAACCACGGCCCGATGTTGGCCTATCCTATATATTTATCAGCAGCACGGGTTATGCCTAACTTTAACCTTAAATAAAGTAAAAGCTACTGAGGCTAGAAGGCTGCAATTTGGTATGTTTGATGACTGGAGGGTGGATGATCAACATGCCAATTTGCAACCCTCTAGCCTCAGTAGTTTTTAAGGTCTGAGGGCGGACAGAAAAAGTGCTGACAGAAAAAAGTGCAGACAGAATAAAGTGCGGACGGGCAGACGAAGCCGGCGTAATAGGTTTCTTTTACAGAAAACTAAAACCACGAATTCAGCATATTATTATTATTATTATTATTATTATTATTATTATTATTATTATTATTATTATTATTATTATTATTATTATTCAGACGATAAACCCTATTCATATGGAACAAGCCCACAGGGGTTAATGACTTGAAATTCAAGCTTCCAAAGAATATGGTGTTCTCTCTTAAGAAGTAACAGAAGGTAATGAGAAATACAGACAGAGGAGATTGAGTTATTAGAAAAACAGATTAATTAACAAATTAATGAATAAATAAAAAATGTAAGTAAAATATTAAAATACAAGATGAACTGTGTTGTGGCAGAAATGCATTGCAACTTCGTTTGAACTTCTGAAGTTCCATTTGCAAGACATCAGGGCCTCTGGACTTACAAAATGTAATTGTTTTCATTTGTTAGATATTTTTAGTTTTCTGTAAACGAAAACTGGAGGGTGGATGATCAACATACCAATTTGCAGCCCTCTAGCCTCAGTGGTTTTTAAGATCTGAGGGCGGACAGAAAAATTGGTGACGGACAGACAAAGCCGGCGCAATAGTTTTCTCTTACAGAAAACTGTAAATAGAACTCATTCAACAGTTGCCGTTTAAACTGAAACTAGACACCCATCACAGAAACTAGCGTAGGTCAAAATTAGAACTGTAAATCCACGGGCCTCCATAGGAAGCCATTGATTCTCCGTGAGTGGCTGAAAATAGAACATTCGAAAAACGAAAGAAGCCGTTTAATCTAAATCTGAGTCAAAGGGAAAACGTTGAACGTTCCTATTACGATCAGAATTACGAACCGGCGAACGAAAAATCCTTTTACCCAAAGTAAAGTTTTTTTTTTTTTTTTTTTTGGACGGAAAGCATTTTCAGAAAGAGTTTGCAGCAGCAACTCCAGCCTTCCCCTCCCCCCCACCCCTCGCCCCCGGGTGTCCGAGCCAACCGCCCCTCCCCTCAGGAATTCTGTCAAAAGTAAGGCTCAACTCGGAATGCAAGTAATTGGATATAAAGGCACAAAGCACAAAGGATACTGGCGATGTCAGTAATTGGAGAAATCCCTTCTGTGAATTATTTCCGACATGACCAACATGAATGGTTCTTCTTCCCATGAGGCCCACCTGCCGATTTTCGCTGAAGACGCATTATTTTTAAAATCATTATTATTATTTTTTTTAAGGAGGTTCTATTCAATACCTGCAGGCAAGCCTTTGATGGTTATGTCATATTTCATATATTATCTTGGTAGCTTACACAATAATAAAAGCGAAGCATAAGGTATCTATGCTGACATCACTACAATAGAAATTACGTCACGTTACTACAAACGACGTAAGTTTTTTTCTTTTTAATTAGCAAGTAGATGTCCAGTATCCCAGTCGTTAGAACTAGAAATAAATGGAAAAGCTTCGGTGGAACTTCAAGATTTTCATTAAGGTAGTACGATGACCTTCAACATTTCCTGAGATTAATCTGAAACATTCCACATCTACTGAAATATATGCACTTATCTTCACCTTTCCTCCTGCCTCCGTCAATTTCTATCCGGCAATCCTAAGTTTAATGGCTCAGTACTTTTACACACTTCTCCACCTCACGTATAATAACAAGTAAATAATGCGCCGAAGTTTCTTCGGCGCAATCGAGTTTCCTGTGCAGCCGCTACAGCGTATGATCAAGGCCACCGAAAATAGATCTGTCTTTCGGTGGTCTCGGTGTAATGCTGTATGAGCCGCGGCCCATGAAATTCTAACCACGGCCCGGTGGTGGCCTGGCTGTATTGTTGTCAGAAGCATGATTATGGCTAAATTTAACCTTAAATGAAATAATAACTAATGAGGCTAGAGGGCTGCAATTTGGTATGTTTGATGATTGGAGGGTGGATGATCAACATGCCAATTTACAGCCCTCTAGCCTCAGTGGTTTTTAAGATCTGAGGGCGGACAGAAAAAGAGCGGGCAGAAAAAAGTGCGGACGAACAGGCAAAGCCGGCACACTAGTTTTCTTTTACAGAAAACTAAAACGAAGGTCATAGTTTCACTTCTAGTACTTCCCCATCCTGAACATCGTAACCTTTCACATTATCCTAGTTATGTTCCGTAACATCAAAGATTTTTCTGTAAACATTTACTATTTTTTCTTCTTTTTGTACGAGATACAAGCACATGCAAACCCCAAAGGTTTAAGGAGTCATTTCCTACGTTCTTCTAAAGAGTCATTTCCTACATTCTTCTATTGTGGAGATTTTCATTTTTTTTTTTTTTTCATTCAACGGTCAATGCTCTGAGGAAGACAGAAAGGCACAAAATATATGGAGGTATGCGTGTGCTTGTTTTTGGTTATTTTCTGATGTTCAGCAACTACTTTGGGGTAAGATTCTGCGTATGATCCACCATGATAGTCTGCTGACTACGAAGTCAATAATTCACTGCTAGGGGCAACAGAACAATAATATAGATTTTTCAAAGTTATTTTATGATATGTGCGTTTTTTTACTCTCTCTCTCTCTCTCTCTCTCTCTCTCTCTCTCTCTCTCTCTCTCTCTCTCTCTCTCCTAACTAGTGACCACTATCTATTACGCCGTTTAGGAGAATAGATGCGTATTACATATCTAAGGCAAGACTCGTATCCAATACCTATCCACTCGCGTCAATGATAATCGAGAGAGTAATAAGAGAGATGAGAGAGAGAGAGAGAGAGAGAGAGAGAGAGAGAGAGCTGGAAAAAACTGCAATATTTTCTCGGCGACTCCTAAATAATCGAGCAGGTTCCAGGCAGCCGATGCTTATGCTTCTCAAGGCAAGATATACCCTTTCATTAAACCCTTAATATAGCTGGCGGAGGTCTGTCTCCATTCCAAGGAGATTTGGACGAAACAAATTGACGGAATCACTCGTTTGTGAGACGGTTTTCTTGAGGACATGAATTCCCCTGTTCATGCTTTGTTGGGAGTTTATTGACCCGGTTCGTACCCTGGCATCGTATCGTCTGTTCTCTTGTTTCTTTTTAGAATAGATATATTGTTCACATATAGCTAAAGACACAGCGGACCTCTGAAGTGTGCTTGGAAGAACAATAAAAGCCGCCGATAGAAGCAAACATACTCGAGGACATCTTTGTACATGGAAGACTCACTATTGAATGAGAATTCGTATAACCTTATAAAATGATATGTCTGGATCTAGCAAATACAGGGTTTCGCATTGTCAAGGTATTACGCTTTAATTAGTCTCAATTACAAGTGAGATTGTCTTAACAAGGGCTGTTTAGAAATTGCTTATTGCTTGTACAAGTAGCGTAGGATGAGAAGAGACGTAAGTATTTAATTAGTATTATATTCTCTGAAAGCATTCAGTGTCAGCAGCGTGTCTAGTATATGGTCTTGCTTATTACATTATATGCTGATGTAATAACGTTAAGAATAATCTAAACTATCCTTTGTTGATAATTTCTGAACTATCTCTTGCTCTTAATTTTGAATATTTTTTTTTTTGCTTTCTTTCACAAATTGTTCTCCAAATTTTTGAGTCTTCAATTTAAATGTATCATTAGATTTTCCAAATCTCGAAAATTTGCAGCGTGAGTTTTGCATCCATAATTTCTTTTCATTTAATAAAATGAAAAGTACAGAGGACTGGGATTTGCCAATTGAATTTAGGGACCAAGAAAAGTGGATTACAATCTAGAACAATATTATTAGTAGACTGGTTTTCGCTTTGATTATTCAAAGGTTTTTATCATTCCATCCTTCTCAATTTCTATGTCTGTAACACAGATACAGTGATGGACATAGGAAGAATTTCAACATTACTGTAACATATCCATAAATATTTCAGTTGTTTTAACTGTGACCCCTCAGATAACGAAATTGGCAGTTATTTCACGTTCATTTCATATAAGAAGATTCCAGTTTTGCTATTTTCCCACTCACATGATTATTCCGTGGGATTCTGATGATTGAAGACTACTACGTGGGGAAGAGAAATCTATGATTTGAGAAGCTCTAAATCAAATTACACTAACACTCATTAGCAATTCCTTTCAACATCCGAATCTGGAACTGGAAGACCAAATAAGGTAGACATTTTAAGGGAACAAAAAATGTCTCCACAGTTTCATTAGACTGTCTTATATCATGCCGTTCTTTACTTATATTAACAGTTGTATGATTTTCTAAGGGAAGAAAGTTCTTTGAATCCCCACAGACACTGAGGAATGTACCTTTTTGCCTTTGTTTGGTGTTAATTACTATTACGTTTGAGGGAGAGATGTTCATTAAAAACTAAGAAGCCATAACTTTTTCACTAAATGATTTTTAGTTTTCTGTAAAAGAAAACTATGGCGCCTGCTTTGTCTGTCCGTCCGCACTTTATTCTCTCCGCATTTCTTTCTGTCGGCACTTTTTCTGTCCGCCCTCAGATCTTAAAAACTACCGAGGCTGGAGGGCTACAAATTGGTATGTTGAACTTCCACCCTCCAATTATTAAACATGACAAATTGTAGCCCTCTAGCTTCAGTAGTTTTTATTTTATTTAAGGTCAAAGTTAGCCATAATCGTGCGTCTGGGAACGATATTGGACATGCCATCAACGGGCCGTGGTTAAAGTTTCATGGGCCGCTGCGCATACAGCATAATACCGAGACCCCCGAAAGATAGATCTATCGTCGGTGGCCTTGATTATATGCTGTGCAGAAAACTCGATTGCGCCGAAGAAACTTCGGCGCATTTTTTTTACTTGTTTAGACGTAGAAGTGAATTATAAAACTGCCGTTGAAACTCACTTCAAATAGACTCAAAAATCATTGTTGTATGAAATTATTTAAATGTGAATGTTCTGGAAACTCGCATTATAATTTAAGAGCGGGGTGTGTTCTACTTTAAAATCTATATCGTTTGAATAACAATAGCATTAATGCTCTTCATTTTTACCTCTAGCTCTAGATTTCATTAAAAGGAAGGTAAAAATTTCGCAGTTTTCCTGAAGACGCAATACAGAATTTAGTTTGCATATTTTCATAACAGAGTAACTCTCATTACACTAAAATATTCATCTGTTTATTTCTTTAGAATATAAAAAAAACTGAATCGTTGAGTATTTCTGGGAAATAAAAATCATTGAAGTGGGACGTGTTCTATTTTCGTTTCTTTGTTACGAAATAAAAATGTTACTTAATTATATTCTAAACGCTGTGCTCGTTGCTTTGTCAACTTAGGAATATAGTACGGCCATGACCCAACGAAAGAAAAGTTTTCTTGGTATTTTTAATTTCAAAGATAAAATTCCATCCATTAATGACTTACTGAGACCAGTATTACAACTTAGCGATGTCGCATTATATATAGTGGGCAAAACCATTATGATTTAATTACAATTGTGCTAGTGTTATTCATTATTATGAATTCCTTAAAATAACATTTTTGTATGATTATACGCTAAACAAATTCCTCTATTTTAGCTATTTACTTTAGAAAGGAGTAAACATCTAATTATAAAGATATCCACTTAAGAAATTAGACGGCTTTGTCTGTCCGTCCGCACTGTATTCTGTCCGCACTTTTTCTGTCCGCTCTTATATCTTAAAAACTACAGAGGCTAGACGGCTGCAAATTGGCATGTTGATCATCCGCCCTCCAGTCATCAAAAATACCAAATTGCAGCCCTCTAGCCTTAGTAGTTTTTATTTCATTTAAGGTTAAATTTAGCCATAATGGTCCGTTTGGCAACCATGTAGAACAGGCCACCACCGGGTCGTGTTTAAAGTTTCATGAGCCGCGGCTCATACAGCTTTATGCCGAGACCACCGAAAGATAGATCTATTTTCGGTGGCCTCGATTATACGCTGTAGCGGCTGTACAGAAAACTCGATTGCGCCGAAGAAACTTCTGCGCATTTTTTATTTTTTTTTTTTATTGCGGCTGAGCAAGAAAAGGACATGAGGTAGCCTAACTTATTAGACTTTGCTTTTGTTAAGAAAGTGGGGTGTCAAGGAAGGTAGAACTGTTTTCTGATTGATCAAAAGCTACCGTAAGTCCATTAGATTTAAAAGAAAACTTGATTGATTTGAACAGGGAAATAATCCCGCCCCTACTTACGAAGGATAGGTGTAATATCTCTTAATGGTGCAGTGAGAGTGTATCCGCTTTGGACGACAAACGTAGAGTGTCTTTTCCTGTTATTTTTCTGGATAAGAGGATTAAACTGAAGGAAAGACACACGAGCTAACAAAAAAATAAAAAAAAAGTCCTGAAAATATGCCCTAACAGTAACTGGTACAAGTAAAAATTCTTTATTTCCATTATCTTTTTAAGAAACACTCGATAGAATGACGGAATAAATCTCCTGATTACGGCACACAAGCATAAGGATGTCTGTGTAAGGACATTGCTCTCTCTCTCTCTCTCTCTCTCTCTCTCTCTCTCTGCTCGCTACAATCTCTACCTGAATAATTGCCCCGAGACTTGAATTGTTTCAGAAACCATTTCAATTACAGATAATGGTGCGGCTGGGACTTGTCCCGATCATCTTCCGGCTAACCGCCATCTCTCCCCAATTACCCTAATCTTCAATTGCGCCGATGGATAATTGCCCCATTACAACAGAGGTTACGTGAACACGTCTCCCGCTGCGAAGTCTGCAGCTAATTAAGAAGTGAGGGCAGTTTTCCTGATGCCTTAATTAACTGACAACATCCCGGTGATGTCTCGCTCAACTTGTGTGATTCTTACCCGTGGAGGGGAATGAGGGAACTATTATCGGTTCTATCATTGTCAGCTCTAAACAGAAAAGCAATGCAATCATTTGTGATCATACGTTTTCTGCTTCCCCAATGCTACCCTGACGTCCGCAAAGTGAAATGTCCTCTGTGGCGAGGGAACCCTGGTTCGAGTCTCATGCTAGGAGACGGCAATATCAGCAATTCAGTTGAAACGCATTTATAAACCTCTGTTAACCGTTCCAGTGAATCATGAGCAGGGAGAAAGCAAGATAGAAGTGGGTGCGGTTTCTCAGAATCATTCCAAAATCGGACAGTGATCACTGTCATATTATCCAGTACATGTATCTTCGCAGAAGACTCTTCAGCAATGCGTCACACTCCATGGCTCATACTTCAACTCTGTGAGTAATGGAGTGTGACACATTGGGTGGCTCCTTGATACTGAAGTTCTTCCAAGTGAGAAATTCCTCCTTTCGCTCAAAACACTTCCCCAAACAGTCGTAAAACGCACTAATTACTCGTTTCACCTAGGCATCCTTTCACCTGTGTGTTTTATCTCTCTATTTCCTCATGTTTTCAGAGCTTCTTAACTCTCGTATAAGGAAGTTATCATCTTGGCCTCTTTCATTAAGGTTTCCAGATCCACACTTCTCTTCTGTCCAACCATACATTTGAAATGTATTTTCATAGATATTCCTCTTCTCTTCCCAACATCTTACATTACTCTGTTACTATCCTTATCAGGCAAGCTAAATACCTTAATTATAGTCTTGACACACTGTGTGTGTGTGTGTGTGTGTGTGTGTGTGTGTGTGTGTGTGTGTGTGTGTGTGTGAGTTGCAGTATATCGCCCGAAGTGAAATGGCGTTTGTTTGTGTCTTTTATTTTGTGTGTGTGTAAGTACACAGATTTTTTTTATATAAAAGGTTATTTGTACCAGCAACAACAACCATTTTTCATAACCTGTTCTCTGCTGTGAAGATCTGATTAAAAGTTCTCAATCCCGACATGCTCCCAAAAGTAAGAAGCAAGAAAAAAAATCTTTATTTTATTTTTGTTTTTTCATGTCTATGCCACGCTTCTGGTGAGGTAGGGGGAGGAGGAGGATGGAGTGATCTCTCTCTCTCTCTCTCTCTCTCTCTCTCTCTCTCTCTCTCTCTCTCTCTGGGGTCCAATCGAACTCACTGGAGCAAATATTTGTAAAGGATCCCCATTTTGTCAGAGAGAGTCTGCGTTTTCATCACACTTGAAGAGGAGAGAGAGGTGCCATCTCTCATCCGTATTTCTCATTTCCACCGAGTATGTCGCGCAGTTATCGCCTGTTGTGGGTAGTGTAGTGTTCGCCTGTAATTTATTGCCAGCGAGTGTTGTAACGTATATACTATATAGCTTCATTCGTAGATAAAACAACCTCCCACCACTTTTTTTTATTACTTCCTTTCTTTTCATTTTTCTTGTTTTTGTTTTCGGGGATGACTCGAAAAAGGCAGTAGGGTGTCATGTCATCTTGGCCTTTGTTCTCAAAAAAAAAAAAAAAAAAAAAAAAATATATATAATATATATATATATCTTCATATATTTGTAAATTGTATTTCCATATTTCTCAAAGTTGTATTCTACTCTCTCTCTCTCTCTCTCTCTCTCTCTCTCTCTCTCTCTCTCTCTCTCTCTATATATGATTATATATATATATATATATATATATATATATATATATATATATATATATATATATATATATATATATATATATATATATACATATACATACATATATATATAAAAGCATATACTGTCCCAGTTGCTCTGACCTTCACCTGAATCAATGCTGGGATGCGATTAGGTCACACACAGAGAATGAATGGCACTAGGCTGCCGGAAAATGAGAGCATTTCGGAAGCCTCTGGAAAAAGGAAGTGAGGAGGACAGAAAAACTCTTGGCTGGAAGGAGCGGAAGGAGTGCTGGAATGGAAAACTCTAGTATCCATGGAACACAACAGTCCGTGAAAGACAGAGGTGAATGGCAAGGCGTGTGCTTGTGTTTTTGTGCTTGTTTGTTGTGTGTGTGTGTGTGTGTGTGTGTGTGTGTGTGTGTGTGTGTGTGTGTATAGGGGTTTGAGGTAGTTAGGGGGCGTGCTGATTACGAACTTTATGGGAAGGTATATAAAATGGCTGCCATTGTGGAATTATTCTGAATATGAAGTTCGCAATCGATTCAACACTGACAATTGTTTGATTGCGTTCTTTCTGGAAGTACCACGTATCATGAAACTTAGGCTGTTATATATATATATATATATATATATATATATATATATATATATATATATATATATATATATATATATATATATATATATACATACATATATATATATATATATATATATGTATATATATATATATATATATATATATATATATATATATATATATATATATATATACAAATATATAGGGAGAGATAAATATAGATACGGATAAACAGATAGATATTTTAATAAATTAAAGTCATAAAAAGTGACCACATGAAACATTGTATGAATGAGTTTCATTACGCACCCATCATCATTTTCTCTAAAATCTTTTGTTTAATTTACAAATATATCCCCTTTTTTTATCCTAATTTAAAAGCTCTGGCCATTAGAATGGATGAATGAACGACTTCATCGTGCCAAACATGAAACATAAAGATAAGAAAGAAGAAATCAACGAAATGGGGGAAAAGAGAATGAGTTGTGTTCAGTCTCGACAGAGCCACAAGGCCTGTTGCAGATGCTGGTAAATTAGAAGCGACAAAAGAAAACTGAAAGATATATCACAAAACTTTCCGTCGGCAGGATTATTCCCTTAGAGCGGGAGATGAATTCGGGGAAATTTAAGCGGTGATAAAATTCAGGCTCCCAATATTGTATTAATAAAAAGCTTCATAACCTGATAATGTATTGATAAAAGAGTAAGCGATACCACTCCCCCGCAGAACCTGTGAGAATTGCAGGTAAATGAGGGAGAGACGTTAATTTGACATTTTAATTTTATTTCATCCTGTCTACAACGTAAACGATAGAGGAAACGCCAGATTCATAAAAATTCTAATTAAGGAAAAGATCACGATAAATTGTCTCGATATAAATTTTATATATCATTAAGGTTTCAGGTCAGTAAGACTGAATAGCTTCCATTGAGAATCTAGATGGAAAACTGACCAATTTTAATTAAACCGTGTGTGATTCTAATTTTCTTATTTATAGATGGAGAATTAGTCATTAAAATTAGTACGTGTTTGTACAAAGGTACTCGAATTTATTACCAGATGGTGACATGGATAGATTATCATAATTCAAGAGGCTTAGCAGATGACAAAAACATGAAATTTGGATTAACCACTAAAAAGAAGTTAGTAGATTTAGGAGCAAGACCAACAGGAACAGCTTTATTAATGATGCAATTCTTCCGTGACGCGGAAAACAGATAAAAGCGCTCCTTCCTTTTTTTTTTTTTTTTTTTTTAGTTTTCTGAAAAGAAAACTATTGTGCCGGCTTTGTCTGCCCTTCCGCACTTTTTCTTTCCGCCCTCAGTTCTTAAAAACTACTGAGGCTAGAGGACTGCCAATTGGTATATTGATCATCCACCCTCCAGTCATCAAACATACCAAATTGCAGCCCTCTAGCTTCAGTAGTTTTTATTTTATTTAAGGTTAAAGTTAGCCATAATCGTGCGTCTGGCAACTACAGTATATAGGACAGGCCACCAAAAGACCGTGGTTAAAGTTTCATAGGCCGCGGCTCATACAGCATTATACCGAGAACCACCGAAAGATAGATCTATTTTCGGTGGCCTTGATTATATGCTATAAAGAAAACTCGATTGCGCTGAAGAAACTTCGGCGCATTTTTTACTTGTTTAATTTTATTTTCTTGAACCCTTAGGGCAGGAAATAAAAAAAGGGGGGCTTTAGTTGTCCTTTCTTGTGCTGGATTTTGTTCTCAGAAAAACAAAAAGATTCTTATCTGACCAAAAAAATTACTGCAGCTTTCTACGTTTGGTGTGAAAAAGGAAAGAAGTACCTTTGTTTCTTTTCAATTTTAGGAACAGTTTGTATATGTAGGTTCTTGATGATTATTATTTTCATGGGTTTTCTTATATGAATATAATGTAAATGTTGTCATTTTTGTTTGTAGGTATCAGAAAATGATATACTTACATAGAAATTTAAAAAAACACTTCACACATATAAAAAATACACAAAATAGCCATTTTACTGTATGCAGGAATAGTAGAATACTAAAACTATCTATAAAAAGAAGGAATCCATCATTTACCTATACCATCTATTCTAAGTATTCTCAGACTCTCTGTGAATACGTGTATAGAGGAGAGTGTGGGAATTCCAATAACATTTCTAAACAGAAAATACATTTTTTTTTATTTCACTCTCTCCTGCTCCTCTCAGATATTTTTTACAGCTCCTGGAGATTCAGTTAAAAATCGAAAAGAAGGGAGAAGGAGAAAAATCTCCAGGGAAGGAAGGGAGGAAAGTGAAAAATTGGCGTGTGAAGAATCTAGATAAGACTTGGAAAAAATGCACTGATATTGCAGCATGCTGATGTGGCGCTGAAAAGCTTTCTTAAAACTCTTAGAGAAAGGGGAGCCTTGTCTTGGAATGGTGTGAGTTTGGGGATTATTTTCTTGTTTTTTGTAGCCTTGTGTGTACGTATTTAATTTTTTTCTTCGTCACTATTATTATTTTTATTATTATTATTATTATTTTCATTGTTACTGTCACTAGAATTATTATTATTATTAATATTATTGTTGAACCAAGGAACCCCTGTAACGAGGCTAAAATATATCCAGAATTAAAAGCCAAAGTAGTGTTGCAAATATTTTTAACTTTGTGCATAAATATTTTTAACACTACCATGGCTTTTAATTATTATTATTATTATTATTATTATTATTATTATTATTATTATTATTATTATTATTATTATTATTATTAGTTATAGAAGCAGTAGCTATTGTCGTTATGAATGTATTGTATATAATATCTATTTTAGATGAAAATATTTTAGGCATGTCCTCCAACAAGTATATCAGTTTTAAAGACATATACATATCTAAGAGCATGAGTGAAACTAGATGAATACAGTTCAATATTAGATAAGTTTTATACACTAGAATGCAGAAATTCTGCTGCTTTCACAAGCTATCATCTCTTATTAATGAAGGGATAATCGTGTTTTGAAGAAAGTTAGTTCAGTGTCTTGGGTCGAGAATAAACGATGAAAGATGCGAAATTAGGTGAAGTTAAATTGAACAGAATGATTTAGAAACGATGGAAACGAAATGAAAGAATGGTCAATATCGAAGCTAATACATGTAATGGAGGTGTTGCCAAGGTCAGTCTGTAATAAACTTTCTACATTTGCAACGGAAAGTTTTCGCATTGACGAAAACTCTCTTATCTTAAATTCGCCGGGAACTTTTACTGCCGAAGTTCTTTGATCATGCCTGAACCGAAAATTTTGATTTAAAAACATTTTCCTCGGTTGGTGCTAATCAGATTGGAAGTCACTGCTAATTTTCTCCATAGTGACCGACGGCCGAAAAAAGAAGTTACTGACAATTTTTTGTCCCTTACCTTACGTGATTTTTTTTTATAACTTTGTGAAAATTTCATTCCCTTGTAGTAGTTTGGTAGGAAGTAGATAACCTGTTCTCAGTTACGGATCTTTGTAAGTTTTCTTAAAATTATAGAAGTATAAAAAAAAACTACTTTAGACTGTTCTAAAAATTTTTAACTCTCTCCTTTTATTGAAGAAGAGGTGACTTCAAATTGCGTTTCTTACCTTTGTTAAATTAAAGTCCAAAATGTTCTGTATCCTTTGTTTTCGTCTTTCTTTCATATACAGCCTTTCTTAGTGTAATTAATAATCGATTTGTTTATGTAAATAACAAAAAACATTATTTTTTAAGTATAAATATTTCTCATCTTAATATAGCCATTCCCATGATATTTTTCCATTGCGTCACCGAAATATATTTTGACATGCCTTAGTCATTTCAACCAAACCTGAATTTTTTTTTAAATAACAACGATATTTGTACCTCTTTTATCAGCAAATCACAAAAACATAAGGCTTGATCCAATTCTCCTGATATCTAAAACCAAAAACAGATCTTGAATGGTAAACATCCAATCGAACACTCCTACCAGTCGACGCATACATCACGAACCTAGAAAAGGATCTTTCCTTGACCAAGGCCACATAGTACGTCAGAAGGTAAGACTCCCACTGGAGATCACGTTACTGTAGCATCTATCTGTCGAAAAGCTCCCCTTTCGTATGACAAAAGAGATGCTCCTGTTGCAGAGGAAAGGACCATTTTCTTGCTCGTATCTTCGGGAAGGGTCAAGGGTACAGAATATGATCTATAGGGGTCCCTCAAGACTAGGAGCAGGGTTTCGGCAACCTGTCTGTAATATTTGTATTCTAATATAATGTAATGTTTTGGCTTAATCTGAGGAAGACTAGGTGTAAAATTGTAGTTCTTGATTAGTTGAACTGTGAATGTCATACTCTGTGCGCATGTAGATATATCTGCTTTCTTGCTAAAAGCAATGTTTTTACATTGCTTACAACAGCAATTATGTGGAATTAAGTTAATTGAAAAATAATTAATAGGGTCAGATATTTAATCACCTGTACTTCTGACTTTATATTAATAGAGAAAAAAGCTGCAAATCTCTCATCCATACAATGTAATCTCACTTTAATGAAAAATCGAACAACCCAACCTCTCTCTCTCTCTCTCTCTCTCTCTCTCTCTCTCTCTCTCATTAAAACTCACATTCCACTTTTTTTCCCAATAATAGGTCGATAGCTGAGGATCCGTTTTTCATGGAAACAATAAAGTATGTATTTCCCGGAACCAGTTTTCAACTATTAATAGGTGACACAGCTTCATCATGGATGGCATAATAAAAAAAAAAAAAAGTTCCTACGGCACGGAATTCAAAACTGAAATTTATGGATTGCTGTGTTAATAGCAATGCAAAAAGCTTTCTTTTCTTCTCAGTAAACTTTATGGAGTTAGTTGTACTGACTACTGTAAAATTTCCAAAGTAGGTATTGTAAATAACGGTCTTCAACCAGTCATTGTCCACAAACTTGTACCGATTTGAGAAATGATGGCAATATTAACCGTTAGAAATACCATCTCAAAGATTTTTTATTGGTTTGTACTGTGGTGACCTTGGTAGCCCTTCTGTCCATAGCCATGGACAGTTGGAATTCTGATAATGGAAGAAGATAAGCCAGAAAGAATGAGTGTTCAGAAACCTTTCAGTTAGGTTGATGGGCAAAAAAGAAGATGGTCGCTTTTTTATTGTTATATCTATCAAATAATAGGGTTTCTCTTTACAGTTCAATATTGACGCATAGGTTGATGTCAGAGAGTGAGATTTTTTGCAAGAAGGACACATTACTTTCGGGTGTGAACAGAAATAAAATTCTACGTTCATAATTCAAAAAAAAACTTTACAGTGAGATCTATTATTTCACTAAAGACAGTATCAAACTTGGGAACGACAGCATTTGCACTGAAAATTTTAACTTAAGGATGATTGTCTCTCTCTCTCTCTCTCTCTCTCTCTCTCTCTCTCTCTCTCTCTCTCTCTCTCTCTCTCTGAAATATGAACTCGAAAAATTGTTTGCAAAAAAAATGGCCATGACCACCACAGAGAAAATCGGGTAATTCACCCATGTGATGAAAAGACAACGCAAATCCGAAAGTAATCTTAGTGAAAAATTACATTTTAAAGATAAATAAAACGTATTTCTTTACCCTTCAAGATATATGGGTGACCAGTTTATAAGATTAATATGGAGGAGGGAAGCAACATTATTCTTCCCTTGACGCTAAACAAAATAGATACGGAGCAATGGATATTAAGTACACCTCATGGGCCATTTAAAAGAAAAATAACCTTTTTTTCTGTTTCCTGGGAGAGCATGAGGTATGTGTTCGGATTATCGAGGAATTATTGGCTTCCTTGGTACGGAATTAAATTTACAACACGTAGACGGAGAGCAGGGCGAACGAACACCTCTATATTCTTCTTTATCCTGACATGATTATATTAAAGGCAGGATAGATGGGTCTTTCTCTTAGGTCTTTCTCTTATCTTTCGTGTCTCATGCAAAGTGAAAATGTTTGGTAAGGTCATAGGAATGATATGTGTGGTCAAAGAGATTAAATAACTATCTGAAATTCTGAGTCACTAGTTATTTTACTTTTCGATGCTGCAAATTGTTTCTCTCGTGCAAACTGCAAATGCAGTATATTGCTGCAAAAGTAAGATTTTTAATTATTTCTCCTACATATCTAATTAACGCCCCCGCCCCCTTTCTGATAAAAGGGTTGAATCAAAAACTGCTCATCTCATCAAACCGAAATCAATTACGCCTTCTTTGAAACCCCTTCCCTTAAATGCAGCGCCCTTCTAGATATATCGTTTTACCAGAATGCAACGTTCCATTGACCCAGAAAGCATTCCTGCCACTTCCCAGCCCGTAGCGTCCGCCAGGATAGCATTTCTCACATTCCTCCGTCTTCGACACAAGGATCCTTCGGGCCGTTCGCTTTGGTTCCAGTGTTTTCGTCCAAAGGGAAGCCAGTAAATTTAGCCTCTGACTCGCTTTATCTTTTCTCCATTCGTTTTCCGGTTTATGGGAGGTGGGTCACTTATTTTCTTAAAGTTTAGGTCACATTCTTTACCTTCTTGGTTTTTTTTATTGGTTCATAAGGCCTTTTTTTCTACGTTTTGTTAAAGGTTGATCCTTTTGAAGTTGTTTATGCATTGTATGAGTTTTTTTTTTTTTTTTTTTTTGCTTTATACGTATTATTTTTATATACATTACTTCGTATATATTCGTGTTTTCTTACAGGCGAATTCTCATTTTCTTGCATCGTGAAACGAAATTTTTCTGGCGATAAACAATTCTCATAATTTCTACAATTATGCGCCATCAATTGACACTTTCCTTAATGTCATTGCTTTTGAAATTCTTTACAATTGGGCCTTGTGTCTCCAACTCCTATTGATTTTCATTTAACACGGTACAGGTAGGTCATGATTTATATTACTTTATTATATCGAAGTTAAAGTAGTACTTTCCACAATAAATGCAAAATAAATTTACCAGTTCCTTGTAAAGCAATTTTTTTTTCTTTTTCACTGCAAATCCACGAATTCAAACACCCGAAACAGCTCAGTAGTTCGCTTCAGTGCATAATTGAAGGCTGTACATTGGCAATACTTGCCTCTGTTCCACCCCATTTCCTACATTATTTTCGTCTAACTTCTGCCAAATTGTCGCGAATGCAAACTTTCAGAGTTGTAATCAAATACTGTCCTTAATATATTCCAGCCTGGATCTTCTCTCTGCGCAAGTTTGGGAACATTTGTGTTTGCAAGGGTATACTTAGTGTTTACTGAATAAATCCACTCTTCTTTCGAGTCACTGGCTTTGCTTATGTTATGGGTTAAGTTCCTACATTAATGTTTTTATGCTAATATAAAGCATTTTTCCAGTTTTGCTGGGTAGACACTTGTGTTTATATCATAAGGCTTGAGGAATTCTGGATGAATACCCAAAGCATGAAAAAATTATTAAAAATGTTGTAGGAATGGGTCTGGAAAGTGTGCCCTATATTTGTATCTGAAAAAAATATAGAACTTCACTTCACTCAGTAATAATGGTAATTAAACACAGCAGTGAATGTTTAAAATTGAATGCGAATCATGGGTATCTAAACATAATTTACTGTTGTGAATGGTAACCTAAAAATATACGACTCAAAAATTTTCGTGGGATGTTACTAGTATGAAGTGGAATGCAAGCAAAAAAAATTGTTCCAGCTTGAACTAGCTGTAAAAATTAAATGGTGCTTCATAAAGGAATTTTCCCGTATAAAAGGAAATGTTGCGTTAGACAGACATTCTTCAGAAGGTTTCCTAGAAAAGAGCACGCCAGACCATCACCTGATAGCCAGTCAAATTCCATGCCATTGCCATAACACAGAATGCGATGTGTAATCCCATGAACCTGTCATAGTGATGCAAGAGTACTGCAGGAGCTGACATGCACTACATACTCTCTGTCAAAGGCTAGCACGTTCATATATGAAAAGTTTTGAATTTGTAAACTACTTAATTTAATGTGAGGATTGTTGATAGACAATGAGGAGCAAGTGGTGGCAGCTTAAAATCAAAGAGTTCTCTAACGCCAAGTCGAGAATGTACCGAATGTAACACATGAATTTATAACAGTTTAGAGGTAAGGTTTAAACACCAGACAGGCCTGTAAACAGTGTTGGGAACGTTTATATTGTTTATTCTTAATCAAGAAAAATTAGAAATTATATTCATGGCAAAAAAAATCTACACATAATATCCCGAAAGTAAAACGTAAAGTTTGCAAAAACACTGTAACGCCCAAACAACTTACCCTACGGAGATGTCATGTTTCTAGTCGAAATTTTTTATAAGAAATTGAAAGAGTAATAATTCAACATTAAAAGAAAGCTGCAGATACTTATGAACGCAAAACATTAAACAGGTTATATAATACTGTACTTGTTTATGAATCCGAAGGACTTAAATCATGAGACAGACATATCAACTTGAGAGGTACTATGGAGATGTTGGGGTTGGATTAAAAAAAAAGTGAAATGAAAATTGAGAGGCCTTTGACAGAAAGAGACGCGAGGACATGCGATATGCAACAAAAATCGAGCAGCATAATCAAGGAGTTCAGATACAGAGACGCTCGAAACGAAATTCATAAACACTGTAGATTGAAATGGGGATAAAAAGGCGTCGACGTTCTTTGAGCTCCTCAGATGAGAATGGTTTTTTGCATTATCAATATTCATTGAGGTTATAATGAATGTTAATAATGAATGTTAATACTAAATGGTTGAAGATGAGAAGATTGCAATATCGTCACAACAACACGTGCGTGTATAACATGGAATCTCTCTCTCTCTCTCTCTCTCTCTCTCTCTCTCTCTTTACCTTTTTGAGAGAGAGAGTTTATGTGCGTCGCAATGTATCCATTCTGTAGTAAAAAAAAGTTATCATTTCAAAACGTGAATAACTGCACTTGTTGTTTTATGAACCAGATTATTTTTTGCCATATGTTTTTTCAAAATGAGTTAAATAAAATATTCTGTCTCTCCCAAATCCTCGAAATACTAATACAATAGAAGAGGATGGTGATAATTCCGATGGGAATAAACTGATCAATTTTTTTAGCAGGTCATATAAAGGGACAGGAAATTTCTGCGAATAACGAAAGGCGTAATTATGCTTTATAACATGAATCAAAAATATTTCTAAGAATGGAAAAAATCAAGTAGGGCCTTCAAAATTTCACAATACGTTTTCGTCAGAAGCTCTCGGGTTTACAAGTACACACACACACACACAAAAATATATATATATATATATATATATATATATATATTTGTGTGTATATATATAATGTATATATAACGTGTTTATTCTACGTAAAGGTGACTAATGACTTATTCAGGTTAATTTTATCACTGACTACTTTTTCGTTACTTGTAGAGCGTTGATATTCGTTAACGCGAATGAAATACCCTTTTAAAGACCTAAAAGAGGAAAAAAAATATATCGCGTCGGTGGAAGACTGGGAGATATAAGCGGTTAGCTGCCAAATTTGAAAGTTGATGAACTATTCATAATTGTAAAGATCAAACTAAAATGCTCGCGATGTAAAGCAAATGTTAGGGCCCTCCAAATACTTCAGTGGTTACAATCAACTTTCCAATATAGTGCATGAAAGAATTTGATAAGACAGGAACATTATTCTCACTATACAAATACTTTTTTTAATCGGAACAGTTACAGACAACAGACGGTTCATTTCCTAATTAATGAGTTTTGTTAAGGAAATGAAAGACCAAAATGGATTTCGTCCTAGAAATATCGATTGTCGCCTCAAGATTCGTCATAGCATTTCCAGTTTGGTTTTTCCATGATTTCAGTGAAAATCGTTATATTTCTTGGAGAAATGATGTTAGCATGTGAATGTGTATGCACTGCGAGTCTTTATAGGTTATTAAATCATTCAGTTGTATTTTATTATGATCACCCAACTCCTATGTTTTGTTCAATTCCAGCCTGTAATTCATGTCCACCTGCAAAATAAAAACCATTCACAGGATTACAGGGAAAAATCATTTATTGTTTGCATATGTAGAAATATAAACAAAAATTCATGTATCCATCATTTGAGAGGCTTAAAGCTTATGCAATTTATTTATATTCGCTGTGTACTCATTTGGGATAATTGCCGTCCCACCATATTGAAAGATATTGTTTTTTTATTGCATTATTATTGTAAATGGTTTTATGCTAAGCCCATTCCTTTTTTATTTTCACGAACCTATGTAGGTTAATGCCACCAGAATAGATGATTATTTTTATGTAAATATTCCTCATCTTGATTTATTTTTCAAGGTTAACGGTCAGTTTAAAGGGTAATATTTTAGCCTATTCTTCCTCATTTTCTCAAAAAAAAAAAAATGGAAATCAAAGGGCTTCAAAAACGTCAGCACAAGGCCACTGTATTGTTTTTTATTTTCTTTGCACCTTGCTCTTTGTTAAAGGTCACAGGTCAGTTCGAGGGTCATTGCATTCTTCTCATAGTCTGTCAAATCTGATGAATATTTAGCCAAAGGATTTTGAAATCATTTTCCCAAAATATTTGTCATTGCGATGAACTGTTTCCCAAGGCCTTGTCAGCTCAGACGTCGAAATTTAATTTTGCACTGATTTGCCAAGTAGGTTTCTTGACGTTCACTGGTTGTTTTTCCACAAGAGCCTGTGCATATTTAATTCTGCCAAAGACTGCGAGGTGAATGTGTATTTATAAGAGAGGAGGTCGCCTGGAAAATCATGCTGCCAGAGCGAGGACGAGGTCAATCATCACGTTATATTTTGCAGTAGTCGGTTATGACTTTTACGCAAATGAAATTTGTACTTGGAATAAAAAAATAAAAAGTCAGAAATCCACTGGAAAACTGCGACAGAGAAATATTAGTATTGAGACATTCAGCTGAATGCATAAATCCAAAATTCGTGCTATAATAGCGATCCTAGTTTGCGAAGATTTATTTCCACATTGAAATAATCTTCTATTCGGTAACGGATTAAGATTATTCATACTTCTGGAAGCGAGTCTGTTTCAGAATTAAAGTATATATGTATACATACTTACACGCACACACACACACACACACACATACACATATATATATATATATATATATATATATATATATATATATATATATATATATATATATATATATATATATATATATATATACACACGTGTCTACATATAATCATATATCTGTTGGTGTGTATATACATATGTGTGTATATGTGTGAATATTTTCCAATGTGGCGTACATGAACTCAGATTAGGCTTAAAACAGAATCGATAGAGAAGCAATTTTCAGGGCATTAAGGATCACTGTATAGATGATAAGTTAGTAAGAGCGATTCAAAGTTTTTTAATGATGGAAGTTCAGCGTGTTTTTGTGTATGTAAGCGGGATACTAATTGTCCTATTGTAAAAGTGGCCAATTATGTCTCCTTTTGTTGTTCAATATCTTTATGGATAGGTTAATGCGAGAAGTCAGGAAAATGGACAATAGATGTACGTAGAAAGTTGTGGAACAAGAAGATTACTCATAGGTACCTTGTGACACAGCTGATATTTGTGTATGTTACAGTGTTCACTGGCGATAGTGAGGTCGAAACAGGAAACTGCACAGGGGTTTCGTCCAAATTTTTGCTTTAATAGTATGTATGGGGCAGTCCTGTCAGAGAGGCGGACACTTTGCTATCCGTGTAGACACCCCGGGATTATGTATGTAATCAACGTATAGGTTTGCTTAAAAAGCAAATGGGTGTGACAGACTAATACACACACAAACGAAGCCACTCCAACGTCTTCTAAAAACATAACAGACACCTCACACGTCTCGACTGTCGACCTAACCGCGCAACGTCTCCTGGCTGCTGGGAGAAAGGGCGCTGGTGACTGGTACATTACATGTACATACGCTACCGGGGTCTAAGCGATGACAGGCAGGGCAGCCGATCGAGACTACAAAGTCTACCCCAAAGCCAAATCAAAGTCCTTATAAAGAGGGCATCGTGCTTACCCCATACAAATGGGAAAAAGCGCGTTAAAAAAAAAAAAAAAAGATGGGGCAGTGACTCTTGTGTTGTTTTCTCTGGAGCCACCCCTTAGCACCTGAATGTAAACTTTGGTTTGCATATGGCAAGCTTTTTAGACGGAAACACACCGAAATTTATGTGTAAACTCACTTTGTAGCACCCATAATAAACACACACACACACACACACATATATATATATATATAATATATATATGTATGTATATATATTATGTGTATAAATAATCTTTTTGTTTTGATAATCTCTATTACCTTGTTTACTTATATTTACATGTGTATTATTTCATCATATATACACAAAGATCATAAACTCTGTTACCTTGAATTTCATCATCCTACCAAAGACTCAGAATTTACGACTCTTTTTTAAAATAATCAGCTGCAAAAACGTTAAGACAGTTAAGTTTGAAAATAAAAAGAAACGATTAAGAAGTGGCAATTTTGTAAAAAGGATAAAAAAACTATACTAATGAGAGCGTATCACAGCGAACAGTTCTGTATAGTCCAATGATTTTTGCACAGTAAAACAAAATTAAATCTATGCAAGGAAAAACACTCTATATTTTGTTATATAAATGTGAAAGATAAAATGTGTCTGCCTCAGTGATCTTGGATAACAAGATCTACGCTAATTAGTTTACCACCAGTTGCGAGAGAAAGGAAAACATCGGCCAATATGTTTTTTGTGTTAAAAAAAAAAACAGGACAGGCTTCTCGAAAAACCAACAAGATTTTGATTTTAGTGATACGTAGAAGTTACCTGCAAAAACCAGCAATATTATTTTTGTTTGGTATAAGGGAAATAAAAAAATGTTATCATGAAATGTCATCATATTGTTTCATAAAAAAATCGAATAATTTATGTTAAAGCAAAATCATTATTAAAACTAAGAACGGACTTAAGACAAATAAATTAGAATGCCTTTTAACTTCATAGTAATAAACATTTTTAACAGTCGCTGTATGTTAAACAGATGCTTAAACTAAGAAGGCAGAAATTAACATGCCAGAGAACATTTCAACTAAGGAGAGAGAGAGAGAGAGAGAGAGAGAGAGAGAGAGAGAGAGAGAGAGAGAGAGAGAGAGAGAAAGCTGCTATGAAAGTAGGTTAGCTTTGACCTCCGAGTTCGGTAACTGTTTCTACCATTGCCTATCAAGTCCGGAAGAACGAACATTATGCTAGATCAAACGACCGAGTTTTTCTCTCAAATATGCAAGTCGATTCGAGACCACTGGTGGTTTTTATTAAATTTCTCAATGATATAGGTCTCTCTCTCTCTCTCTCTCTCTCTCTCTCTCTCTCTCTCTCTCTCTCTCTCTCTCTCTCTCTCTCTCTCTCGCATAATGTAAAGACTATGATGATTTTAATAGAGGACATCCTTCAGTATATTTTATGAATGTTCATGCAACAAGGGTATTTAAAAATAGAATTCTAACATAGAATTCTCTATTGGAAACTAAAAAACTTGTCGGTAAGACTTTTGTTTTTAAATTTTTACTTTCAAAAACTACAGTTACGTTAAGTTATTTGTAGGATAATATCTGATGTAAGCCCACTTTATTTTCTATTTTCAAAACAATATCATGTGGACATTTCGTCTCTTGAAAAATTAACGGTAAAATTTCATTTCTTAATTTTGCAAAATACAGCTTAATCGAATTTTTCATTCTGTGAATTTCGTACCATGACTATAATTTAAACTTCAGAACATTTAAAATTAATTTCTTAATTTTAGAAAAAAAAACAGCTGGATCGAATTTTTCATTGTGAGAATTTGCACACATCCTTATTTCCTATTATGTTTGTAATTTTCACGTCTGATACGTTTTATAAATAATGATATAAAAAGCGTAAGAAAATGGTTATTTCATGTTTATTTTCCATCCATGATTTTTTTATATATATTTGTTTTGTTTCTGCTTCGATTTTGAGAGCAAAAAGTTTATTTGGCTGGAGTTACTATCAGTCAATTATTTTCCCTTTATTTTTTTATTTCTATGATTGACCCCATTCAGCTCAGAAAGTAGAGCTTTCACCCATTTATTTATAGACCCTCTTGAACGAAATCAAACGAAAATATAAGCCCAATGTTTCAAAAGAGTTCAACCATGTTATCTGCCTATGCATTGTATCCTTTAAAAAAATTTTGTGTGTCATCGATAGATTTAATTTAGACTAAAATTGAATTACCTCGTTTATTAAATTGGAGGAAAACTAATTTTCGAGGCTTTTGATGGGATTTATATTGTTTGTGAAATTATAGTTGCTCTTTTTTCACGAAAAATTGGCCTTCATAATATAAGATATAAACCATATGAAAATCATTATTTCATTATTATTTGGAAAATATAAAACCGCTTGAGAAAAACATTATATTTATGTTAGGAAACGTACATATTTATGAGTTAACCAGATTTGAAATATAACTTAAATAAGATAATAAAAGAATACAAAATTTCAACTATGGAGTCTTGAAAGTTCGTATATTAGTTCTTCATCGAAAAACAGGTAGAAAAGTCACGAGCAATTGATGGGATCATAGTAGAGATATTGTAGAATTGCACTGAACGTATTAAAGAGTAGCTAGCCAAGATGTATAAGGTATGTCATGGTGAGGGAAAAGTTCCACAAAAATGTTGACACAAATAATTTTTCTGCTGTAAGAGTCACGATGTTTGAGGTGCTTTTATCAATTACATGGGCTTAAAATTATCCATTATACAAGATAAGGTTTGGTATGATTCTTTTTTAAAGTAAAGCACAAAGAAGGATTATATATATATATATATATATATATATATATATATATATATATATATATATATATATATATATATATATATATATATATATATATATATATATATATATATATATATATATATATATATATATATATATATATATATATCCCTGTAAGCCCATGGTCATGATAGGTTTTTAATTCTGAGAGGCCACAAATAAAAAAAAAGTAATGGTAATTGAATATGTCCGCTTCTTCACGTGATCAGAGGCCTAACGCAGCAGCTGAGAAAGAAGATTAAAAACTAATTTTTTGCCATGTACTGAATCACTTTCTCTTGTTTTAATAATTAAAATAATTGTATTCACGTTTCCATAAATTTTTAGATGCCATCTTAAACACTTTATGTGTAAAATATTTTGTTAACTGTATTGTTATTCAATATGAAGAATCATTATATTCTGTAGATAAATAAGCTTATATGGTCATCTGCTTATTCAAAACTTATCTCAATTATTCGCAGGCGCTTTTTCTAAATCTTAGAGAATAAAATAACCCAAACTTGAAGAATGTACTTGAATGATCTTCAGCATTAGATCTTAGAGGCTGACTTGTAGAAGGAGGCAGTGTCTGTCTCCTCCTCCTCCTCCTCCTCCTCCTCCTCCTCCTCCTCCTCCTCCTCCTCCTCCTCCTCCTCCTCCTCCTCAGTTTCTACCCTGGCGAATAATTTCTTTTGTTGAATGCGCTGTTCCTCAGACGTAATCACTTGTGGGGAGGGAAATCTAATTTTCCCTTCCGAGGAAAATCCGGTGATGGACATAATCCTATTAGCGCTCTCTTAAAATTCTTAATTCAGCCAGCCAATGGGAAAAGGAGGTTCAGTTTCTACGCAAAAAAGAAATGTAATGTTGAGGAGCGAGAGAGATGGAAGTAGATAGATGGAGAGGGAGATGTATGTATGTATGTATGTATGTATGTATGTATGTATGTGTGTATATGTATGTATATGTATACATATATATACATATATAATATATATATGTGTGTATATACAATATATGTATATATACACACATACATACATACAGTACATATGAAAGTCATACAAAATTAAAGATATCTTCCATTCCAGGCAGAGTCTCACATCGAGTTAGGCCTAGCACCTAGAAACCTTGCGCTATATAGTTGTGGTACTAATTACCTGGATAGCCGTGAGGTGACGAGGCCAATCAGCGTTTGGCTAACAAGCCCCTCGGCGAATAGCAGCGCTCGTTGCATCTCGACTAGCTAAACGGTATTCCCTTGAATATTGAACGTAAACAGTCAGTTTCCACTGAGTCTTTGCTGTGCCAAAATTACAGAATGTCTCTGTAGTTTCAGGGGCGTACAGTACAGTATATGAGCCTGCTTATTGCCAAAGTGATTTAAATGAAGTTGTTGGAGAAAATAAGCCTACCGCTGCTGTTGATGTTTGATTAACTGAAAGAAAAAATTCGATAGGCTTCAGAGATAAACATTTTTATTTATTTATTTGCTTAGTTATTCATTCTTTTTTGTTTGTAGCCTCAAGATTTTCTTTGTTATTATTTTCTTGATACCTCTTGAGTTGGTCATTTCCATATCCTGAACCTCGCCTCAACGTAAGTTCTAGTTATGATGTAGGCTATTTCGTTTATTTTTCCCCTGCCCAGTAGGCCTACCTAATTTTTATCTGTGGTGAAGGAGGGTTTTTGACAGAGAGAGAGAGAGAGAGAGAGAGAGAGAGAGAGAGAGAGAGAGAGAGAGAGAGAGAGAGAGAAGGGTTCATTCATTGGCGGAGGATATTCATAACTCTTTTTATTTATTTTATTTTTTATCTTGACAGAGAGAGAGAGAGAGAGAGAGAGAGAGAGAGAGAGAGAGAGAGAGAGAGAGAGAGAGAGAGAGAGAGAGAAAGGGGTTCATTCATTGGAGGAGGGTATTCATAACTCTTTTTTATTTTATTTTTTTTTATCTTTTACTTTTCTTGTTTGTTAGGGGTGGGGTGACCAGTTTTGATTGAGGCTTGGTGGGGTTTGAGAAGGGAAGCTGTATCAGATCCTCTCTCAGAATCCTTACCTTACCTAACCGATCAAGAATGTTTCCAATTTTTATTCCTTTGTTTACTTAATTTTTTGGGGGAGCTGGGACATCACGTAAACGGTTTTAGATTTTATGCAGATAAAATATGCTCGTAATATATATATATATATATATATATATATATATATATATATATATATATAATATATATATATATATATATATATATATATATATATATATATAATATATATATATATATATATATATATATAGAGAGAGAGAGAGAGAGAGAGAGAGAGAGAGAGAGAGAGAGAGAGAGAGAGAGAGATAAGAGTGTGATGTGTGTTTGTGTGTGTGTGTGGATGAAACTTAGGATTATTATTAAAAAAACTCGTTCTTTATGATTTTCTGACATCTTTTTCTAAACGAATCACGAGAACGCAACTTAATATGATTCGTTAAAAATCTAATTTTCCCCAAAGTTCTTTGATGATCCATTATTCTTCCCTGCCCTCTTATTAGTTATGGAGAGCCATTATTCCCAAGTTTCCAGATAACAGCTGTTATTTATACTGCCCTAAAATGGAAAACTACAGTATCTGCAAAATATTTGAAATTGAGATATGCCACCTATTGGGCTCGTGGAGACACTAATACACAAGTTACTGCAGTTTCAGAATGATTCTTCAATACTTTCCACGAGTATTTAGGGGGTACCATTTACAGTAATCTGCAAAACCAGTAGTAAGGCAAGTGAGCATCTACCATTTTTGTCAGTTTTGTATTTTTGCAGTTACTGCAGTCTTCCATTTTAGGGCAGTACAGGTTTGTTGTGACATCCGCCTTCACTTGTTTACAGTCAGTAAAGTAGCCTTCTCTTCGCAATTCCCAGCGAAGACATTCCATCGTCTAATTCCTTATATTCAGCTCTCCTCCGAGACCTGTAATCACTCTCGGGGAAGAAAATCCAATTTCGTCTTTTGGGGAGAATCCGCTGATGGACGTAATCCTATAATTGCTCTCTTAAGAGTCTTAATTTATGGAGATTTTTTGTTCAATTATGCTTGGGGAAAATGGATTAGCGTTTCGAAGAACACAAATATTTCTAAAGGGAAGGGATGGATGTTGAAATGTCTACAGTAATAGGAGAATATATTTTTTTATATTTGTTATTTTTTGTTCAGGCTAAGATGAAATACATTCCCGCCAACAATTCATGTCTGAAAAAAAAATTTTGAAGTAATTCTCTTGATTTGTGATGTGATATTTTACGGAGTGAAACATTTTGGTATTCTGGTAGGAGATGACAAGAAAAATGGTAGAAGTTATTCATTTTTAACTAAGTTGGGAAATTTCATATATATATATTTTAATATAATATATATATATATATATATATATATATATATATATATATATATATATATGTGTGTGTGTGTGTGTTTACATATATATACATATATACATACATACTTACATACATACATACATACATATAACATTAAAAGCCTTAGGTACAGCGGTATTTAGGCTCCAAATTCTTCTATGACCAGTGTGGTTCAGTTAGCAACGCCCTTGCCTCCTTGATGTGAGTCAGAAATTAAGAGCAATTATGTATATTTTATAAACAATATATAAATTATATATATATATATATATATATATATATATATATATATATATATATATATATATATATAATTGACAGTAATGACTATAGCCCATAACACAGTGGCCTATTGATAAAGCACCAAGTTACCCAAGATTTTTCAAACTCAGTAGCAAGGGAGAAAATAAGAAGTGATAGGGCGCAGGCCTATACCCTCGACTACAATTTGGGCCCAAATGATGATCGATGCTTCTGTTTTCAAAGGCCTAGCGAATACTTTGGATGATTAACTAATATTTAAAGTGGCCGGGCCATCTGTCTCGCTTTTGATACTGTAGGCTTGTTGGCTGTAGGAGTTGGGGGGGGGAGGGGGATTGGTTGTTCGTGCGTTCATGTGCAATATCCCTGTTGGATGTAGAAGTTAGGAGGGAGGTGTTTGTGTACTGATTTAATATATATGATGAAGAGAGAGAGAGAGAGAGAGATATATATATATTCAGTTTGATATATATATATATATATATATATATATATATATATATATATATATATATATATATATATATATATATATATATATATATATATATATATATATATATATATATACATATATATATACACATACATACATACAATAATAAGCAAATAATTCATTCATTAATTGTGAGCCGTGTAAAATAACGTTTATTTTCTCTACCCGCATCATTATAAGTCTGGTCTCTCAGCACATTTTTCATGTGGAAAGTCATGGGGTTTCTTTACGTCGTGGCCTAATAAAATATACACGACAAGAGCTCTGTCGTTTATTCAACACCATTTCCAACTCACGCTTTCCATATCCGTCGATTTTCCCGACCGAATTTCAAAACCGACCATCTCCGTTTCATGGCCCTATCCACCTATCTTCCTTACAAATTATTCACTCCCCCACCCTTCCCTTCATCTCCCCACCTCAACAGTAGGAAGCTCTCTCTAACAGACTACTCCCTCAGGAAAGTCTGACCGCGTTGAACGATAACATCCACCCGGAGAACTGCATGCAAATTGCCAACGCTAAACGGCGGCCATTCCTTAGCCGCTCGACTGGAGTTCCAGCCGAATTCCTTAATCCTCCGACACAAATCTTTCCCCTTTTCCCTTCCTCTTCCAGTTCCTCCCCTCTCAGACCACCTTCCGTGAGACGCTTTGTCTTTCCTACTTGCAAAGGCCCCCGTAATCCCTTCTCCATCAGGAGACTTTTGCAACCTTTGTTTCTCGGCGTTTCTTGCCGCTGGAGGGAACTGAGTTATGGGAAGATGGCGTGTATTTTTATATATATATATATAGCAGGGCCGTCCAGGTTGTTTAAAGTCTGATGGCCACTCTTGAAAAAACAAAAAGCCATGCGGGCCACCTGTGTGCATGAGTGTATGTGTGTATGTATATATGTATAGGTATACACACACACACACACACACACACATATATATATATATATATATATATATATATATATATATATATATATATATATATATATATATATATATATATATATATATATATATATATATCTTTTATTCAGGATAAATCTAATTTTTATGACAT
>NC_089762.1:45348390-45350890 GCF_040412425.1 Macrobrachium rosenbergii | reverse complement strand
TATTAACCGTCATTTCCAATATATATGTTAATACTGCATGAGTGGTGGAAATGTTTTTAGGGCAAGTACAGTAGGGTGATGAAAATGTGTTTCATGTAGTTTGAGCACTCATACCTGAAGTATATACAGTATATATATATATATATATATATATATATATATATATATATATATATATATATATATATATATATATATATATATATATATACTGTATGTGTGTGTGTGTGTGTGTGTGTGTGTGTGTGTGTGTGTGTGTAGTATGTGTGTGTGTTTTAGTAAGAACAGCCATTGTATATCTAAAGGTTACCCACTAATACTTGCTGACGAGTTCTTTTTTTATTTATTTGTTATTTGAATGAACAGTTCTTTCTTCTGGTTGTTATCAAAAGCGAAATTAAAAGTTTCTTATATAGAATAAATTTCCAATTGGGAACCAGTGAACTACATTCATTTTAATTCTGAAATCATTAGTGGAGAAGAAGCCTGCAGTTATCTGCTCATACTCATGCAAGTCACCGTACAAATTCTTCGATGAATCTGTTGCTGTGACAATTTTGCATTTCTTTCTCGTAGTTGAGTGAGAGGACGATATTACTTGTACCTTAAACCTGCCAGTTGTTGGTTTATATTTATTGCTTATCTGCAGAGGGAACAGAACATCAAGGTAAAAGTGATAACCCATCAAAATAGTTTCAGTATTATTATCAATCAATTAATAGCCATGCGGAAAGTAGATCTCAATCTGGACCCTTGATAACTCCAAATTCAGTTTTGTTTACGCTGGCACATCGTCGAGTATGTTATGTGGAAGTAATTACTTTCAAGAGGTTATATATTGGAATTAATATTTAAGAAGGTTATAGGTACGTCTACTAGTTTGAATTCAAATACCATTCACAATATTTAAAATGTTGTAGGAAGACTTGGTCATTTTCGTATCTGCGTGAGGATGCGGGGTTTTCAATGTAGAATTTGCTATTTCATTTATTTCGTTAGCCTCAAAGGTCAAATGGGTAATTACATCAAAATATACATTAAACTAGGGCTGTTGTAGAGTATCCAATTTGAAGAATGATTCTGCTACAGAACGTGGCCAAACCTCAGCAGCAATCTTGTACAACAACTCTTAAAATCAGTCTCAAGTTACGTATTATATATGGGTACCCTGTTACACTTAACACTTCAAATCTTTTGAACCACACCCCTGAGAACATTCGGAGTATACGCTGTCCGATCCAGTTCACCAGTTGTCAGAACAAGCGAGGAAATCTGTACCAACTGGCAACGTAGGATGTTGAAACGTGCCAGAATG
This sequence comes from Macrobrachium rosenbergii, assembly GCF_040412425.1. Taxonomy (NCBI): domain Eukaryota; kingdom Metazoa; phylum Arthropoda; class Malacostraca; order Decapoda; family Palaemonidae; genus Macrobrachium; species Macrobrachium rosenbergii. Next base: position 45,349,575 of record NC_089762.1, on the reverse strand, counting down.
CAGATGGCCCCCAAACCTTTTTTTTTATGGAACCACCTTATGAGGGTTTCCTCTCATCTTTCCAGATGAGTTAACCTTGCCCTCTCTGACTGGAATATCAAATGGGATGTACTCTCTCTCTCTCTCTCTCTCTCTCTCTCTCTGTCTGTGTGTGTGTGTGTTTGTTTGTGTCCAAGTATCATGCTGATAATCTCTCTGTTTGTGTCTCTCTCTCTCTCTCTTTGATAGTATCATGCTGATCTCTCTCTCTCTCTCTCTCTCTCTCTCTCTCTCTCTCTCTCTCTTCCTCTTGTGTGTGTCTCTGTCCAAGTATCATGCTGATAATCTGTCTGTCTCTCTCTCTCTCTCTCTCTCTCTCTCTCTCTCTCTCTCTCTCTCTCTCTGTCCAAGTATCATGCTGATCCCCCCCTCTCTCTCTCTCTCTCTCTCTCTCTCTCTCTCTCTCTCTGTATATGTGTCCAAGTATCACGCTGATCTCTCTCTCTCTCTCTCTCTCTCTCTCTCTCTCTCTCTCTCTCTCTCTCTCTCTCTCTCTCTGTGTGTGTGTGTGTGTCCGAGATGATGCTGACCCTGTATTCATTTTAACTTGTGAGAAACCTAATTTTTTTATGGGAAAACTTTATTTGCATTACTGGTTTTTGTTGTATGACAGAAACGTGCAGGAATTTTATGGGTGAATAGGGATAAAAATGTTGTGATACGATATCTATCTGATTATTTTAGAGATAAAAGTTGGTTGGGTTGCAAAATGGGTTTTGTTACTTATATAACTTTTGATTTATGTATAAACTCAGATTCACTTACCATACTATACTATATCTTTGATGTGCATTGTGATGTTCTTGGAAATCATAATTTGCATTTAATGACTTCCGTTTAATTACTTGTTGCAACATCATAATACACAAATACACTAGAAACATACACAACGCTTACTGCCGCATTGATACTTTCACTGTGGAATCGTGGATGAGCCTTCTGAGCTGAACACTTCCACAACATTAGCCGCTTCATAAACTTACACAGGAGACTCCTCAGCAATGTGTCGAACCCCTTCACGGACACACGCATTATGCCATTAGCCTCTCTTACCTCTGCGCTCATCCTGGATATTAAGGCACACACACACACGCAAATAAGCTGTTCAGTCTAAATGTTGAGGCTTCTGAAACAAAATTTGGGAAA
>NC_089762.1:45320890-45338390 GCF_040412425.1 Macrobrachium rosenbergii | reverse complement strand
CTCCAATATATTTTTTTTCAATAAAACCTTTCTCTCTCGAAATTCTAAAACACTTGTCTCAAACACAAGGATCTCTCTCTCTCTCTCTCTCTCTCTCTCTCTCTCTCTCTCTCTCTCTCTCTATCGCACCGCGTTATCCGTTGTTATCCAGGTCTCTCACCGTTTTCCTGGAATGGCGTAACTTCTTCGACCGACGGAGAAAGAGAAGGAAAGTTTTCTCTCCTAAAATATACTTAATTTCCCCCGAGTATATTCAAAATACAGTAAGGTCGGGAATAAACGAAATTAAGAGTCCCGATAAGAGTGTTTTACTTAGGTGGTCCCTTTTATCCCTTTGAATGTTATATTTTAATATTTCTCTGTTTTAAAATGAGTCATCGTTCAGAGTGGTGGCTTCTTTCATAAATCCATTTCTTTTTTTCCTTAAATACATTGAACTAAACAACATTGACCATTTTTAGTTTCCTGAAAAGAAAACTATTGTGCCGTCTTTGTCTGTCCGTCCGCACTTTATTCTGTCAGCACTTTTTTTCTGCCCGCCCTCAGATCTTAAAAACTACTGAGGCTAGAGGGCTGCAATTTGGGATGTTGATCATCCACCCTCCAGTCATCAAACATACGGAATTGCAGCCGTCTAGCCTCAGTACTTTTTATTTTATTTAAGGTTAAAGCTAGCCATAATCGTGCTTCAGGCAACGATATAGGATAGGCCACCAGCGGACAGTGGTTAAAGTTTCATGGGCAACCGCTCATACAGCATTATACCGAAACCACCGAAAGGTAGATCTATTTTCGGTGGCCTTGATTATACGCTGTAGCTGCTGTATAGAAAACTCGATTGCTCCGAAGAAACTTCAGCGCATTTTTTACTTGTTTTTATTTGCAATGTTTCTAAAATATTTAATCTGAGAGCTATATGAGCATTTTATAAATATCGAGTTTTGAAATTTTGTTAGGCACTGATTCATCTAACTGGGAAAATATTTATCCCTGATTGAAACTTTTTATAATCACTGAGTGTTGTTAATCCCGTAAGTTGAAACACATTTCCTGCGAAGGGTATATTAATGTTAAAAACCAGATGAAATAAATTTTCATCCTTTGAAGTTGCCATATTTCCTTTCGTTGGATTCCCAAGGCTCAAGTAAAACTAATGGTTTAATAGGTATCTAAATACAGCTTCTGAAGGAGAGAGAGAGACACGTGTTTTACGCCACCATTAGACGAAATGGGCCACCATCATCATTGAAATAAATTTCTGTCTAGTGAGTGCAACAAAGGAGAGAATCTCATTTTCCTTTCCTCTCTAGAAAATACTCTGTAAAAACATTGACTTCTGCCTTTTTTCCCCCTTCTTGTATTTTCTCCGTCAGGGATGATGGTCTTCAAATAACCTAAAAGGGAAATGAGAGAGAGAGAGAGAGAGAGAGAGAGAGAGAGAGAGAGAGAGAGAGAGAGAGAGAGAGAGAGAAGGTAAGGGGAGGAAAAAAAAACCTCAGATGCATTCAAAGAGATGAAACAAGGGGAGACGTTCGCTTGAAGAATTCAGTGGAGGGGCGAAGGGGCGCTAATCCTGTAACAGGGGTGGGGATGGGGGGTTGGGGGTGTTTCATTTCTCTTAAACGAAGGGCTTGATAAAGGAAATTTCTTCTTACGTTCGCGCACACAGTGAGGGGTCTTGTACGGACTCTCATCGTCACTCTCCCATTTGACTTTTTTGACCGTTGTTGCTCCTTTTATTAGAATGTATAGATAATAGTAGTTAATATTTTTATTGTCATTGCTCTTTCTTATTCAGATAACACTACAACGCTGATAATAAGGACAATCACCATACCTCGGTATTGAATTTGTTGACTCTGTACCTTTGTCATTTCAAAATTATCCAAGTATTGTGATATTATTTCTTCACGACTCATGCAACCCTTAAAAAATCTCAGATCTACACCTTGTTAATCTCATGCTCATGGTGCTAAGACTTGTCGACTGGAACTTTCGCCACGTCGAATTTTTCAATGTGCGGCTTTTGGCAATAAAACGTACATCTTGTATACCGCAACTACTTGTTGTCATTGTTTTATTTTAGATTAAGCTAGCCATTTGCTGACACGGGCTCTTGCTCCTTGAGCACCCGGTAACTTGAGCAATTTGTGATACGGAAAACAATTTCAGTTGGTTGGCAATTGCTTGCCTCCTTTGCATGAGCACAGCAAGTTACAGAACATTGAAGAATACCAAGGCCGTGCACAGACTGAATACCCATTTTCAGTTTTGCGAAACCATTCATGGTCGAAGGCAACTTGCCGTGTAAGTGCAAGTCAAGGCATTGCTTTGAAAACATTAAAATCTGGAGCTGCCTTTTCCAGGTGTTTTTAATATCGCTAAATCTGTCATGGGAGTATATGCAGCCTATGAGTGGCTTGTTAGGATTCCCAGCTGAAACCACAGACCGCCCTGTTGGAAGGCCAGGTGTAATTTATTTACTCTGTCAAAAGTATTGGATTCTGCCAACACACAAGTTAATGAAGATGTGCTGTGACATTTCAAGCGATCAAAAATATTTGATGGAAATAAAAATATAATTCATTTTACTCAACCTTGTGATTTGATATCAGTTTCAATAAACGCTTTTGGCTTTAGGTATATTCACGGCCACTTACCAAAAAATAAAATTTACAAAACAACTCAGTGCTATAAAACCTTAAATAACGTCCAACGCGGATTTAATTGCAAGACTGAGAAAATATGTCTATCTAAAGATACGAACAGACAGACAGGGGGTGTAAAGGAGGAAATAGAACAAAAGTGGAGGAAAGAGAGAAACGTCAATTGTGAAACAAGATATTGAGGGAAAAGGGCGACGTTTATTTTTCTGGGTAATTTGACTTTTGTCCTGAAGTTTGCGCAGAGTTTCAGTAAGAAGATTCCACATTCATTGGATCTTTTCTTGTTTTGAGATCCTGCGAGAATCCTTTGTTACGGGAAAGTCTTGTAAACTTTACATCTAGATTTGCATAATCAAGTTATTCAAGGTTTCCAGAGTGTTATAAAACCGTCTTTTTAAACGCGTTCCAAAAACCGAGGTCCACAGTTTACAACTTCAAAACAAAAATGGATGATGAATTGTAATGCCTGTGCAGTTATAACCAAAACAACTTGAATGATGAATGGAGTTTTTTGTTTGCTGTAAAAGAAGACTATTGTGCTGGCTTTGTCTGTCCGTCCGCACTTTATTCTGTCCGCGCTTTTTTCTGTCCTCACTTTTTTCTGCCCTCAGATCTTAAAAACTACTGAGGCTAGAGGCCTGCAAATTGGTATGTTGATCTTCCACCCTCCAATCATCAAAAATACCAAATTGCAGCCCCGTAGCATCAAGTGTTTTTATTCTATTTAAGGTTAAAGTTAGCCATAATCGTACTTCTGGTAACGCTATAGGATAGGCCACCACCGGGCCTTGGTTAGTTAAAGTTTCATGGGCCGCGGCTCATACAGCATTATACCAAGACCACCGAAAGATAGATCTGTTTTCAGTGGCTTTGATTATACTCTGTAGCTGCTGTACAGAAAACCCGATTGCACCGAAGAAACTTGGGCGCATTTTCTACTTGTTTGTTTTTGAAATAAATGTAAATTCTAATGTAAAAGTTGGGAATGTATACAAAATGCATATTGCTATTTTGGGAGCTTGCAAAATTCTCCAAAATGATGAGAAACAGAGAAAAGTGAAGTAAAAATAAGTATGAATATTCCGTTGCTGAGAATGACGAATAATAAAAAAACATAAAATAATTTGTTTCTTATCCTGTGGGGAGAAAAATGCAGTGTTGTTATGAGTGGTCTGGGAAAAAGCAAGTTTTACATCGTAAAAGTAATTACGTAAATTTGACTGCGTAAATAGTCAGTAAATTGCGATCCACAGTTCCTTTTCCAAGTCAAAACTTAATTACCGTAAGAGTTCTTTGTTGTTATTTTTTCTTTTTATTTTTTTTTCTTTTTGCAGAGTTCTGTTTTCTTTAAACATTACATTTTTCCTTCAGGTGAGCAGTGAGAACGAATGACTGGCCAGAAAATCTTTACATCATGTAAGTATGAAATACGTTTTGAAAATATAATTTTGTTAGTCTAATGGAAAAATGACAATTTTATATGTGAAGGTTTTCGAGATGATATGGGGTTATATTCTCATGAATAGTGCATTCATTAACCCTTATGCAGACAGACGATTAATGAATTTATTTTAAATGGTCATTTTTCGGCGACATATGTTGAACTTTGTGTACAAATTGGGCAAATTCAGCGTTGCGTCATTTTCGTATTGCGCATCAAAGGGGAGACTCTCCTTTCCCGCGTATGCTCGCGCATCTAATATTCTTATAAAGCAGTCCCACAAAAAAGAAAAAAGTTTTTGTATAAGCAATATAACATTTTTGAAAATCCTCAACGCACAGCTCAGGAGAACAAAGGGACAGCTGGATCAGTAAAGCAGTCCTTGGGTCTAAAATGGTTCGCCGTTATGACTGACGGGAAGAAGACTTTGGGATGTTGTCAGTGTAATGATAACAGACACTGACCTCGATTTGACCAAAATAGTGCAAATGATTGATAAACAAGAGACCTAATTTAATATACAATAGATTTTGTTATTTCACACACAAATATACAACAGTTGATTCACATATTCGCATACATAGTTTTTCATTTGTTAGGTAAATTTCATGTTGACTTCAAAACATTCTTTTTTTTTTATTTATTTTAGATATATCTTGATTAATTAAAGGGGAGAGACGAATAGATATCATAAGTATATTTCAATTATGAGAGTTCGTATATTGATGCATAAATCTTTTATCATGCTTTTGCATATAATTACTTACACGCATTTTTAAAATAAATTTATTTTTGAAAGAGTTCACATTTCGGTGTCGTTTTGCCGGACCCCCGATCTCATACTCATAGTAATATTATTATAATAATGTCATTTCGTTGTGAATGAATATTCCCGTATAGCACAATGTATACCAACGTGCAAATGAATTAATTAACCAAAATTGTTGCAAGAGCTGCAGGAAAATACGCGAGCGCTCATTGCAATTCTTTCAGAATGGGTATTCTCGTCCTATTAACTAATCTGCATGAGGGGACCGTGATTTGTCGGAAGGTATATGAAGCAGTGCTTTTCAGCGCGCAAATCTATCAGCTGGTTTTATAATTAAAGTGTTACTTTGTTTTAGTTTTCTGTAAAAGAAAACTATTGTGCCGGCTTTGTCTGTCCGTCCGCACTTTTTCTGTCCGCCCTCAGATCTTAAAAACCACTGAGGCTAGAGGGCTGCAAGTTGGTATGTTGATCATCCACCCTCTAATCACCAAACATACCAAATTGCAGCCCTCTAACCTCAGAAGTTTTATTTTATTTAGGGTTAAATTTAGCCATAATCGTGCATTTGGCAACGATATAGGACAGACCACCACAGGGCCGTGATGAAAGATTCATGGGTCGCGGCTCATACAGCATTATACCGAGACCACCGAAAGATAGATCTATTTTCTGTGGCCTTGATTAGTACGTGTTCGAAGAGGGATTTTGGTGATACATATCCCAACATTACTTCGTAAATACTGTCATGAATTACGCTTTCATTTCATTCATAATTAAAAGGGAGAAATGCTGTTGTGAATTTCCCTGTAGATTCGTATCTTTTAGCTTGTAGATTTCCGAATAAGGTAAGGATTTATTCAAGAGGAACTAATTGGTATAGTAATGAAAACAAACATGCAGTTTTCTTGTATAGTCCTAAAATAGGCTGAGGAATTTTCGTATCACTTTTTAAATGCATACCTAATTAATTAGTTAATAACAATAACAACCACTACCGGGACAGTCTGATTCAGCTTGTCCTCATTAATTAAGAAAGCCTGTTTTCATTCTGTATTTTGCAATTTGGTGGTTATAAAACGTTAATTAGCGTAATTGAATTTATTACATTAAGAAGATGAACCATCTTCATATGGAACAAGCCCGCAGGGCTACGATTTGATTAAAATAGTGCAAAATATTGATAAACGTGAGAACTAAATTATATACAATAGAATTACACTTTTTGTTATATATCTAAAAAGCGTTATTTAAAAAAGTGTACCCTAAATTTCCTAAGGCTTATTTCTTCTTTGATTTCCAGCTACTTGTCTTGGTATTAATTATTTATACTTTTGAATGAAACACATTAAGTAATTATTTATACAAGGGACAATTAAGTGCGATTAATGTAGAGACTGAAGTTCCTCCACAATAGATCTCACGTTACACTTCCCAACGGTGTTTTTGTTGGACTCCCAATGGTTTTACTTTTTCACTTAGATGCAGTTATACTTTCGAACAAATCAATATCATAATTACGATTTAGTCAGCATTTTAGTTTTCTGTAAAAGAAAACTATTGTGCCGGCTTTGTCCGTCCGTCCGCACTTTTTCTGTCCGCACTTTTTCTATCCGCCCTCAGATCTTAAAAACTACCGAGGCTAGAGGGTCGCAAATCGGCATGTTGATCATCCACCCCCCAATCATCAAACATACCAAATTGCAGCCCTCTAGCCTCAGTAGTTTTTATTTTATTTAGGGTTAAAATCAGCCATAATCGTGCTTCTGGCAACGATATAGGATGCGCCACCACAGGGCAGTGGTTAAAGTTTCATGGGCCGCGGCTCATACAGCATTATACCGAGACCACCAAATGATAGATCTGTTTTCAGTGGCCTTGATTATACGCTGTAGCGGCTGCTCAGAAAACTTTTTACTTGTTTTTTTTAAAGCAAATGTCCATTGTATAAGAAACCGGCTAAATAACCTTTGAATCGAGACAAGAAAATTAGTTAAACGCATCTTTTGTTGTATTGTGTTCATTCATTTGAGAAACAGATGAATAACCAACAGTGGTGAGAATGATTTATACATTTCCACAGCTTTTGGAAGTTGCTAATAAGTTAACAATTCCCCTCATGTTTCCATCCCATTAAGAACCAGGAACGCCTCAACATCCCTTTTGGATCCAGCTGAACACGAAAAGTAAGCCAGTCCACGCGAATGCGAAAAGCGTAAGGTCCAGCTGAATACGAAAAATAAGTCCCCCCAAAAAAAAAAATCGTCCCCCACTACGGGCGCCTACAAAAAAAAAATAAATAAAAAAAAAATCGTCCGACACTCCGGGCACCAAATCTTTTCAGTGCGGTCTCGGTACCACCTTGGGTAGTGTTGGTTACCCCTGGATACCCCGGAGGATAGCAGTGGGGGGGGATACCCCGAGACGACCAAGAAGGGGTGGGGAAAGCGTGAGAAGGGATTTCGTTTTAGGAGAGAGTATTGAGTATTGAGACGTCCATCTCGTTTAACAGCGTCCTTCAGGAGAGCGAGATCTTCTTTTGAGAGAGAGAGAGAGAGAGAGAGAGAGAGAGAGAGAGAGAGAGAGAGAGAGAGAGAGAGAGAGAGAGAGAGAGAGAGAGAGAGAGATCCCAAGGGGAGGATTTGCTTCCTTATTGCGAGAGGTGTTCGAGTGACAGTCATCGACAAACGAGGGTTCTGACATTTTCAAACGTGCTAGCACAGTCTCTTTTAAAGCAAACAGCAGCGAAAGTTCCGTCATCACCCGTGCCAACGCGTTATCTCTCTATCTCTGTGTATGCATATACATACATACACACATACATACATATATATATATATATATATATATATATATATATATATATATATATATATATATATATATATTTGTGTGTATATAATATAGATAGATGGACAGGTAGTTACAAAATTCAGTTTTTACACTTTTCCGTATATTTTCAATGGCTGTTTCTTAACATGGTGGCTGGCGGTTTCTTCAAGACAGAATTTACAATAGGAAATACATGTATTTATTGACAAACACCGGACAAGGAACATACAAGGACTCTTAATAGGAATGCAAATATAATCAGTTGCATGGGTCAAAACATTAGCATGTGATAATCTTCCAGCAAAACTGTGTTTCTCCAATAAATACCCAACTTTCGCAAAAGGCGACTTAACGAATTTTCTTGCAGGTTCTAATTATTACCTTTGTTTATACCTCATCATCTTTTTCCCCAAAAAACCACGAAGCACCCTTTCCGTTCTAATTCCAATTAACGATGTATCAAACTATTAATCAGATCCACTCCCATTATCTTTCGTTGCCTAAAGAATTTTCCCACATCCTACGCAATCAGGTTCACGGCTAATTAGGACTTCATCGCTGTATCATTAATTCCTACCCTCCTCTTATGATGTTTAAAGTCGGCTTTTACCAGTGAGAATGATTCAGCAAACTGAAAGCTGTATTCGTACCTGACGTCAGTTAGTTTTTTCATATTTATTTTTCATGGTTCTTTATACAAGTTCACGTCATTAGCCCGGAAATCTGTATGAAATTTTATTAGCGAACTCAGACACATACATACACACACATACACAAACACACACACACCTACTGTATATATATATATATATATATATATATATATATATATATATATATATATATATATATATATATATATATATATATATATACATATAATATATATAATATATATATATACATATACACACATACACACAGATTCTTTCGTTATACATACATACACTTATGTATGAACAAATAACAAATGACAGTTGAATACACAAGATTCTTAGTTTCGTTAAAACGCCGAACAAACACCAGTTCACTCAGATCCTTAGTTTCTTGACTCTTATGTATGAATCAAATAACAAATGACAGTTGAATATCAGTTTCGTAATAGATTAAGACCCTATCTTAGTTATCAGAATAATGTTTAACAGATTTGCACGCAAGTCCAAAGTACCGTGAAGCACTATCGGATCCAAGGGGGGGTGTTGGGCGGGCATTTGGGCGTGGCCCCCTCCCCAATCAAAAAATGACAAAATAATAATATTAAAGATTTAGATTTTAGATAATAACATAAATGAGAAATATAATAATGGGAAAAAAATAAAAATATTATGGAAATAAAATTTTGAGAAAAAATAATAATTATATATACATATATATTTGTGTATGTATATATATATATATATATATATATATATATATATATATATATATATCAATCAAACTAACAATATGTGTGTGTGTGTGTGTGTGTGTGTGTGTGTGTAAATTTATATGAAAATTGGTGGGCCCCATGAAATTTTTCTGGATCGTGAAGTGTTACAGAGGCTACACCAAATTTCCGTTGGAAAAGTACGACTGATAACTTTGTAACCCGATGGATTTTCGGTGTGGTGAATGCAGTGGACTCATCCATATGGATGAGCATGAATAAATTACTTCGTGAGAGAGAGAGACAGACAGACAGACAGACAGATAGACAAATAGATAGACAGGCAGAGGCAGAGACCCTGACCTGATGGTGCGGTCCGGAGCTTTTGCTCCTACCGACTCTGTTTTGTCAATAATTCTCTCTCTCTCTCTCTCTCTCTCTCTCTCTCTCTCTCTCTCTCTCTCTCTCTCTCTCTCTCTCTCTCTCTCCACACTTTTATATTTCATATATATCTCTGGTGAGGTTTTCTTCTGAGCGAAAGTAAGAGAATATCAAAAAGAACGGTGCTATTTGGACAATCCTGTTAAACAACAACACATTCACTACATCAAAGCTATTTTTACCATGTTTCAAGTATCATTTAAAGCAGAAACATCTTTTCTTTATTAAAAGAATCCCTGGCCATGAATATCATTCATAGATCACTTCAGTATAGGTACGCCTTAGAAATTATCTTTCTATGTAAGGATTCCTCCTGTTTTGTTTTTCATAAGAAGTTCCACCAATTCTTTGCCACTTTCCTCTTGCTTACATTCGTTTTGAGGGAGATGTTTCTTTCTCTTCAGCTTTTCGTACCTATACTCATTCTTTTTACCTCCTTTCATGAATCATACAGTTTATGTTTACGACGCTGAATATAAAACTTGGACGACATTGCTGTATAACATTTCGGATATTTGTTTTGTGTGTTTGTGTGTGGTACTATATTCTGACCAAATGTTAATATTTACAGCACGAGGTACGTGAGGAGTTTTTAGAAAATATTTATGGATTGTTTTACACGCTTTGATATGACGATCTTGTAGCTTATGAATTTGTAAAGCTATCTGCCGTTGTGTGTTCTTTCTCTCCTGTTACAAAATGTGCTTAAGGTTGTCATTGTTAATTTTTACTGTAAGATATGTTCATCGACATTATATTCAGAGTTAATCCGCTCTGTGGGTATTTTTGTTAGTCATTATATATGGTAGCAGTAATTGCAGCAATATTAAACAAGCAAAATATGCGCCGAAGAAAAAATCGAGTGTTCTGCACAGCGTATAATGCTGTATGAAACTTTCAGCCACGGCCCATGAAACTCTTAGCCGCGGCCCATAAAACTTTCAGCCATGGTCCGGTGGTGGCGTACGTTGATGGCACCTATAGCGATGCCAGAAGTACGATTATGGCTAACTTTAACCTTAAATAAAATAGAAACTACTGAGGCTAGAGGGCTGCAATTTGGTATGTGTGATGACTGGATGGTGGATGATCAACATACCCATTTGCAGCCCTCAAGCCTCCATAGTTTTTAAGAGCTGAGGGCGGACAGAAGAAGTGCGGACGGACAGACATTGCCATCTCAATAGCCTTCTTTTGCAGAAATCCAAAAAGTAATAGTTAATAATAACATACAAAATATAACTTCGTTAAAAGGAAAAAGACAAAGGAAAAATCCTACATCCAATTACGTTTAGAAAACAAAGAGAACGAGATGCTGACAGCCGTGACACAGAGGGAACGAATTTCCCCGATATCTTCAAGAATAAACTCGGTTTCAAAAGCCTTTCGAGGATTATGAACGAGGAAAATCTTCAAAGGAAATGTATTGACAAGTAAACTCTCTGGGACGTCACATACTCGTTTTTGCGTTGTAGAGCATCTTAATTCTTTGGTACACACGCACACAAACACAGACACACATACGCGCACACACACACACACACAATGCTTGTCATTAGTGATTACTGCAGAATGAACTTTAATGAAATTTGAGGAAATGAAATTTGACAAGTAAACTCTCTGGGGTGTCACATACTCCTTGGGTACTCACACATACACACACATACACACATAATGTTTCTCACATCAAGTTGCTAAGATTCCTCAGTGATTACTATAGAATGAACTTTAAGGAAGCCTGAGGAAATGAAATTTTGCCAGTCACCGAAAATCAGCAGGTTCCCGTATGGAAAAAGATGAAAAGTTTTTCAGCTCTCCAAATTCAGTTCTCTGACCCGAATGTTCTTCAATTTCCGATCATAGGGAACTGAAATTTATTTATTTATGCACCCCGATGATGAATAGTTAGTCAGTCACTGAATTCAAAAGAATTATGAGGAAATGAAATTGTACCTGAACGAGTACTGTTGCAAAGCAATGATGCTTTTTTTTTTGGCCTGAATTTCCTTTGTGTTTTTATCTTTATCAACATCACACACACACTGATATTTGGATGCTTTATCAAACACACAATGGAAACTCAGGCCAAAAAAAGTCTCATTGCTTTGTAGCATTACTCAGTCAGGTAAAATTTCTTTTCCTCATAATTCTTTTAAATTCTATGAACGACTAACTCTTCATCATCGGGGTGCAGAAATAAATAAATTTCAGAATAACTTCCTTGCTATGTTAAATAATGTCATTAATAATTGTCATATAAACAAACAGAGTCTTCAGCTGTTTCGTACCATATACAGCATGCTCATAGTTCATGGATTTCAAATTCTTTAGTTACAAAACCTTACGGTTATATAATGAGAAAGACCTTTATATGTTTTGCTCTCATCCCTCGGTCGATTACAGTTGAACCACGCATTCCGTACACAGGCGAAATCCATTCCATTTTCACCACGCGACCGAACCATCTCAGTCTGTAAACCAACCTAATGAACAAAGATATAATGTTTCTTTTAATGTCTGTTTTTTTTCCTTAAACCGATGTGACAGTGATGAAACAAACGTACACCAACTCAACTGCGATGAATAAATTTCCAGATAAGTTTTCCACTTATTTTTCAAGGGGTTTTTCGAGGTTCTTTCTCAGCAGTCCACTGTATTGGATTTTTGTATTCCTACCTACTGTTTTCGGTAAACAATCATTAAAAGTCATATCTTGGGAACATCAAAACTACCATATTTTTCACCAAAAATTTTTCAGGGTTGACAGAATAAAACGAATATAAATTTTCTAACGATTCTATTTTGCTTCAGAGCTGAGAGACTTCCGTAAGTCAATTTTCATTCTTTTCTTCGCTATCTTTTTCAAGTTGGACTTCATAATATGTACACTGGGTCAAAATATGTCGTTACGTGTCCATGTCAGAATATTTCATTATATGTCCATATTACTCATCAATTTCATTTCCAGTGTCGTTAGGCAGTAAAACACCTCTATCTATATATATATAGATTCAATTCATTCAGTCACTAGTAAACATAACTTTTAGCCGACCGGTAAATCTGAAATGTAACATTACCAAAACGTCACTGTATTCAGAGGCCTCACGCAAGAGTCAACTTCGCATCTCTTCAATCAGTGACATTCACCGTCAGCTCAAATATTTTCACGCTCTGCAAATATTTGCAGCTTGGCTCCAGCAACAGATTTCGCAAATGTGGATCTTGTTATCGCGCGCATTTCCTCATAAAGCTTCCGCGCGGCGCATTCGCTCTTCTCTGGAATTTTAACTCCAAAAATGATCCGACATTTTATTTTTTCTTTTCCAGGGTCAGTTTTTTTAGTTTTCTGTAAAAGAAAGCTATTGTGCCGGTTTTGTTTGTCCGTCCGCACTTTTTTCTGCCCGCCCTCAGATCTTAAAAACTCCTGAGGCTAGAGGGCTGCAAATTGGTATGTTGATCATCCACCCTCCAATCATCAAACATACCAAAGTGCAGCTCTCTTGCCACGCCAGTTTTTATTTTATTTAAGTTTAAATTTAGCCATAATCGTGCGTTTGGCAACGATATAGTCTAGGCCACCACCGGGCCGTGGTTAAAGTTTCGTGGGCCGCGGCTCATACAGCATTATACCGAGACCACCGAAAGATAGACCTATTCTCGGTGGCCTTGATTATATGCTGTAGCGGCTGTACAGAAAACTCGATTGTGCCGAAGAAACTTCGGCGTATTGTTTACTTGTTCTTTTGTGATGCTGTGAAATCTTTCGTTGTCAGGGATTATGGTCCTGTCTTTCTCATGTCGCTGGATAAACTTTTGATTCTATTTATCAAATTGTTTCGACATTTATCTGAAATCTATATTTATATGGTTTTATATATATATATATATATATATATATATATATCTATATATATCTATCTATATATATATATATATATATATATATGTAGATAGATAAAGCATAGATAAAGTATATAGAAATCAGGTAGATAGATAAAGAGATAGATAGACAGATAGATATAGACTGATAGATAGATAAGGCAATGCCTATAGAAATCAGATAGATAAAGAGACAGATAAATAGATAGATAGATAAATAGATAGACAGAACGATAAAGCACTGCATATAGAAATCAGATAAATAGATATATAGATAGATAGATAGATAGATAGATCATAAGAACTGCATATGGAGGAGTGTCTTCCAAAACTGAATTTTGTGGTTAAATGATACAAAAAGGCTAAAACCTTTTTTTTTATCGTGAAAATAAACAATAACAAAATATAAAGCCAGTATTGACTCATTCAGTGAAAGGAGAGACTTATTAACGATATCCCCGAAAATGTGGGATTTCACTTCGGCATCAAAAGAAAAGAAATGCCGCTGGGAGAGGAAGTAAAACAATGGATCATTTCTAGAACTGTCGCAAGCAAGCAAGCAAGCAAGCAACAACAGAGGAAAAGCAAAAATAGAAAGAGTCCCGGGTTTGATTCCCGCACTACCTGGAAAGGCTTGGTCACGTACCGTTAAAACCCATTGTACCTCGGCTGACATGAGCTTTGAATCGTGTATTTATTAGGAGATCGAGCATGGTGGACACCAACTGTGGTTGCGAAAGGCGCCGGGATATCTTGAACGAGAACACTTGCAAAGACGCGGAAATATAGATTTATAAGTTCTTTTAGGGGAGCTTACCACACACGCGCGCGCGCACACATACACATACACACACATACGTACATCGTTCGAGACTGGCATTTCATATTTCATTTTGAAGGTTCTTTGATATCGTTATTATGAACAGGGTCCCTTTTCATTAACAGGGTTAAGAAACAATCATTAATTCCACAAGAAGACTTAGTTTGAGCTTCAATAATATCATTAACAAATTCAGTTAAAACACACACACATATAAATTTTATATACACACACACACACACATATATATATATATATATATATATATATATATATATATATATATATATATATATATATATATATATACTGTATGTGTTTGTGTGTGTACAGTTCTTCTTTGTCTGCATCTTCTCCCACTTCCATGTGGGGGTCGACGTTTCTGACAGCTACCATCCACCTGGCTAGGTCAAACACATCGTCCTCTGACAATTGTTTGTCTCTCAGGTCTTCTTTAACTACGTCCATCCACCTTCGCTTCTTCGGTCTTCCTCTCGCTCTCCCATCAGGCACCTCCATCTTCTGCATCACTCTCCTCTCTCCATATGTCTCATCCATTCTCACCACATGGCCAGACCACTGCAGTCTTCTCCGACTTTAGTAATTCCTCTTACTTCATTTTTGTTCGTGTTCATTTTTGTTATTCCACACATTCACCTGAGCATTTTCATGTCTACCTTATACAATTTCATCTCTTGTACTCTTTTTACCGGCCACGTTTCTACTCCATACCTCAAAGCTGGTATCACTACTGGCTTATACTCTCTTTCTTTAACCTTTATGTTGATTCTGCTGTCACACAAGACACCTGAGATTTTTATCGAATTTTTCCATCCGGCCTGGATGTATATATATATATATATATATATATATATATATATATATATATATATATATATATATATATATATATATATATATATATATATATAGTATATATATATATATATATATATATATATATATATATATATATATATATATATATATATATATATATATATATATATGTATATATATAAAGTGTGCAGCAATTCCTACCCGTTTATAACCATTATTTTGCATGCGTCGAATCCCGACCCCAAACAACGAAACGCGGATAGTCTGTCAATCAAGGGTAAAAGAAACCTTTTACCTTGGCAAATCACCCGGAGGAGGCAGCGTTCGTCGATAGTTTTGTGGCAGCGAGGCAGCCGAGAGAGAGAGAGAGAGAGAGAGAGAGAGAGAGAGAGAGAGAGAGGGACGATGAAAAATTGGTCACCTCTTCCGAGAGACAGTGAGTGATTTGGTGAAGGCAGCGGTATTTCTTGCTTGGCCGAGCTTTGGCTTTCAGTGTCTTTGAAGTCTTTGAGGTCTTTGAAGTCTTTGAAAAAGGAGTTATTGGTGGTGGTTCTGAAGTCGTAAATGCGAATGATCTGTTGACGTGTATGGGCTGAATGCGAAGGTTTATTTTCAGGCTCTTGCTGTGAGGAGAGAAATGTTTATGTCTTGAGACCAAAAAGTGCGGTTATGCAAAGATTTATTTTCTGTCTTTTCGCGCGGGGAGAAATGTTTATTACTAGAGATAAAAAATTGCAGTTCAGTGATCTGTCGGTGTGTATGGTCTGAATGCAAAGATTTATTTTCTAGGTTTTGCTAAAAGGAGACTTCTTTATTCTCGCAGTTCAGTGATCTGTTAGTATGTATGGTCTGAATGCAAAGATTTATTTTCTAGGTTTTGCTAAAAGGAGACTTCTTTATTCTCGCAGTTCAGTGATCTGTTAGTATGTATGGTCTGAATGCAAAGGTTTATTTTCTAGGTTTTGCTAAAAGGGATATATTTATGACCTGAGATAAAAAATTGCAGTTCAATGATCTGTTGGTATGAGTCAGATTGCAGGCTTATTTTCCAGCTTTTCCTAAAGGGAAAAATATTTATTTCTATAGAGAAAAATTGCTGTTAAATAATTTGTTGGTGTATATAGTGTGAACGCAAAGATTTATTTTCCATATTTTGCTGAGAAGAGAAATATTTTATTGCTTGGAATCCAAATTTATAGTTAAATGAGCTTTGGATATATATAGTCTGAATGCAAAGATTTATTTTCTATATTTTCCTGAGAAGAGAAATGTTTTATTACTTGGGATCAAAATTTACTGTTAAATGAGCTTTTGATGTATATAGCCTCAATGCAAAGATTTATTTTGTAGATTTTCCTAAAAGGAGAAATGTGCATTACTAGAGATAAAAAATTGCATTTAAATGATTTGTTGATGTATATAATCTTAATGCAAATATTTATTTCCGGTTTTCCTAAAAAGGAGAAATATTTAATTTTTGGGAACAGTTATTGCATATTCCGTAGACAGTGGATAGAAAACGACTAACTTATCGGTGAGGTCGAAATTTTTATAAAATATCGAAATTTGTAATAAATATCACACAGTAATGACAGAAAGTAGATATTAATTTAATAGGTATGAGATAAAGGAGGAAAATTTTTATGTATAAAGAAACAGTGGTAGATCAATCAATGATTTCGATTAAGATACAGAAAAAAAAGTTTTGAATTTCAGTTACCATCATAAAAACAACTTTTATCATCAGAACACTCAGGAACAGGAAAAAATTGTTTTAAACTACAATTATCACCGTAAAGATAAATTTTACCATTACAAAAAACCATTACATAACTACCGCATCAGCTGAAAGAACAGGACTAATCTCAAAAGTCTTGCTTTGAAATTTTTCCTTGATTCGTCTCTTCCTTGACGTTACAAACGAGGTGGGACAGCCATCCATTCGAAAATATTTAACGATCCTTCCCTGTCAGTCCGTCCCTCATCAGTTCGCGCTCGTGGCTCGTTTGGAAGCTGAGGAATGCCCAGGTCTTTTTTTTTTTTTTTTTTTTTTTTTTTTTTTTTTATTTCATCTCACGTTTTTTTGGAAGGAGGAATGTGCAGGTTATTTCATCTCTCTCTCTCTCTCTCTCTCTCTCTCTCTCTCTCTCTCTCTCTCTCTCTCTCTCTCTCTCTGTCTTCTGTTATTCTTTTTTTTATTATTTCATCTTGTCTCACTACATTGTTTACTTTTTTGGAAGGAGGAATGTGCTGGTTATTTCATCTCACGATTGGCAAGTACAAGGTCGCGATTCTCTCTCTCTCTCTCTCTCTCTCTCTCTCTCTCTCTCTCTCTCTCTCTCTCTCTGATTCTCTTTTAATACTCTCTCTCTCTAAGCGATTGTATGTTTTGGGAAAAATTATGAAACAAACAATTTTAACCTAGCAACGAACCATAATACATTCTGTT